>NW_026126501.1:0-325972 GCF_943737965.1 Phodopus roborovskii
ATACAAGACAGAAGAGAGAGAGATTGAGAGTGAGTGAAAGAGAGAGAGGGAGACAGAAAGAGAGAGAGAGAGAGAGAATAAAAGAGGGGGAGCCAGTATAGAGTTTGAAGAGAAAAGTGAATCTAAAGAAAGGTCTAGAGACATACAAAGACTGTTGCCAACTAACAATTGAGCAACTGTGAAAAGGCTACCATAAATGCCCTTTCCTGGATAGTGAGATCAACAACTAACTTATTCACCATCATGGGGCCCTTCTATAGTGCTGAACGAAACAGAAGCAAACATCCAACCCTAAGCTTACTGAGTTTAACTAGAATCCAGATGCAGATGGACAGAACAAGACCAGGTTGTAAAACACACAGAGACAGCTGACCTGAACAAGGATCAAATAACAGGCACCCAGACTGATAGCTTGGAATCCAGCATGGTACAGACTCAGTCTTCTCTAAATATGGGTCTCAGCCAGAATGACTGAGCAGTCCTAGGGACTGCAGACAGTGGAAACAGGATGTGTTCCTCATGCACAAAAGGACATTGCACACACATCCCCCATGGAGGTCTCCCTTAACCCTAGAAACAGGAGAGAAGCCCTAAGTCCCTACTTCAAATGACTTGACAGATCTACATGACTACACATGGATGGCAATGTCATACATTTGGAATTGGGTTGGGAGCTGGGAGCAGAGTGTGGTAACTGTGCATGTGAGGGGGAATAGCGTGTAAATGGGTGGGTGGGAGGGAGGGAGAGGGAAATGGGATCGACATGTGAAATAAAAAATCAATAAGTAAATTAAAAAAATAAAATAAATACTCCCAGGCCAGAATCTTACAAGCTGCTGGTAAACAGCACCAGGCTCCTCCTGGTACAGAAGTCCTAAGCCATGCTCATCCAGGATCCATGCTGGGTTCTGAAGGCCTAGGTGCATTGGGCCACCTGGTGGGCAGTCAGAGGAGAGGAGAGGAGTTCTGAATCCCTGGGGGCTAATGACAGAACCAGCCCCTTGCCCAGCCCTCCTCTCCTCAGGTGGCAGTGACTGTGACCATAGGGAAAGGGGTGAGGGTGAGAGTGGGGAGGAGGAGGAGGAGGGGTATTGGGGAGAAGAACTTTGGTAAAGATTTTTGTGTCCACTAAAAAAAAAAATAAAAATAACAAAATATATGGTAATTAGAAGTGATGGTTATGTGCAGACTTGTTACAATCAGTCTGAAGCAAAGAAGACAGAATAAGATAACAGTGGTCTAGTAGACAGGTCAAGTGGCCTGCAGATTTATAGGTCAACGCAACTCATCAAAGCAGAACAGAGACCATCAGAAGGAACTTCAGGTGGTATGAGTATGATTCCATTTCTCTGGGCAATAAAAGTAGAACAGGAAAAAGGATTGGCGAGATCCAGAAGAGTTGAAAAGAGATAAAAATAAAATTATAATACTGAAAGATAACATAAAAGAAGATCTGGTGTAACCCACAAAATCCATAAAAGGGGCCAACAGTTAAGAGAGCAGAGGGTGCAGAGAGGCTCAGGGGAAAGCACCATAGCAAGAAGGTAGAGTCAGGAATTAAATAAATAAATAAGATTTCACTTCAAGCATGCATATCTGGGTAAGAGTCACTGATAAGAAAAAAGAGAAAGAGAAAGGAGAGACATTTCTATGCTAGGGATGTCTGAGAAAATCGAGAGAGACTAAAGGTAATGTAAAAAGTTATGGAGGTTCAAAGAAAGTCGTCAAATGTCGAGAAAGATGTAAACTGTTTCCTGAGGGCTCTCATATCTACAAATACAAACTTAAGATTAGTAATATGAGTTAAAATTTTTGACCATACCAGGTTAATGGTTTAAAAGTTCTGTTTATTTCTCCCAAGAAAATATATGTACTTGCAAAAGTTCTATCAGTGTTTCCTGTTAGAAACCTGTTTATTGCAAGACTAGAGCTAAAACAAAAATGGTTTAAACATTTTTGCTGTCTAATGATAACAGCCCCCAGCTCAAAATTTACCTCTGAGCACTGGTCATTAAATTCAGATTATCAGAAAATCAGATGTCCTTTTAATGTAGATGACATTAATTCTGTTTTATGTCGAAAGCTGTTAAACATTGAAACTAGTTAAAAATGTTACAATTATAAACACTGGAAATTAACATAAACTTAACAGGCACCAGGGTGACAATGGGTTTAAAGACATAAAAGGGTCCGAAAAATATTTGATATTATAGAAGCCATTACAGGATGTTTAATTGTTTTATAAAACAGTTTTTAAATGTTTAAATTCAGAAGGTTGCATTATATTTGTGCTTTATTACATTGTTAATATTTGTACTTAAATTAAAGGGCTAAAATTTAAGATCATAGCCATAAACTGTATATACTAACCAAAAGTTGAAAAGCTCATTTTTTTTATGATACAGAGGGCAATCCATCCTTGTTTTTCCCAAATTTGGTAAGCATAAGTTAGTTAGATAAACTGAATCACATAGCTGTTTTATGTTTCCCTAAAAGGAGTTTCAAATTAAAATCAGTATTTTTAAAGCTAAAACTGACAATGCAAAGTTCTAGTTTTATGAAATCTGGTAACTATTATAAAATGTTAAGAAACACAAGTTACCAGCCATCCTTATAGATTAACCTTTGGTTATAGTCAAACTAAGTAGTAATGATTAATAACAGGAATAAAACTCACTCTGTCTCCTATACATATTCTAAAAGTATAAGCTTAAATCAAGTAACTGAAAACCAAGTTGTCTATTAAGATCTACCTAGAAAGACTTCTAATACTACAGAGATCTGTAGAATAAGATATTTAAATATTAACTAAAAAGCTGTAATAATTTCAGACAAAGAATCACAGAATCTAACAATGACGAAATGTCTCTAAAGAACATAGTGGGGCAGCATGGATTGTGATGACACTGACCAGGGAGCAAGATGCTGAAACACAATGCCTGCAGCATGATAGGACCCAGCTCAGACTGTGTAGAGGCTGCAGGGTACTGGAAAATTGTCTGCACCTTTGCCTAGACAAAATAAGTTCAGACTTTTCCAATTCCAGGTTCCACAGGGGGGAAAAAAAATCTCACATTATGTACTTGGTGAAAAATTTCTCCCCTCAATGCCATAGAAAATTGGTTTTGGCTAAGAATATAAGGAATGGTCCCTGTGGTTTTTTTAATAGATTCAAAAGTAACATATAGTTTATCCTTCTCAGATCTCTAATTCTATTGATGGCTTGGCTAACCAAAACTTTGTGAGCTTGGCAATAAAGGCAGCCTTGATAAGGCTCCTAAATAATGATTTAAAAATATAAAAATATATGTCTTTTTTGAACATTTATTTATTAATTATGCATACAGTGTTCTGCCTGCATACATGTCTGCACACACAAAGAGGATACCACATCACATTACAAATGTTTGTGAGCCACAATGTAGTTGCTGGGGATTGAACTCAGGAATTCTGGAAGAGCAGCCAGTACTCTTAACCTCTGCCACATCTCTCTAGCCCAAGACATATACTTCTTAAAGATATAAAAAATTAATTTACAATATAAAAATTCAGAGCTTATCTTTTAATCAAGTTCTGATAAGCTAATCTAGCAGGGACTCCCAGCTGTTTAGTCACAAACTCAAAGTTTTATGATTTATATTGGGTGTCATCAAAGTGTAAATATGAAGGGTGTTTCATTAGGCCAAAGGCACCACTGACCAATCTATACATGGATCGCTCTTGACAGAAGAAAAAGATTCTAATCCAAATCTGTAAATTTTGCTAGGACTCAAAGGCATAAGTTCATTCCTGCTGTTTTATAGATACCCAAAACCTACTTTTTCTACAAATTGGATTTCAGCACAGATTGGTGATGATATTATATCTAAAACTTTTATGTCCTTTTATATAACACAGTTCATATAGGCTTCAGAGGATCAAATGTCATAAAGCTTTTATCCACTTCTTACATGTCAAAAGGACTGCAGATAAATACAGCCATCCTGAGGATAGAATTTTCTCCATGGTCTTGCTGTCTTTCTTGATCACCAAAGGTAAGGAACTAAGAGTTCCAATTAAATATATACATTTTAACCTTTGTTCCCAGTTTAAACATGTCTCAGACGATTTGTGCTTCTGGCAGATGAGTATCAGTTGCTGACTACAGCCTGCTCCTCTCTAGTGGTCTCCCTACTTACTGTGAACTAGCCCAGCCAAGGTGAATCTTCAACAGTGTCTATAAACTGATGCCTCTGATTAATGGTCCATTTCCTGAATCCCCCTTCCTTTTGTTGGTATTGTCTAGCATTTTAGCCTACTTGCACCTAAGAAAACACTGCAAAATTAAGCAGGAAGTATTACAGGCATGTCCCTGGCACAACAGTGTTTTGATTTTCAAATAGTTGTCACCTGGAGTTCTATAGCCTATAAAGCCTCCTTGAGCAGCTTGTTACTATTATGCCTACTGGTTTCCTCAACTTCCAAGGAAGTTGGAACTCCTGGCTGCAAAAGCAAAAGGATTTTACTGGTAGAAATCAAATGAGCTAGGACCTCACTCTGTCAGAAAAGTAAGGTAGTGGCTTAAAATTGTGAGGGGTTTATAACAGGGTTAACAGAAATGGAAAGTTGAGACCACTAATCTCAGTTCACAAAGTTTCTAAGATACAGGCAGTTCATAGAGTACAAATTTATTTACAAGGTTATCATGGAACTAAGTTAATATTATCAATCATTTGTTTAGGCAAGATTGATAAGCACACCTGAAAGGTTGGGTTTTTTTTTCTTTGTTTTTACTTCTTCTCCTGAAAACAGGATGTGGATTCTGTACTCTGTAGTCAGGGATTTATGTATTGGCAGAAATTCTTGTTCTCATTATTTTTTCCTTCTTGCAATAAGCACTAATTTTATAACTTTTAGTTATTAATTTTTCCATCACATTACCTCTTTGCAACAAACATTGGAGGCCCAATTTTTGGGCCTCCAATAGGTAAAAGACTTCTAGTGTTTTTTGGTGTACAGGTTACTCACATTGCCTCCTATGTTTAGGAGTTTAATTTTGTTTACTTTTGATATAGCATCTCAACCAGGGAAAAGGTGAAATGTATTCTTTTCCTGTACTACTTCCTGCTTAACTGTGCAGTGTTTTTTGGGCATGAGATGGCTAAAATGCTATATAAAACCAATAAAAAAAAGTATTAAAAGGAGGGGTGCTTCAGCAAATTGCACATTTATCAGAGGAATTAGTTTATAGACCCTGTTGAAGATTCATATTGGCTGTGCTGGTTCACAGTAAGTCCAGAGCAGTATTTAGGAACAGAATGTAGTCAGTAACTGATGCTCATCTGCCAGAAGCACAAATCTGCTGAGACATGGTTAAATTTGGAACATAAGTTTGAGATATATTATAATCACCACTCTGTCCTGAAATCTATACTGTAGAAAAAGTAGATATTGGGTATCTGTAAAACAGCAGGAATGTACTTATGCCTTTGAGTCCTAGCAAAAACTACAGATTTGGGTTACAAAATTGTACATTTATCTTCTGTCAAGAGATTGATGTATAGACTGGTCAGTGGTGCCTTAGGCCTGAGGAAATATCCTTCATATTTATACTTCGATGACACCCAATATAAATCATAAAACATTGAGTTTGTGACTAAACAGCTGGGAGTCCCTGCTAGATTAGCTTAACAGAACTTGATTAAAAGTTAAGCTATTTATTTTTATATTGTAAATTAATTTTATGTATTTTAAGAGGTATATGTCTTGGGCTAGAGAGATGGCTCATTGGTTAAGAGTACTGGCTGATCTTCTAGAAGTCCTGAGTTCAATCAACAGCAACTACATTGTGGCTCACAAACATCAGTAATGAGATCTGACTACCTCTTCTTGCCTGCAGACACATGAAGGCAGAACACTGTATGCAAAATTAATAAATAAATGTTCAAAAATGACTTTTATGATTTTAGATCCTTATTTAGAGCCATATTAATGCTGCCTGATACTACAAAGCTGACAAAGTTATGGTTAGCCCAGCCATCAAAACTATCAGATGTGAGAAAAATATAGTTAATTAACTGTTCAATCTATTAAAAAAATGACAGGGACCATTCCTTATATTCCTAGCCATAACCAATTGTGTATGGGATTGAGGGCACAAGTTCTTCACCCACTAAATAATGTGAGAGGCTTTTTGTTAGTTTGTTTGTATTTTCTCTGTGGAAGACAGACATGGAGAAGACTGACCTGTTGTCTAGGCAAAGAACGTGCAAATAATTTTTCAGCATCTACAAAGACTAAGCTGGGTCCATTGTATTTGATCATCTTGCTCCTTGGTCAGTGTCATAACAATCTGGCCCTGGCCCTGGCCCTGGCTGTTCTGGACCAATGCAAATCTAAACATCTCTGAGAAACCACGGGATCAAGCTCCTCTAAACGTAAGAGGATGAAGAGGAGTTAATTTTATTTTCAATAAAGGGAAAAGGATTATGGTACAGGCGATTAACTGTATTCTTTACATTCTAGAAATTAGAAAACTGAAGCTTAGAAAACAGGTTTAAAATACTCATCATTGTACTTGAATGGCACAATGATGCTTTCGTTTTCATGCTTATGTCACTATAGGCAAGTTGTAGCTTGAGAGACTGGTAAATATGTAGAACTCAAAAGAAAGAGCCCTGCTTGGTTTTTGTGAGAAACTCAGTGAGGCTGTAAGGTTAGCTCATCGGTGGGTATACTCCTTTAAGCATGTGGGAGGGGCACTAGAATGTGTCAGAATGTTGCTTCATAAATGTTGCCTGGCAACCCTGTTGCATTCTCTATCCTGGTATCATGGGCCAAGGACGAGAGAGCAGCTTCGAGAAAGTTTTACCATGGGACATTACAATCTCCCAAGGTAACTATCTAATAAAACTTTTAATGACAACATTTGATTCGCCTCAACAAGTCATAGCCACACCTCTGGAAGTGTGCCTACACCTTTTACTGGTTACCAAATTCAAGATTACCTAATCATCAGAGAACGTAGTCTGTGAAGAAACAGTTCAAAGTCTTCTGTTTATGAATACTCTCTCTCCTAAGAAGTCACACTATGGAACAAAAGACAAATAAGACTCACAATTATTCATCAAAAGGTGAGTTTGCCATTGATGACTTCCTTCATGAAGGTGATAATCCATTTGTTAGAGTTGACTTTGTGATTATTGGATTTCAGTCTATCTCTTTTGAGGCAGCCACCTAACATTAAACATGTGATATCTTTTAAAAAGCCTGCATCCACAATGACAGTTCACCATTTAAACATGTTACTACTCTGCTCTGTGATTAAATAACTGATGAACCTGGGAGTTTCCCACAATCATGTGGGAGTCAACAGAGAGTCAATTGTGTGGAGTATGGCAGACCATTTCATCCTCTGATTATGTTGTTATTTGATTATCAAAATAGGACATTAGATAATCCATGATCAGTGGATTCCACGATGTCGGAAACAATTATTATGGACAATCTAAATATCAATTTTGATGATTAAGGATTTTGAGCAGTGTCTTCTGTTTCTTTCAGTCATTTTGGATTCCTCAATTGACTGTTCTCTATTAAGTCCTGTACACTGCGTTCTAATATGGTTATTTAGAGTTATTTATTGTTGATGGTGTACCATGTTAATGCCCCAACAGAGTTCATTAGATGAGATTCCATGATCAGGTGATTATTCAGTTATTCCATTTTTAAAATCGGTGGTCAGTGTCCTTCATGGGTCAGTTCTGTTGCAACCTCTCAGAAACTGATGATGTGAAACAGTACAGTTTTTTTTTTTAAATCGTGTAATCATTCGATTGTTAAAAACCTACTATTGCGTAATCAATAATCACTGTATAAGGCAGTGTCTCCCATTCTCTGGCCACTGCTTCTGGTACCGATCTCATGCTGTGTCAATGCCACAGCACCCAAATGATGGATGACACCATCATTACTTACGCAATCAAATAAGTTAATAATTGGATAGTCCTCCATATATAACTTTCAAAAGATGGTACCAAACTCCAGTGATTGTCATGGAAGTAGTACTTAGATAATTAAATAATGCCACGTGATTAAATCCCGTGGAGGTTTGGCCTGACTCCAGTCAAGAAGAACAACATCTTCATCGATTTTAGTAATTAATATATAATGAAAAATGATTAAAAAATGACGGGGGGGTCCGGGGGGGGGGGGCCCCCCCTCCTTATGAATAAACATTAAACAAGTGGATGGTGTTTTATGCCTGAAGCCTAAAGGACTGCTCAATACTGAAGAGACATTGAGTTCTTAATCATAGATTTGAACAAAAAAATGAATGAATAGAGATAATTTCTCATAATTCACCCCTACAGAGATAAGGAAATGATATCAACATAGATTTAAATGAAGGAAGGGGAAGAAGAAAGAAAGAAAGAAAGGAAGGAAGGATGGAAGGAAGGAAGGAAGACAGAAAGAAAGGAGAGAGAGAGAGAAAAAGAAAGAAAGAAAGAAAGAAAGAAAGAAAGAATTCACAAGATACAATTTAACACCAACAAGGTGGATCCCAGACTCCACTCTTCCTGGAGTAGAAAAAGACAGATTTGAATAATGAAATATTCAGATAGTTAGATGGTCTGTCACACTTGAGTCACACAAGGTTGCGCCAAACTTCAGGGATCACAGATTATATAATGAAAGAATTTAATAATTACATCTTTAAATAAGTAAGCCATTGACCTTTTTTTTGTATCATCAATTCGTGGGCAGACTTGCCAGGTATGAAACTGTATGCTGTCATCACGCATTTTTAACATGCCATCAGTTAATCGTCAGATAACCATACTGTCTTGCCTGATGAATTCTGTTTGCCTGACATCATCACAAGGACCTGAATCTCTGTTGTGGTGTGGCAGGATGTGAGATAATGGGCCCAATCCTGGTGTAGCAGTAGTAGCCACAATGTTGATAACAGCTGAAAAGATGGCTACAGCAGGGGCATCACCAGCATAGCTGAGAGAGAGATGTTCTTCCGAGTTCTGAGTCGTCATCCTTTTGCCAGTTCTCAGTGATGGTGCCGACCTCCTAGTGCCACTCCTTCTTCTCATGGTAGAACACAACCGATGTGAAGATGTGGAGGAAGTGCAGATAGTCAACACCCAGACCACCATTCCGGTCTTGGTGACATCTTTGCACTTCTCGGTTGGCACCGAGCAACCTTCAGGACTCAATCAGTAATACCTAACTGTCACAATAAATAGGTGATGTAGCATTTTACTGGCAGGAAAGCATGTTCAAAATCCAGGCATGAAGGATGTCATCATCATCAGTTGAAAAAATGAATTCTAAAATGTGATGATATTGCACATTAATTCCACAAGAGGAAGCTTTACAGGTCTCTTCATGGAATGGTGGATTATTGTTTACATTACTATACAAATATTTACATTATCTCGGGGATTGAAACAGATTGGCAATTTATATACATTAATTATGTAATTAGATGATCTGTGGCACCAGATTCCAGGTGTCATGGACGATATAATCATTGTTTTATATAATTAAATAATCAAATGAGTTCATGTAACATCATCCACTTCCCTGAGGTGGCTCCAAACCAGGCTCATGAACGATGCTGTCATGGTTAATTTAAATATTTAAACTACATAATTGACATTAAGATGGTCTATAATAATTGCCTCCCACATCACGTCACCACAATCCACTGATGATGGATTATCTAATGTCCTATTTTAATAATCAAATAACAATAAAATCAGAGGATGAAATGGTCTGCCATACTCCACACAATTGAGTCTCAGTTGACTCCCACATGATTGTGGGAAACTCCCAGGTTCATCCCTTATTTAATCGCAGAGTTGGGTAGTAACATGTTTAAATGCTGAACTGTCATTGTGTATGCAGCGTTTTTAGAAGATATCACATATTTAATGTTGGGCGGCTGCCTCAAAAGAGATGGACTGAAATCCAATAATCCCTAAGTCTAATGTAACAAATGGATTATCACCTTCCTGAAGGAAGTCAACAATGGCAAACTCACCTTTTGATGAATAATTGTGAGTCTTATTATCTTTTGTTCCATAGTTTCACTTCTTAGGAGGGTGAGTATTCATAAACAGAAGACTTTGAACTGTTTCTCCACAGACTACGTTCTCTGATGATTAGGTAACCTTGAATTTGGTTATCGCGGTAAATAAAGATCAGGATAAACAAATAGGCTGAATAGATGTTTATTCAGGGAGAAATAACTTACAACCTAGGCAGATAAACACCAGGAAATTCAACCTGATCCTCTCCTGTCCGAGTCACGCCAGAAAGAGAGCGCCTTCCTGACCCCCTCTGACCTCCTTCCACAGGTCACTTTGCCCATGGCTCCACCCACAAAGGGCGTGCTCAGTACCACAGGATTATCTCACTACAATTCCCCTTTTAGTCTAAAGAAAAGATTAAGGTTGTTAGTTGGGAGCAGTCTTGTAGTTCTCTCGACCTTTCTTTGTGTTCATCTTTATCTTCAAATCAATATTGGCTCACTCTTTTATGTTCTCTCTCTCTCTGTCTCTCTCTCTCTTTCTTATCTTCCATTCCTAACCAGGCTCAATCCTCCTGGTCGCACATGCCTTCCTTTCCTCCCCCTCATTTTCTCCTACTTCTCTCTCCATTCGCTGTCCTCACCCACTTCATCTGAACTCTGGGGGACTTGTGCCTTCCCAGTTCTGTGAGGGACTTTATATGAATCTCTTAGAATACACCTTGTATCCTAGTTCCTCTGGTGATGTGAATTATAGGCTGGTGATCATTTGATCTATTTCTAAAATCCATATATGAGGGAGTACATAATGTGTTCCTATTTTTGTGACTGGGTTACCACATTCAGGATGGTTTCTTTAAGTGCCATCCACTTGCCTGCGAATTTCAAGATACCATTATTTTTTTCTGCAGATTAGTATTCCATTGTTTAAATGTGCCACATTTTCATTAACCATTCTTCAATTGAGGGGCATCTAGGTTGCTTCCAGGTTCTTGCTATTACAAATAGTGCTGCTATGAACATAGTTGAACAGATGTCTTTGTTGTATGGATGTGAATCCTTTGGGTATATGCCTAAGAGGGGGATTGCCGGGTCCTGTGGTAAACTAATTCCCATTTTCCTGAGGAACCGCCATACTGATCTCCAACATGGCTGTATGGGTTTGCACTCCCACCAGCAGTGGAGGAGTGTTCCCCTTTCTCCACATCCTCTCCAACATAAGGCATCACTGGTGTTTCTAATTTTAGCCATTCTGGCAGGGGTAAGATGGTATCTCAAAGTTGTTTTGATTTGCATTTCCCTGATAGCTAAGGATGTGGAGCATTTTCTTAAGTGTCTTTCAGCCTTTTTGATTTCCTCCATTGAGAATTCTTTCTTCAGTTCTGTACCCCATTTTTAATAGGGTTATTTGGAGTTTTGTTGACTAGTTTCCTGAGTTCTTTGTGTATTTTGGAGATCAGCCCTTTGTCGTATATAGGATTAGTGAAAATCGTTTCCCAGTCTGCGGGCTGCCGTTTGGTCTTGTCCACTGTGTCCTTTGCCTTACAGAAGCTTCTAAGTTTAAAGAGGTCCCATTTATTAATTGTTTCTTTCAGCGTCTGTGCCCCTGGAGTTATATTCAAGAAGCGGTCTCCTATATCAATTTGTTCAAGGGTACCTTCTACTTTCTCTTCTAAGAGGTTCAATGTGGCTGGATTGATGTTGAGGTCTTTGATCCATTTGGACTTGAGTTTTGTGCATGGCGACAGACATGGGTCTATCTGCAGTCTTCTACACACCCTCATCCAATTGTGCCAGCACCATTTGTTGAAGATGCTATCTTTGCCCCATTGTATAATTTTAGCTGTTTTGTCGAAAATCAGGTGTTCATAGGTGCGTGGATTAATATCAGGATTTTCAAATCGATTCCATTTGTCTACAAAATTCCATTGGCTTAATACAAAACTATATACAAAACAGTGAATAACAAGTGTGCTCTAAGAAAAGGAAAATCAAGAACAAAATGACCTACATATCTAGTCCTAGGGTGAGGGCATAATGGAGTTTACAATAGAGTTGTCCTACGCTGGAAAACATAAGTCTAGTACCTAATATATCTAACTAGGAAGAGAGAATAATAGTTGTGATAGTTTAATCTTCAACCTCATCAAGACCTGAGAAGGAAATTAACAATACTAGAGTAGACTGGAAATGTGGATGGACAACTTCCAAAAGGGGCAGCAAGGACAGAAACAGCAAGCCACCTGAAAAGTCACCCTAGTACTCACAGCCACGTTGGTACACCCGGATTTGGCTAAGGCCAAGAGAACTTGACAGACCACAACAACAGCAGGGAGGTAGAATGGCTATCTTACCCTGACTTGGCAAGGTCAAGCAGTCTTCTATATTTGTCTCCTGCAAGCACATAGGACTGAATGTCCAAATCAGTGGTCAAGGTGGGGGCAATTCTTTGCCCAACAGGCCATTAGCTGAGGCGAGATTGAACTCCAGCAGGAGCAACAACAGTGTCCAACATATTTTCGGGAAAGTCCACGGTGCTGTCAGGAGCAACAGTGTCTCATGTCAATGGAGTAGTAATATTAAAACATTTAAATGCCATGTTCTGCATGTCTATGAAGTGATTGAAGTTTAAGCATCTATATCTGACTAATCTCATAGGTACAGGAAATATGAGTGAAGATAATCTGTAATACTCGGGAACTTAGCTAAAAAGACTGATTAAAACTTTCCTGAGTAAAGCAGGAACAAATACTCAAACAATATAACTATATACATATACATACATATAAATCCCTAAAATAAAGGTAGAGTAGAAATGTCAAGACAAGAGGTAGAACTATAAAGGGCAGCAAGATAAAAATCCCAAATTGTATCAATATACAAAATGTCTTGAATACAAGAAAAGTATACATACATAGAATATGGTAAAAAAAAATAATGTGCATAAAACATCGTAAGTGGAAAGATTTCACACAATATAACAAAATATAAACTTAATTTTACATAGCTTACCACATATAATGTGGTAAAATATATATATATATATGTAAAATACTATCTCATTCTTACTCAAATTCTCAAGAAAATAGGCTAATCTACCTATATCCCATCTAAACCATACCTTTCCCAAACATTCCCTATTCCTGTCTAAAAGATAAACCCGAGTGTAAGCATCACCTTCCATACCCAACCCTAACTGACTAAAACCAATACAAAGTCAATGACTATTATCCCAAAATTCCAAGGGTATGGAAAGGGGGCCTCTTTATCTTAAGGTTACTTCCTGCTGAAATGGGACAATGATTGCTCCAATGGATCCTGTAGGAAGAAAATTTTTAGCAACCAAATTTCTCAACAGAGCTGGCTGTGGCATATGTAGCTAGTCACTGTGTGGCAGAAAATTCTTGACTGTAGTTCTATTAGAAACTCTGGCCAGGGTGTAATAAAAAGGTGCACCATTACAGCTAGCTAGTCATGAGTTGTCTCAAGCAAAACAGTCTCAAACTGGTTTTAGGGTGATGTTTGTAGTTCAGATGCATCAGGTTGAGTCAAGTGCAATGATGATGCGGGGCCCCATCTTCTTTCCGGAGAGTTCAAAGACTGCTGTTAGGAATCGTTATTATTCCTTGTGGAAAAGTTACACATCAATACTAAAGTAAAATTTTCAAGTTTTAAGGTATGCATTAGGGAAAGACAACAATAAGCATTAAAAGTATGTGAGAAAATTAGGATTTAAGAGAGAAAATTGCATATAAAAAATTAGTCCCCAGATTTTGTTTTCTTCTGCCTTACACCAATTGGCTTCTTAATTTAAGGCAGAAACCATGAATTTAATCTTAACAACATGCTTGAATTTAGAGAAGGAAAGCCAAATCCAACTCCAAAGCCAGCTTTGGTTTATATAAATTGGGACTTCGGGAATACTAGATAGTAGAGAGAAATTGATTTCTGTATACAAATAGTTTACTACAATTAAATATATTTTTTTAACCATATATCAGATTCTGCTTCCTTAAGTGATTGTTTCTGAAGAGCTGTCTTCTCTTCTGTAGGCACCTTCATGTTCAGTGTTTTTTGGCTGTTTGATGATAGGTTTTCTCTGTTTTCCTGTAAGAACAAGAACAAAACACTTCCCCTACCTTTGAGAGGCCTCCGCACACCTTTTGCGACCTAATTTGTTGGATGACTTGTCATTTGTTTTCATTAAGATGCTTCTCTTGTTCAACTCGAATCTTGATTAACTTAGATGGTATCCATAGTTTTTCTTCTCCTGTAGATATAAAGGCAAAACCCCTACCCCAAAGTAACACATACCCTGCTTTCCATTCTGAGGTCAGTACATCCTTGAAGTACACTGGCTGATTTAGTTCAGAAGTTTTTTTCTATTGTTCTTTCTGCAGCTGTTTTTACTTTTTCATCAGCATTAAGAAAGTTTAATGTTAATAAAGCATTATGAAATCTGTGTTTGGGTGTTTTGGTTCCTCCTGCCTGTTTATGGAGCATTTCTTTTAAAGTATGATTGGATCTCTCAACCACTGCTTGTCTTGTAGGATTGTGTGGTATAACAGTTATGTGCTTTATCTTGTAATGCATAACTCCAGGAGCATAGACACTGAGAGCAACAATTAATGAATGGAACCTCTTCAAACTTAGAAGCTTCCGTAAGGCAAAGGACACAGTGGAAAGACAAAATGGCAGCTCACAGACTTGGAAAATATTTTTACCAATACTACATCAAAGGGGTGATCTCCAAAATATACAAAGAACTCAAGAAACTATTCATCAAAACATCAAACAACCCTATTAAAAAATGGGGTACTGAACAGAAAAAAAAATCTCAATAGAGGAAATCAAAAAAGCTGAAAAACACTTAAGAAAGTGTTCAACATCCTTAGCTATGAGGGATATGCAAATCAAAACAACTTTCAGATACCATCTTACTCATGCCAGTATGGCTAAAATTAAAAAAAAAAAAAAAAAAAAAAAACCAATGACAAGTTATACCAGAGAAGATGTGGAGAAAGGGAACATTCCTCTACTGCTGATGGGAGTGCAAACTTGTACAGCCATTTTGGAGATAAGTATGATGGTTCCTTAGGAAAATGGGAATTAGTTTACCATGGGACCCAGCAATCCCCCCTTAGACATATACCCAAATGATCCATATCCCTGCAACAAAGACATCTGCTCAACTATGTTAATAGCAACAATATTTGTAATAGCAAGAAACTGGGAGCAACCTAGATGATCCCCAGTTGAAGAATGGATAAGAAGATGTGGCACATCTACACAATGGAATACTACTCTGCGAAAAAAAAATAATGGAATCTTGAAATTCGCAGGCAAGTGAATGGCACTTGAAACAACAATCCTGAATGAGGTAACCCAGTCACAAAAAGATGAACATAGGATGTACTCACTCATATATGGATTTAGACCTAGAGCAAATGATCACCAGCCTATAATTCACACCACCAAAGGAACTAGGATACAAGATGTATTCTAAGAGATTTATATAAAGTCTCTCACAGAAGGTTGATGGGACAAGTCCCCCAGAGCACATGGGAGGTGGGGGTTCAATGAATGTAGAGAGAACTAGGAGAAAGAGAAGGGGAGGAGAGGAAAGAAATTGTGACTAGGAAAATTGAGTCAGGGTAGGAATACAAGATAGGAGAGAGAGAGAGACAGTGACGGTGAGTGAGAGAGAGGGAGACAGAAAGAGAGAGAGATATTAAAAGAGGGAGCCATTATAGGTTTGAAGAGAAAACTGAATCTAAAGAAAGGTCTAGAGACCTAAAAGACTGTTGCCAACTAACAACTTGAGCATCTGTGGAAAGGCTACCAGGAATGTCCTTCCTGGATATTGAGATCAACAACAAAATTATTCACCATCATGGAGCCCTCCTATGGTGCTGTTGGAAACAGAAGCAAACACCCAAATCTAAACACTGAGTTTAACTAGAATCCAGATGCAGATAGACAGAACAAGACCAGACTGTAGAAACAAACATAGACAGCTGACCTGAACAAGGAACAGATAACGGGCACCCAGACTGATAGCTTGGAATCCAGCATGGTACTGACTCAGTCTTCTCTAAATATGGGTCTCAGCCAGATGGACTGAGAAGTCCTAGGGAACTCAGACAGTGGAACCAGGATGTATTCCTCATGAACAAAAGGTCTTTGCAGACACATCCCGCATGGAGGGTACTCCCTTAACCTAGAAACAGGAGAGAAGTCCTAGTCCCTATTTCAAATGACTTGACAGATCCACATGACTACACCTGGATGGCATTGTCATACATGTGGAATTGTGTTGGGAGCTGGGAGCAGAGGGTGGTCAGGGTGCATGTGAGGGGGCATAGCGTGTAAGTGGGTGGGAGGGAGGGAGGAAGAGGGAACTGGGATCAACATGTGAAATAAAAAATAAATAAGTAAATTAAGAAAATAAAAAATAATAACTCCCAGGCCTGGATCTTACAGGCTGCGGGTAATACAGAACACCAGTGTAAACAGCACCAGGCTCCTCTTGGTACAGAAGTCCTAAGCTGTGCTCATCCCGGATCCATGCTGGGTTGCTGAAGGCCTAAGTGCATTGGGCCACCTGGTGGGCAGTCAGAGAGGAGAGGAATTCTGAATCCCTAGGGGCTAATGACTGAAACAGCCCCTTGCCCAGCCCTCCTCTCCTCAGGTAGCAGTGACTGTGACTGTAGGGACAGGAGTGGGGGTGAGAGTGGGAGGTGGAGGATGAGGGGGTGTTGGGGAGAACAACTTTGGTAAAGATTTTTATGTCAACTAAAATTACAACTAACAAAATATATGGTAATTAGATGTGATGGCTATGTGCAGACTTGTTACAATCAGTCTGAAGCAAAGAAGACAAAATAAGATAACAGTGGTCTAGTAGACAGGTCAAGTGGCCTGCAGATTTATAGGTCAATGCAACTCATCAAAGCAGCACAGAGAAATTCAAAAGGAAGTTCATGTGTTACAAGAATGATTCCACTTCTCTGGGCCATAAAAGGTAGATCAGGAAAAGGGATTATCCAGATCCAGAAGAGTGGAAAAGTGATAAAAATAAAATTATAATACTGAAAGATAACATTAAAACAGAGCTGGTGTACCCCACATAATCCATAAAGGGAGCCAACAGTTCAGAGAGCAGAGGGTACAGAGAGGCTCAGGGGACAGCACCAACATAAGAATGTACAGTCAGGAATTAAATAAATAAATAAGATGTTCACTTCAGGCTTGCACATCTGAGTAAGAGTCACTGATAAGAAAAAGGGAAAAGGAGAGACATTTCTACCCTAGGGATGTCTGAGAAAATCAGAGAGACTAAAGGTAATGTAAAAAGATATGGAGGTTCAAAGAAAATTCATCAAAAGGTCGAAGGAAGATGTAAACTGTTTGCTGTGGGCTCTCATATCTACAAATATAAATTTAAGATTAGGAATATGAGTTAAACATTTTGACCATACCAGGTTAATTGTTTAAAAGTTCCGTTTATTTCTCTCAAGAAAAACATATGTACTTTCTAAAAAGTTCTATATGTATTTCCTGTTAGAATCCTGTTTTATTACAAGAATATAGCTAAAACAAAAATGGATTAAAAGTTTTTGCTGTCTTAGGCTAACAGCCCTTAGCTCAAAATTTATCTCTGAGCACTGATCACTAAATTCAGATTATCAGAAAATCACATGTCCTTTTAATGTAGATGATATTAATTCTGTTTTATGTCTAAAGCTGTTAAAAATTGAAACTAGTTAAAAAGTTACAATTATTAACACTGGAAATTAACATAAATTTAACAGGCACCAAGGTGACAATGGGTTTAAAGATATAAAGGGTGCTAAAATTATTTGATATTATAAGAAGACATTACAGGATGTTTAATTCTTTTATAAAAACAGTTTTTAAATGTTTAAATGCAGAAGGTTACATTATATTCATGCTTTCTGACATTGTTAATGTTTGTAATTAAATCAAAGGGCTAAAATTTAAGATCAGAGCCATACACTGTATATACTAACCAAAAGTAGAGATTCTCATTTTTTTTTATGATACAGAGGGCAATCCATCCTTGTTTTTGCTAAATTTGGTAAGCGTAAATTATTTAGATAAATTGAGTCACATAGATGTTTCATGTTTCCCTAAATGGAGTTTCAAATTGAAATCCATATTTTTAAAGCTAAAACTGACAATAAAAAGTTCTACTTTTATAAAAGCCGGTAAACTATTATAAAATGTTAAGAAACACAAGTTACCAGGCATCCTTATAGATTAACTGTTGGTTATAGTGAAATTAAGTATTAATGATTAATAACAGGAATAAATTTCACTCTGTCTACTACACATGTTCTAAAACTTTAAGCTTAAATCAAGTAACTGAAAACCAAGTTGTCTATTAAGATCTATCTAGAAAGACTTCTAATACTACAGAGATCTGTAGAATAAGACATTTAAATATTAACTAAAAAGCTGTAATAATTTCAGACAAAGAATCACAGAACCAACAATGACCCAAGGTCTCTAAAGAACATTGTGGGGCAGCATGGATTGTGATGGCACTGACCAGGGAGCATTATGCTGAAACACAATGCCTGCATCATGATAGGACCAAGCTCAGACTGTGTAGAGAGAGGTTACACGGTACTGGAAAATTGTCTGCACCTTTGCCTAGATAAAATAAGGTTAGACTTTTCCAAGTCCAGGTTCCACAGGGGAAAAAAAAAACAAAAACAAAAAAACAAACAAACAAACAAAAAAAAAAACACCTCTCACATTATTTACTTGGTGAAAAAATTCTCCCCTCAATGCCATAGAAAATTGGTTATGGCTAGGAATATAAGGAATGGTCCCTGTGAATTTCTTAATAGATTCAAAAGTTTCATATAATTTATCCTTCTCAAATCTCTAATTCTATTGTTGGCTTGGCTAACCAAAACTTTGTGAGCTTGGCAGTAAAGACAGCCTTAATATGGCTCCTAAATAAGGATCTAAAAATATAAAGACATTTAAGTTTTTTTGAACATTTATTTATTAATTATGCATACAGTGTTCTGCCTGCATACATGGCTGCATGCCCAAAGAGGATACCAGATCTCATTATAGATGTTTGTGAGCCACAATGTTGTTGCTGGGGATTGAACTCAGGACTTCTAGAAGAGCAGCCAGTACTCTTAACCTCTGAGCCATCTCTCAAGCCCAAGACATATACATCTTAAAAAAATATAAAATTAATTTACAATATAAAAATTCAGAGCTTAATTCTTAATCAAGTTTTGATAAGCTAATTGAGCAGTGACTCCCAGCTGTTTAGTCACAAACTCAGAGTTTTATGATATATGTTGGGTGCCATCTAAGTGTAAATATGAAGGATGTTTCATCAGGCCTAAGGAACCAGTGACCAATTTATACATGAATCTCTCTAGACAGAAGAAAATGGTTCTAACCCAAGTCTGTAGTTTTTGCTAGGACTCAAAGGCATAAGTCCATTCCTGCTGTTTTACAGATACATAAAATCTACTTTTTCTACAATTTGGATTTCAGCACAGATTGGTGATGATAATATATCTAAAACTTGCATTTCCTTTTATATAACATAGTTCATATAGTCTTCAGAGTATCAAATGTCATAAAGCTTTTATCAAATTCTTACAGGTCAAAAGGACGGCAGATAAATACAGCTATCCTGAGGATGGAATTTTCTCTCTGGTCTTGCTGTCTTTCTTGATCTAATTGGAACTAAAAGTTCCAATTAAATACATATGTTTTAACCTTTATTCCCAGTTTAAACATGTCTCAAAGGATTTGTGCTTCTGACAGATGAGCATCAGTTGCTGACTACAGCCTGTTCCTCTATAGTGCTCTCCCTGGAGTTACTATGAACCAGCCCAGCTGATGTGAATCTTCAACGGGGTCTACAAACTGATGACTCTGATAAATAGTTCATTTCCTGAATCCCCCTTCCTTTTGTTGGTATTGTCTAGCATTTTTGCCTACTTGCAACTCAGAAAACACTGCAAAAGTAAGCAGGAAGTAGTACAGGCATGTCGCTGGCACACCAGTGTTTTGATTTTCAAATAGCTATCACCTGGAGTTCTATAGCCTATAAAGCCTCCTTGAGCAGCTTGTTACTATTATGCCTACAGGTTTCCTCAACTTCCAAGGAAGTGACTCCTGGGTGCAAAAGCAAAAGGTTTTTATTGCTAAAAATCAAACCAGATGGGACTTCACTCTGTCAGAAAAGTAAGGTAGTGGCTTAAAATTCTGAGGGGTTTATAACAGGGTAAACAGAAAGTGAAGCTTGAGATCACTATTCTCAGTTCACAAGGTTTCCAAGATACAGACAGTCCATAGAGTACAAAGTTATTTACAAGGTCTTCACGGATCTAAGTTAATAGAATCCATCATTTGTTTAGGCAAGATTGATAAGCACACCTGAAAGTTTGGGGTTTTTTCTTTGTTTTTACTTCTTCTCCTGAGTCAGGGACTTACCTATTGGCAGAAATTCTTGTTCTCATTAATTTTTCCTTGTTCCAATAAGCCCTAATTTTATAACTTTTAGTTATTAATTTTTCCATCACATTACCTCTTTGACACAAACCTTAGATGCCCAATTTTTGGGCCTCCAATAGGTAAAAGACTTCTGGTACAGGTTACTCACATTGCCCCCTATGTATAGGACTTTACTTTGGTTTACTTTTGATATAGCATCTCAACCAGGGAAAAGGTGAAATGTATTCTTTTCTGTACTACTTCCTGCTTACCTTTGCAGTGTTTTCTTGGGCGTGAAATGGCTAAAATGTTATATAAAACAAAACGGAAAAAAAAAAAAAGGAGAAAAAGGAGGGTGGATTCAGCAAATTAGCAAATTGCACATTTATCAGAGGCATTAGTATATAGACCCTATTGAAGATTCACATTGGCTGTGCTGGTTCACAGTAAGTCCAGAGCAGTATTTAGGAGCAGAATGTAGTCAGTAACTGATGCTCATCTGCCAGAAGCACAAATCTGCTGAGACATTGTTAAATTGGGAACATAAGTTTGAGATATATTATCATCACCACTCTGTACTGAAATCTATATTGTAGAAAAAGTAGATATTGGGTATCTGTAAAACAGCAGGAATGTACTTATGCCTTTGAGTCCTAGCAAAAAGTACAGATTTGGGTTGCAAACTTGTACAATTTTCTTCTGTCAAGAGAGATCCATGTATAGATTGGTCAGTGGTGCCTTAGGCCTGATAAAATATCCTTCATATTTACACTTTGATGACACCAAACATAAATCATAAAACATTGAATTTGTGACTAAACAGCTGGGAGTCCCTGCTAGATTAGCTTAACAGAACTTGATTAAAAGTTAAGCTCTGAATTTTTATATCGTAAATTAATTTTATATATTTTAAGAAGTATATGTCTTGGGCTAGAGAGATGGCTCATTGGTTAAGAGTATTGGCTGCTCTTCTAGAAAGTCCTGAGTTCAATCCCCAGCAACTACATTGTGGCTCACAAACATCAGTAATGAGATCTGACTACCTCTTCTCGCCTGCAGACATATGAAGGCAGAACACTGTATGCATAATTAATAAATAAATGTTCAAAAATGACTTTTATGATTTTAGATCCTTATTTAGGAGCCATATTAATGCTGCCTAATACTGCCAAGCTGACAAAGTTATGGTTAGCCCAGCCATCAAAACTATCAGATGTGAGAAAAATATAGTTAATTAACTGTTCAATCTACTAAAAAAACTGACAGGGACCATTCTTTATATTTCTAGCCATAACCAATTGTGTATGGGATTGAGGGAGGAGTTCTTCACTAAATGCAAAATATGAGAGGCTTTTTGTTTGTTTGTTTGTCTTTTCTCTGTGGAAGAGAGACATGGAAAAGACTGACCTTCTTTTGTCTAGGCAAAGGTGGTGCAAATAATTTTTCAGCATCTACAAAGACTAAGCTGGTTCCTGCCTGGCAGTAGACATGGTATTTGAGCATCTTGCTCCCTGGTCAGTGTCATAACAATCCATGCTGCCCCATAATCTTCTTTAGAGGCCTAGGGTCATTGTTAGGATCTGTGATTCTTTGTCTGATATTATTACAGCTGTTTAGTTAACATTTAAATGCCTTATTCTATACAGATCTCTGTAGTATTAGAAATCTTTCTACGTGTATCTGAACAGACAACTTTGTCTCAGGTACTTGTTTTAACCTTAATCATTTAGAACATGTATAGGCAACAGAGTGAGGTTTATCCCTGTTATTATTCATTAACTTTTAGTTTGATTATAATCAACAGTTAATTTATAAGAATGGCTAGTAACTTGTGTTTCTTAACATTTTATAATAGATTAAACAGCTTTTACAAAACTAGGACTTCGTATTGTCAGGTTTAGCTTTAAAAATACTGATTTTAATTTGGAACTCCTTTTAGGGAAACATGAAACATCTATGTGACTCAATTTATCTAAATATTTTACGCTTACCAAATTTAGCAAAAAACAAGGATGCATTGCCTTCTGTATCATAAAAAATGAGAATCTCAACTTTTGGTTAGTATATAGAGCTTACAGCTGTGATCTTATATTTTAGCCCTTTGATATAAGCACAAACATTAACAATATATTAAAAGCACAAATATCCTGTAACCTTATAAATTTAAACATTTAAATATGTTTTCATAAAAAATTACACATCTGATAATGTCTTTTTTGTGATATCAAAAATAAAGTGCCCTTTATATCTTCAAACACATTATGACCTGGGTGACTGTTAAATTTATGTTAATTTCTAGTGTGACTAATTGTAACCTTTTAATTAGTTTCAATTTTTAACACCATTAGCCAAAAAACAGTATTAATATTATCTACATTAAAAGGACATCTGATTTTCTCATCATCTTAATCAGATGACCAGAGCTCAGAGATGAATTTTGACCTGAGGGCTGTTAGCATTAGACCCCCAAAACATTTAAACCCTTTTTGTGTTCACTTTATTCTTGTAATAAAACTTAGGTTTATAACAGGAATTACAGATAGAACTTTTTTTTTCAGTCCTTTAACATTTAGTAATATTTAAAGAAAATATTCTTTTATCTATCCTATCTTTATGAGTCTAAAGTCCTATATGTAACTTTAATTCTAACTAAGGAAAACTATAACCTTAACTATCAGTCTTCAAGTCCATCAAAGAACATAGAAGGATAATATATAAACTCTAGAATTGAAAGAGACAACTCACCGGGTCAGTTCCAACATTCTTCTGTGATATTCAATCTCCAGTCTATAGGTCATAGTGTGTCTGGCAGACTTCTCAGCAAAGCAAAACATTTAAAAATGTCCCACCTGGGTTGGCAGTTTGTCAGTCACTTTTCTCCACATCCTGCAGAATGTCTAGCAGACTCTTTCATGAAGAAGGAACTCTGTAGCAATGTCCATCTTGTATCAGAGTCACTTTCCTGTGGGTCCTGCCTGTCCAGTTCTTAAAGCATAAAGTCAAACAGTACAGACAAGAACAGTATTTTGCCCAAATGGCTGGTCTTACTATATTAGAGGCAAACTCTAGAACTTTTTAACAAGTACATATAGTTTTCTTTAGAGAAATAAAAGGAACGTTTAAACAATTAACCTGGCATGGTCAAAATTTTTAACACATATTACTAATCTTAAATTTATATTTGTAGATATCAGAGCACACAACAGTTTACATCTTCCTATGAACTTTCTACTACTTTTCTTTGAACCTCTATATCTTTTTACATTACCTTTAGTGTCTTTCTCTGATTTTCTCAAACATCGTTATCATAGACAATACTCTCCTTTTCTATTTTCCTTTTTTCCTCTTATCAGTGACTCTTACTCAGAGGTGTGTGGCTGAAGTGAACATCTTATTTATTTATTTAAATCCTGAGTGTACCTTCTCAGTGTGGTGCCTTCCCCTGAATTTCTCTGCGCCCTCTGCACTCTTAACTCTTGGTTCCTGTTTCTGCTCATGTGTGTACACCAGCTCTCCTTTATTGCTGTTTAATAATGATCAGGAGAAACAAATAGGCTGAATAGATGTTTATTCTGGAGAAATATCGTACAATATAGAAAGAGGAATATGAGCAGGTTCCTTCCTGGTCCCAAGGATACCTCCAGATGTACTCCTGTCCCCATGCTGCAAGCAATAGAGCTCTCTGAGCCCCCTCCTCAGACTTAGTTCCCCCAGGTAATCTCCTGCCCTGTCTCCACAACAATGTGCATGTGAACAAAGTGAATATCTCACTACAGTTCCCCTTTTAGTCTAAGAAAAGATTTAGGCTTGATACAAAAACTATATAAAAAAACAGTGAATAACAATTGTTCTCTAATAACTGACTGAGAACTGGGAAGCCAGCATAGGACTGACTCAGGACCACCTGAATATGGGTCTCTGCCAGAAGGACTGAGCAGTCTAAGAGACCTCAGGCAGTGGAGCCAGGATATATCCCTAGTGCACACAAGGACCTTGCGAACACATCCCCCATGGAGGGATAACTGCCTTAACCTAGATATAGGTGAGAAGCCCTAGTTCCTATTTCAAATAACCTGTCAGATCCACATGATTCCAACTGGATGCCATTGCTCTACATATGGAATTGTGGTTGGGGGATAGGAGGGGAGGGTGGTTAGGGTGCATGTGAGAGGGCAGAGGGGGTAAAAGGAAGGGAGAGAGGGGAGGAGGGAGAGAGGGAAGAAAAGGGAACTGAGATCAACATGTAAAATAATAAATTAAATAAAAAGAAATTGTGCTCTAACAAAAGGAAAATTGAGAATATACAATCTTAAGACCTAACTATCCAGTCCTAGGGTGAAGTCAAAACAGTGTTTACAATAGAGTTGTCCTAAGCTGGAAAGAATAAGTCTAGAACCTGTTATATCTAACTAGGAAGAGCGAATAATAGTTTTAATAATTTAATCTTCAACCTCATCAAAGACCTGAGAAGGAAAATAACAATACTAGGGGAGGCAGGAAGTGTGTATGGGCAACTTCCAAATGGTGCAGCAAGGACAGAAACAGCATGCTACCTGGACAGTCACCAAAAGGTCTCACAGCAAGGTTGGTACAGCCAGTTTTGGCTAAGGCCTAGAGTACTGGACAGACCACAGCAAAGGCAGGGAGGTAAAAAGGCTGTCTTACCCTGATTTGTCAGGGCTCAGCAGTCTTCTAAGGCCTGAAATCTATTCAGCATTTTGTCTTTGAGTGTATGATAATGAATCACATAACTTTCTAGAGACTTCATTGAATCAGTAAGTCCCTTGCTTTCTCCAACTACTAAAGATTCCATATTTTTAATATTCTCATTCTTTAGAAAAATCTGAATGAAATGTAAACTGCCTTCCAGACACAAAGTTCTATCTGCTAGCTTTCAATTAATCCTGAGACATGGAACAGATTCTGCTAGTCTTTGCATCTGATGTTCCAGGTTTTAACTGTATTAGCAGCTCTGTTCAACCAGGAATCAGCTGTTCCTGTCAGCATGTTAATGCATTGCATTGTTTCTGTTTTGATTTTTGAAGCATTAGACATAAAAAAAAAATTCTGTTTTCTAGTTGGTCATTTTTATGTTCCATGTTTTGTATTCTGTCAGCTCTCTATTTGCATGTCTAATATTCTGAATCTTTTTCTCTAAGTATTCTATGTTTGTCTTCTATTTTTAAGCTCTCCATTTTCATTTTCAATATTCTAAACAATTGTTTCCAAACATTGTATGTTTTCTGTTCTGTTTTTCATCCTTCTATTATCATTTTCAATAGACTGAACTGTTTTTCTAAGCATTCTATGTTTTGCCTTCTAATATTGTCATTTTCAATATTCTAAACCTTTTTTTCACCTTCTATGTTTTCATTCTAATTGTCAGCTCTCCATTGTCATTTTCAATATTCTGCATTTGGTTTTTTAGCTCTCTATTGTTATTTTCCATATTTTGAACCCCTGTTACTAAGTCTCTGTTGGTTTTTAAAATTTTCTTATTGTTTGCTTTAAGCTCAAACCATTTAGAATATCTTAATGTTGATACCCATTGCTATTACAAAAACAAAATGTATATATTGGTTAAGCCATGATTTTTCTTATGTTAAAATTCCTTCTATATTTGAAGTAAAAGAATTTCTAAAGTCTTGAATCATAAGATTATCCACCCTAGGTATGGAACAATTGATCTCATATTATATCATCTTAAATGGTGAAGAAGTTTGCAATTACCTTAGGTATAATTCTGCTGTCCTCGAACTTTGATGGTTTTAGTTGTTGATCTCAATTTGTGGTGGAAGTGCCTGGCGGTGTCCCACCAAATTGCATCTGGCAGCAGACAATCCTTCTGATCGTTGTCCCTGTAGAATAGCTCTTAACAAACTAAGGCAAGCAAAATTTTGTTAAACTCATGAGTGAAAGGAGCTTTGTGCAAATTTCTAGGACCCCCAGGGCTAACAGGTGTTGCCACTTACTGGCGCCTTTGGGCCACAGAAAACACACAAGCTGGGCAGGCGCCATGTGCACCACAGCTGCAAATGCAAAGTGAGGAATAGACAAAAAATGAGAAGCAGTGAGTGCTTTCTCAGTGCCACAGTGGATGTAAAGTTTTAGGGCAGTGGCAAATGTTCCACAAGCTGTGGTGTTTCCACCTGGTTACTCAAGGAACCCTGCCCATTCGGGGATGGTGTGAGAAGTGAGCGGAGTCTGCCACCTTGGTGTAAACCAGGTCCGGTAAAAATCCGGATTCCGCTTCTGACACCAGATATTGATGTTCGATAAGGATCAGGAGAAAAAAAATAGGCTGAATAGATGTTTATTCAGGGAGACATAACTTACAACATATACAGATGAACTCCAGCAGGTTCCTGGTCCCAGAAAGCTGTTCCTGTGCTGCCGGAAAGAGAGCTCTCTCAGTATCCTCCTCAAAATCAGTTCCCCCGGGTCACATCCGGCCCTGTCTCCACCCCCCAATGGGCGTGGTCTATGCCACAGGCTGGGACAAGGTGAATATCTCACTATGAATACTGAATGCTGCCTTAAATTCATATGTCAAAATTTAGTCAACCAATGGTGGGGCAATGGCAGAGGTGTTCTATTAATATGTACAAAGAGTAAATAGGAATTGCTTCCCCTAATACTAAAGACACTCCATAACTGCACATATTATCTGCCTTAAGGAATCACATATTTGCATATATTCTCTGCCTGAAGGGTGTCTATAAGCCTGTATGTGCCCACATATATTGCTTTTAGATAGGAGATATTCACCAAAAAAGGCCCAGACAACCTATGGTAAGAAAGGTAATATATTAGGGACAATAGATGTTATTTGTGCTCTCTGTACCCATGACAAGTTGGAATGGGTTCCCATATAGGATTTCAGACAGGACAGGCAGGCAGAGTGTGTTCCAGAACTGTCATAGCCACTCAGAGAAGCTTTACATGGAATTAGATGATGAGATCCATCTTTAACTACTTGGTGGCAGTGCACATGTTTAATATCAGAACTAAGGAGGCTGTCAGTAATCAAAAATGAAATACAATAATAAAACAAAACACATAAGGAAGAATCAGATTCACCTTAATATGAGTCACACCATCTGGTGGTATCCTGCATGTATAAAGGGAATTGAATGAGTAGGCTCTCCTTCAGTTGCTCCTTGCCCTATCTATGACTACCAAGTTTATAACTTTACTAGCTTTAGAGCTTTCTTCTTTGGACTTTAAGAGTATAACGATGACCAGGTGAGACATGCACCCTGGTGATTTAAACAACTGCTGTGGTCTTCAGATTCCCATTGCTGGCAGCCATTTTTGGACTACCTGGACCACAGCCTCTGAGACATTATAATAAATCCACATTATACATATATGGAGAGATTCATCCTACCATGCCTGTTCAAGCAGAGAACCTCGAAAAATGAAGTTACTTTTTGCTTTCTTTTGATTTTAACCTGCTACTGAACATGTGTCAACTAACAATATTGCTCACAAATGCAAACTTCCTAGTTCTGTTCCTCTCCAAGTATTCAATTTTCTAGGAAGACTACTTTTTCCATTACTATGCATTTTCCAAGCATTTACTCTGATTTTCAGTGATAAAACTCCTTCATTCGTAGAGCCATCATCCAGCTTTCTAGGAGGAAAAGGTGATACTATCTTGTTTGTCATCTGAATGCAGCTTCTCTTTCCTGATTTAAGTGCCAGTGGTGGTCCAGTTTTCTTCTAGAGAAACACATAGTTCAGCCAGTTGGGCAAGATTAGCCCAGATGACAACTGTTTGAAAAGGTAAACACTGTTGTGTTGAGAGGTTGACTGAGCAAGCAAGACATCTGTTTAGGTCCTGACTCATAAAGAAGGAACATAGCTCCTTCTCAAACAAATCAATGAGCTTAGGAGATTCATTATCAGCCTGGTGACCTAGACTTAGACCCTCAGGTATTGACAATGAAATAGATTCAGTCCTTTAACATAATGAAGATGCTTAGGAGAAAATGCAATTGTTTAAATCCAGGGCCTTGGTGGAGGTGTTGCTTCATATCTTGTGAACACTACTTTTCCCACCACATGGAGCTGGGGTTATCGGTCCCAAGGGCACTGAGGGCTTATTCAGTAAAGTTCCTCAGATGCACTGTGTTCTCCTCATGATACAATGCATGAGGAGCCTTCGCATGAGCTGGTCAAATTGAAAGATGACTCCTACTGACTTCCTAAAAGTCTCCCATTTCTTCCATCTCCCCCTGAAAGTAGGCAACTGGAAGATATTCCTGATAAGAAGCTTACTTAGAATAAGACATAAGTCAAGCAAGACATCCCTTCCCCAGGTTTAATCTTTTCTTTCTTCTGCCTTTCCTCTTTCACTCATCTTCACACACCTCTACCCCAAGACCTGTCAGTGAAGTGTGAACATCTCTTTCATGTTACTCATATACTATTAAATAATTATGGTACTAATTTTCTGTTGAAGAATTTAATTGCCTTCCTGGCCTTACTTGCTGTTTCTTATTAATATTTAAATTCTTCAAAGTTTCAGTTGTAATCTGACCCTGAAAGAATTTTAAAATGGCATTACCTATGTAATGCAAAAGTCTGCTTTATAAGCCAGGTTTGTGGCTGTGCTTTCCTTTAACCCCAGTACTCAGGAGACCCAGGCAGCCGATTTCTGTGAGATTGACACAAGTGTCATAAACACAGCTAGTCTCACTACAAACAGCCAGTTCATGCATCTGGGATAGCTCCTGGTTGCACTGCCAGGGTTCCTTGAACGGATCAATTCAAATAATTATCACAGACATTCACAGGGTTTAGTCTGATGAAAGGAAAGTCCTCCAACTCTCAGTCCACAGTCTGTGAGTGCTACTAAAAGAGGATTAGGGGATGGGGGATTGTGGGAGTGGGCTTTTCTAGTTAGAAGAAGTATGTCACTGGATGTGGGCAGAGACAGGCATTGATGTTTCTTATATACAGGATGCTGGCCAGTGTGTTGGTGAACATTCTGTTAGCTCTGAGTGAAGATTTAAGGACACTAACCCCCAGTACCACATTCACCTGCAGGCTGCCTTGCTCCACCCATAATGATTATTAACTGAATCTTTGAAATATTAAGTGAGACAACTCAAATAAATGTTTTCTTTTTAAGAGTTCCCATGGTATGTAGTATCTCTTCACAGCAATAAAATCCTAACAAAGACAGATGTGGGTACCAGGGGCTAGGATATTTCTGTGAGAGGCTGGCCCTATCATAAAATTTCTTTGATTATTTTTTTATGAGTATAGTTGATCTGCTAGCTTGTGTCTCCCGTTATGTCTATTCATTTTGATTTTTTTTTTCCGTCAGTGCTATAGGCTTTTTAAAGGGCCAAGGAAATGTCTATGTGAACTTCCAATTCAGTTTCCTTCTAAGGAAACTTGATGAATACATTATAATGTCCATGCAATGAAATAATGTGGGAAGCACCAGAATGATATGACTATATTGTCAAAGAAGCAGACATTTACAATGTGTTTATCACACTTCCTGTTTAACACAGTTATGATGTAGGACTCTGCATCGACCCCTGAGAGAACATGAGCAAGCCTGAAGCTGTTGGCTAGAACTCCTTGCCCCAAGGCTGTTTTGGTACTCCTCCTGTTTTGATAGCACACCTCATGACAGCACACCTCATGACAACACACAGCTCGTAGGGAGGAGCTAAGCCTAAAATTCCTGTAATTTTCCACTGTGCTATAAGTCAGTATTTAAGACCATTCTTTCCCCTCAGTAAACTGCATTTGGCATTTGGTGTTCCGTCATTGCCATTGAATGAATGACCCTCTGTCTTGTCTTTATTTCAATCTCTAGGCCTTCGCCCGATTTGTGGAACACTTCCTGGCACAGGTGCTACAAGTGTAGGTCCAACCAAGATTGGGAAAGAAAGGATCATCTATGAGATCACCCTTGAAGGCTGGCCTGCAAAAGTAAGTGAATGAGGGTGTATTGAAGGATGAGTGCCAGTAACTGTAAGGAAATGCTCAGTGGACTATGAGTGGCCCTATTGAAAAGACAGGGCAATAGGACTAAAACAAGACAGGTAAACAATTCATTGCAACAATTTAAAAGAAAAAATGGCAGAGATGAATAGGACTTTTGAGGAATTACAAGATTTAGAATCTGAACAATCTCTCAGGGGAAAAGAGGGATCCCAACTAAGAGATGATAGTCATGTTGTAACTGATGAAGGGGATACTTTGGAATCAGAAACTGAAGCTGGTGAGCGCATATGCCAACCACCAAGACACAACCCCTTTTGTGATTCTGATTCTTTTGTAGGTCCTCTGTACCTCGAGTGTTAGAGGAAGAGGCCAAAAATTTAATAACCAAGGTAGAAGCATAAGAATAGGAAAGAAAAGTGTTTCCAGTGATTGAGACACTGAATCTGGAGGATACCATGGTAAGGGAGCACAGCCCATTAAATTTTAAGGATATAAAACAGGTTAAAGAGGCTTTCACTGTTTATGGGCCCCATGCTCCTTTTACTCAGAGAATTTTTGATTCTTTTGCAGCATTAAATTGCACCCTTAGTGATTGGATGCAGTTCTATAGACTTGTGCTGAGTGGGGGTGACTATTTGCTCTGGAGAGGCAAATTTCAAGAATTTTGCAAGGAAACCACACAAAGTAATGCTGCTACTGGATTTCCTGCTAGGAATTTAGATATGCTCACACGCACTAGGCAATATTCTACACTTGCAGCTCAAATTCTTTTTGACCCAAAAGTCCATGCACAAAATGCTGTTGCTGCTACTAGACCTTGCAAAGCCCTGCCTAATAAGGCTGAAGGAGATCAACTATCTAAGGTATGGCAGGGACTGTCTGAGCCCTATTCAGATTTTTCAGACCACCTCCTACAGCTGTCAGGCCACATATTTGGTGATGTTGGAAATGCCATGCCCATTGTTAAACAATTCACATTTGAAAATGCAAACAAGTTTTGTAAAGAGGCTTTAAGTCCCCATAAGGCCAAAAGTCTTAATGAGTATGTATGCATATGTTGGGACATAGATCGTCATCACATTATGGGCCAGGTTATAGCTTCAGTCATGCAAATAGGTGGGAAGGATGGAGGAGCCAGACAAAAGAATTGCTTTGTGTGTGGACAACCAGGATGTTTCAGAAGGAATTGCTGTGGCTCCAGCATGTAGTACTCAGTTTCCTAAATGGTCAGCTGATAGACATACAAGTCTTTTTTCAACTTTTGTAATAACTCATAACTCTGTTAATCTTTGGGGAAGAGATGTGCTTTGGCCATGGGAGCAGTTCTTACTACTGAGCCTGTGAAAAATATGCTGGCTGACCAAGGTTATATACAAGGAAGAGGACTGGGTAAATTCCCCCAAGGTGACCCTCAGTCTGTTGTATCTAAAAATTTAATTATCAAAAGCGTGTGAGATCACTCTGAGCTGGGAAATTTTCCCTAGGGCCTATTGCTATGCAGCCTGGTCCCATTTCTATCATCTGAAAAACTGATGACCCAGTATGGGTGGAGCAATGGCCACTATCTATTGAGAAATTACAGGCTGCACATCAACTTCTAAAGGAACAATTAGAGGCAGGACATATTGTTCCTTCTACTTCCCCATTGAATACTCCAATCTTTGTTATAAAGAAAAAAATCTGGAAAATGGAGACTCCTACAAGATTTCTGAGCTGTTAATGATTGCATGCAAATTATGGGAGCCACATACCTGGCTTACCATCCCCTGTAGGTATCCTCAAGGTTATCATTTGTTATTTGTAGACCTAATAGATTACATTTTTAGCTTTGCCTTGCATCCTGAGGGTAGTTAGCGATTTGCATCTGGCATACCTTCTATTAATTTTAAAAAGCCTTATAAGAGATATCAATGGGTGGTGTTGCTTCAAGGAATGGCCAATGACCCACAATTTGTCAAATTTATGTATCATTGCCCATTGCCTCCATTACAGAGAAATTTCAATCCCTGTATATTTTACATTATATGGATGATATTCTTTTAGCCAGCCCGGATTCTAAGGAAATGAAAGAGGCTTTTGGAGAAATACAACATAATCTTCAACTAGCTGGCTTAAGAATAGCCCCAGAATTTCCCTATCAATACCTGGGTCACCAATTGTTATATTCTGGTATCAGTCCTCAAAAGATTACTTTAAGCCTGGATAAACTGACCAAAATTAATGATTTTCAAAAATTATTGGTAGATACAAATTGGGTTTGATCTAGTTTGGCCCTAACCACTGGACAGCTTAGACCCTTATCTGATATTTCACAAGGAGATTCTGATCCCACTTCTCCTCACTCCTGCTGCCTGCTGCATGAGAATACATACAATATTTGGCAGTGGATGTCACTCATCTGCCTTAAGCTAGAAAATTAAAATATATGCAAGTTTCTGTGGATACATATTTTAAGGTGGTTTTTTTGCATCTCTAACCTGGGGAGAAAAGATTAAAGATGTCATGTCTCATTGTTTACAGGCCTTTGCCTATATGGTGTTCCTGATATCTTAAAAACAGACAATGGTTCCACATATGCTAGTCATCGCTTCTTGGCCTTTTGCAAGGAACATCACATCAATCATGCATTTGGCATCCCACACAACTCTATGGGACAAGCCATCGTGAAAGACACTCATGCCACACTTAAACAATATTTTAATAAAATAAAAAAAGGGGGAATATAGGCTCTCCCCCAATTCTCAGTTATCCACTATACTTTTTAATTTAAATTTTTTGACTGTAGATAAAATTAACATGCCTGCCATGGAGAAACATTGGAACAAACCCTCCCAAACATTGGGATGGGTCAGATGGAAAGACATAATTACACGACTATGGCAACCGCCCACCCCCACTATTAGCTAGGGCCTGAGGGGCTGTTTGTGTTTTTCCCCCAGAAACAGAGAAACCTATTTGGATACCAGAACAACATGTTCGTCCTGTGGATCCTAATCAGGAACCTAATCCTGCTGTACTGGAATCCCTGGCCCATGGAGGAACAAGTGGTTTGGGCCTTGGTGAGGAACCCCACATCCTGATGCCAGTTAGTCAGGAGAGAACATTCCCTGCTACTACTGGTTGCCAATGTGCCAATAGAAACTTCATTACTGAGTAATTTGACCTTCCTGACTCAGGGGAGCCTTGGCTTCCAGAGAGTGCTTAATTTTTCTCAATTGCCCAATGGGTGATTCTTGGTTTTATGCATAGCTTTGAGTAATGACTCCCTTGCTGATTTTCACCCCAATGCAAGCATGAGCAATTGCTGGGGACTCAGAGAGGTCCTATAACATAAACTTCCAGCAGGAACAGGAAAATGCTGCTATGTGGCCCCTATATCAGGGCCCCTATGCTGAAAGCACCCCAGGAAGTTATGACTTGCATAGGCAATTGTCTTGGAGACACTGTGCTCCACCTTTAAAGGATCCTTGGGGGAGGGAAAATCTTTCAATAGTTCTTCCACAACCTTCTTCCTGAGCAATTTATGGCCCCCATGAGACACCAGTGACCTCGTAGTTCGAGTTCCTGACCTCGCCCCAATGATAATGGAAGACCGAGTTGGGGGAGAAGAAATTATCCTCTACAGCCAAGAAGGGACTTTGATTTCACTGCTGCCATCATTCCTGTCATTGCTGTGTAGGTGACTGTCGCTGTCATTGCAGGGATTGCTGTCGCTCAGTTCGCTGCCAATGTAGAGACTGTTAACCAGCTGGCGGGCAGAATCAGTGAAGCCCTAACTGCAGAGAATGTCCTGCTTGAAAGCTCGTATTGGATTTGGACTCTCATATTCAGTTTTGACTTAAATCACCAAACTGCCTCACTTCAGGAACAATTAGGGAATTTGGGTTGGTATAGCAGGCCTCCTGCTTTCATTCTGTCATTCCTCTTGTATCACCTTGATTGGAATGCAAATGTCTTTGTAGGGGTCAACAGCCTCAATGCTGGCAGGGCCTTGTCTTTTGTAAATTTTACCAGTATTTTGGCTGACCAGAGAGTAGAGGTCAATAAGACCTGAATTACTCCTATTTCAGCAGATGGCAGGTGGAATGCCATGGCCCAGATTGGAGGCTGGTCACAGGTTTTGAATGGCACATTGTCTCTCAGCAAGTTGGAGCCAGTATTGGTTGGGGTAGGGATTCTTGTGCTATGCATGGTCTGACAGTTCTTTTCACAAAAGAAACACAGTCTGGCCCATGGCTCTCCCAATAATCATGAGGTCTGTTAACAGATGCTGCAGAAATGAGGTACCCCCATGACGGGCAACTTGCAGTGAAGCCCCCCAGCCTAAAACATGAGGTTGCTGGGGCCCCTGAAGACCGGTAAGGGGTGCCACACTCTGCGAGACCTAAGCTAGGGGGTCTCTCATAGAAAATAAAAAAGGGGGAATTGTAAGAATTAAGACCTAGACTAAGAATTTACTCCCCCTCCATCTGCCCTCAGGGCAGGCAGCTGTAACAGCTGGAAAACAGGAGACATGTTTTGTAATGCAAAATGCTATTGTTCCTTTGGCTTCTGCAACCCTGAATGCACACTAACCTGTTCTTGGAACCTGAGATGACTAACCAAAGGTCTGGTTCCCCCTCCTCCATCTAGTGCTGTGGTATATAAGCTAGCCCCCCCAGACTAAAAGGGAAATACTGAAGAACCTTCTTAATATAAAGCAAGAGTCCTGTGTTCTTAACATCTACACAATCCCCAGCTTCTCGGGCTTTGACAGCAGCGCAGGCGCCACACAGAGATGTGTCATTAGATAGCTACACACGTGGTTAAGCGCCAAGTCACACAAATAAGCCTTTAGTTAGCCCACCCACACAAAGCCACTAGTTACTACATACACTCAATCACAAGTTAGTCACACACCTAAGACATTAGTTAGCCATACAGGCAGGAAATGAAGTATGCAAGGTCATCCATAAACAGGCAGCAGTGGGACACAGATTTAATCCCACCTTTTAGGAGAAAGATACATGTATCTATTAGCTCAGTGCCACTTTGGCCTATTAGAGAAAGAGTGATTGGAGAAAAAGGGAGAGAGTTAGGGAGATATCTACAGAGAAACATAGGGAGAGGAAGAGGGAAAGCCATTAATAAGGGGAGAGAGGGAGGGAGAGAGAAAGACTCCACCTAAAAGAGAAACTGCTAACAGAAATGTTATCCCAGCATTGAGATGGCATGCCTTTAATCCCAGCACTGTCTATGGTGAGATAGGAGGGATATGGCTGGACAGAGGGGAATATAATGTGGTAGGAGACAAGAGGGCTTGCAGTGAGGGTGTTCAGTCTGAGCAGTCATTCTGAGCTTTCATAAAGACAGCAGTCAATCGAGAAGGCCTTGTGACAACAGGATCGGTCCTTTGGTCTGAACACTGGTAGAGGTAAGAACTCTAGAGGCTCACATGGCTGTGCTTCTGAGATCCATCAGCTTTCACCCTCTGAGAGCTGACTCCAAATTTTATTATTAATATCTATCAGAACTTGTGCTGCAAATGTTGTTCTCTCTAGGGAAGTGTGAAGTTTTTTGAAGTCAGTATAGGCAAGTTTTCAACATATTAAAAATATGTTATTTTGATTTTCAAAACTATCAATTATCAGTATCTTTTTAATATCTGATTTAAGTGCATTATTGCTTTTATCTGTGATTGTTTAATGCTGTCCAATATTTGTAGGTTTTGACGTGTTTCATTTCCTTTCTCTAATGTGATGTTGATTATTTATTTCTGTGTAGAAAATTCTCCTGTAGTTTAGACTTGCCTCATTAATGTAATTGATAATTGCATTAAACTTTTTTTTTTTATTTTGGCAGAAAATTTTTTCTACAGATACTCAACCATTTATAGAATGTAACAAATAAGGATGATAAATATTGTATTCTCAAAGTAAGCTGCTTCCCTTTTTTAGAGAAATCTTGATCAAATATCAGTTCCCTTTAAGTTGGTTGCACTTTTTTGTGGGGGAAATATATGACAAGGGCAGGCAATAATTTTAGTCAATAGAAATGTAACATCTCAAGGGCAACAATTGAGGGATGAAATGCCATATATATATATATATTACATGTTGATACCAGTTCCCACTCCCTCCCTCCCGCTGACACCCCCCCCCAACTTGTACCCTGACCTCCCTCCCCTCCCATCGCACAATGCACATTCCACAGGTAGGGCTATGCTATCCAGGTGGGGTCATGTAGATCTGTCAAGTAATTTGAAGTAGGGACTAGGACTTCTCTCTCTAGGTTAAGGCCATATTGCTCCATGTGGGATGTGTCTGCAAGGTCATTTTGTGTACCATGAATACATCCCGGGCCCACTCTATCAGGTCCCTTAGACTGCTCAGTCCTTCTAGCTGAGAACCATATTCAGGGGGTTCTGAGTCAGTCCCATGCTGTATTCCCAGCTATAAATCTGGGGGGCCAATTAGCTCCTCCTAGTTCAGGTCAGCTGTCTCTAGGTGTTTGTGTAATCTGGTCTTGTTGTCACTCTCTGCATCTGGATTCTAGTATAACTCACTGTTTAGTTATGGGTGTTTTTTTCTGTTTCAAACAGTGTCTAGATCAGGACCCCATGATGGTGGATAAGTCAGTTGTTGATCACACTATTAGGGAAGGACATTTATGGTGGCCTTTTCATGGTTGCTCTAATTATTAGTTGGAATCAGCCTTGTAGGTCTCTAGAACTTTATTTTGGTTCAGTTTTCTCTTCAAACCAATAATGGCTGCCTCTTTTATGTTCCCTCTGTCTCTCTGTCTCACTGCCTCTCTCACTCTCTCTCTCTCTCTCTCTCTTCTGTCTTTATTCCTATGCAGACTGAATCTTCCTAGTCACACATGCTTTCCTCTCTTCCCTTTCACTTTCTCCTATTTCTTTCTCCATTCACTGCCCCCTACCAATTCCCATGTGCTCTGGGGATCTTCTCCTTTCCCCCCATGTGCGAGGGACCTTATAGGAATCTCTGTAGTCTTCTACACACAGTCATCCAATTGTTCCAGCACCGTTTGTTGAAGATGCTGTCCTCGCCCCCATTGTATAATTTTAGCTGTTTTGTCAAAAATCAGGTGTTCATGGGTGTGTGGGTAAATATCAGGATTTAAATTTGATTTCATTGGTCTACCTGTCTATTTTTTGCCAATACCAGGCTGTTTTCAGAACTATATCTCTGTAGTAGAGCTTAAAGTCAGGAATGGTGATGCCTCCTGAAGTTCTTTTATTGTAAAGGGTTGTTTTGGCTATCCTGGGTCTTTTGTTTTTCCATACAAAGTTGATTATTATCCTGTCAAGGTCAGTGAAGAATTGTGGTGGGATTTTAATGGGGATTGCATTGAATCTGTAGATTGCTTTTGGCAAGATTGCCATTTTTATTATGTTTATTCTACCTATCCAAGAACATGGGACATTTTTCCATTTTCTGGTATCTTCTTTAATTTCTTTCTTTAGAGCCACAACGTTCTTATTATATATGTCTTTTACTTGTTTTGTAAGCATTACACCAAGATACACCATTGTCCCATATATTAAGGGAGCATAGTTTAGTCTTATGTAGTTCCCCCGTTATCAAATCAGATTCTGTGATCTCTCACTAGCTTGGGTCAGCTTATTTGGCAGGTTTTGCCATCATAGTCTTGAGTGCTTTGTTTTTATTATTGCTCCTTCCTCCCTGTGATTGTACTCCAGGAGCTTGGCCAAATGATTACCTGTGCATTTATTCATATGTTTCTATCTGTTTCTGCAAGAGTGTAATTGATTCTCAGCGGTTTTAGATTGTTGGTTGGGTATTATCTACTTTATATCTTCTACACACTTATGATTACTGTATATATTATGTATCTTTCTGAATTTTGGGTACTTCTCTTGGTAGTTATTTTGGTTCTGTCCATGTACCTAGAAATTTTAGGATGTTACTGTTTTTGATCACTAAGGAGTATGCCATTGTGTACATACTCTACATTCTCTTTATCTGTTTTTCATTTGATAGTCATATAGGTTGTTTCCAAGATCTGGCTATTATGAAAAATGTGGCTATGAACATAGATAATCTGTGGTATAGTTGAGCATGCTTTGGGTATACTACTTCACATCCATATATTGTTTACCTAGTCTTGTCCCATTGCCACACAAGCCCCAAATAACACACAGAGACTTTGTATTTTATATAATACGGTTGGCCTGTTACTTGTTTTTTCTTGGCTAGCTCTGTCTTAATTATTAACCCATTTCTGTTTATTTAAATATTTCCACATGGTTATCTTACTGAGAGCCGGCTGGCGTCCTGCTCTCTCCCAACTCCATCTTGACTCCTCCTTCCTCCTTCCTCTTTCCTCTTTGTCTCCTAGTCCCGCCTCTCTTGCTTTCCTATTGGCCAACAGTGCTTGATTACTTAACCAGTATGAGAAACATGTTTACAGCATGACAGGTCCCATCACTGTTGATGCTTTATCTATGTCGAAAACCCATATATGAGTGAGTACATACCATGTTCCTCATTTTTTTTACAGGGTTACCTCATTCAGGATGGTTTTTTCAAATTCCCTCCATTTGCCTGTGAACTTCAAGCTTCCAATTTTTTCCCACACAGAGTAGTATTTCATTGTGTTAATGTGCCACGACTTTGTAATCCATTCTTCAGTTGACGGGCATCTAGGTTGTTTTCAGGTTCTTGCTACAAACATAGTTGAACAGATCTTTTTGTTGTATGGATGTGGTTCATTTAGATATATGCCAACTAGTGGGATTGCCTGATCCAGTAATTGACTGATTTTGATTTTACTGAGCAACCACCATAATTCTCTCCAAAATGGCTGTACAAGTTTGCACCCCAACAGCATTCAAGGAGGGTTCCCCTTTCTCCACATCCTCTCCATCATAAGTTGTCATTGGTGTTAATAATTTTAGCAATTCTACCAGGAGTAAGACATTATCTAAGAGTTGTTTTTATTTGCATTTCCCGGATAGCTAAGGATGATGAGCACTGTCTTAAGTGTCTTTCAGCCTTTTCTATTTCCTCTATTGATAATTTTTTATTCAGTTCTGTACCCCATTTTTTTTAAATGGTGATTTGGTGTTTTGGTGACTAGCTTCTTGTTTTCTCTATATATTTTTGAGATCATCTCTCTGTCAGATATAGGGTAATAGAAGACCATTTGCCAGTCTCTGGGCTGCTGTGTGATCTTACCAACTGTGTCCTTTGCCTTACATACGCTTCTCAGTCTTTCTGCAGTCTTATATACACACCGACAGCCAGTTATGCCAGCAAAATTTGTTAAAGATGTGATCCTCTTCCCATTGTATACTTTTAGCTGTATTGTTTTGTCAAAAATCAGATGATCGTAGGTGGGAGGGATATTATCAGGGTTTTTGATTTAATTCCTTTTGTCTACCTATATATTTTTGTGTCAATACAAAGCTGTTTTCAGAACTATAGTTCTATAGTACAGCTTCAAGTTGACAATGGTGATGCATCATGAAATTTGTTTATTGTACTTGGTTGTTTTGGCTATTCTCAGTCTTTTGTTTTTCCATTTAATATAGGTTATTATACTTTCAAGGTAAGTGGATAATTCTGCTGGGATTTTGGTGGGGATTGCAATGAATTTTTAGATTTCTTTTGGCAAGATTTCTATCTTTACTATATTTATCCTACATATCCATATGCATGGTAGATCTTTCTGTTTTATGGTATCTTCTTTAATTTACTTCTTTAAAGTGAAAGACCTAAAAAGTAATGTTAATGATGGACTAACCTAGAAACCAATATCTGTTCCTTGGAATTTGCTAGCTTCCTCTCACAAGGCACTGAGATAAGAAGAATTCACACTGCCCCTCCTTTCCTGTGAGTCAACAGGTGGTAAATAGGGTCAAGAGATAGCTGTAACTCTGGTTTGCCCAGACAAGATTAATTAGCACACCTGAGGCCCTAAGGTCTGCTGACCCTAATAGCACACCATCCGGCCTCCAAGGATCAGGTACTCAATGGACAGAGGGTCCCACCCCCTCCCTAAGCTTGTGGGGTTGCTTTTAAAAACACCTGGGCCCAGGGGAGGGGGGTTCTCTCTAGCCTGCATGCTGGAGGAGCCCGTTTGTGCAAACGTTTCCTGTTCATTAAAGCCTCTTGCGTTTTGCAACATTGACTTCTTGGGGTATCGACCGAACCTGGAAGACTGCTCATTCTGAGGGTCTTACAAAAGACCCAATATTCTTGCTATATAAATCTTTCACATGTTTGGTAAGCATTAGTCAAACATAATTTATGTTGTTTGTGGCTATTGTAATGGGTAATATTTCTCTGATTTCTATCTGAGCCCCTTTGTCATCTGTATATTGTAGTATATTGTAGGGCTACTGATTTTTTTGATCTTCTCTTGTATCTTGCTCGTTTGCAGAATGTTTATGTCAGCTGTAGCAGTTCCCTGGTAGAGCTTTTTGTGTCCTTTATGTAAACTATCATATCATGTGCAAATAATGATAGTTTGACTCTTACTTTCCAATTTGCATCCAGTCGATCTCTTATTGTTGTTTTACTCCTTTTGCAAGAACTTCAAGGACAATATTGAAGAACTATGGACAGAGAACAGACTTATCTTGTTCCTGATTTTAGAGGAATCACCTTAAGTTTCTCTGCATTCTGTTTGATGTTGGCTGTTGGTTTACTGATTATCCCTGTCTCTCCAAGACCTTTATCATGAAATGGGGTTGAACTTTATCAAAGGCTTTTTCAGCATCCAGTAAGATGATCACATGGTTTTTCTTTTTCAGTTTGTTTATATGGTTGATCACATTGATAGATTTTCAAATGATAATGTAGAGAGCTGCGAAGTGCCATGCTTTAAAGATGGCACTGGCTTCCCCCTTCCAACTTCCAGATGGTGAGCGCTCTCTGTCATAAACAAGTCCTTATTTGGCTAAGCCTGTTCAGCATGCCTGCTTCCCTATAAGAGCATCCTATCTGCAGGGTCCACATTGCTCACTAGCGTTGGTCTGCACAAGGGGATTTAACTCTGTTTCCCTGGAGTTAGAAGAAGAAGCATGTTCAAGGATCATGATTAAACTGCTAGAAGATCTCCCCTGAGTTGTGTCTTCCTTGTTGATTGAGGTTGGGTGTGACATGATAAACCATCCCTGCAATGCAGGAATGAAGCCTCCTTTGTCATTGTGGATGACTTCCCTCATGTGTGCCTGGATTTGATTTGCTAGTGTTTTATTGAGGCCTTTTTCATTCGTGTTCATGAGGGATATTAGTCTGTAGTTCTCTTTCTCGTTTGTATCTTTTTGTATCTTTGGTACCTAGGTACTTGTGGCCTCATACAGTGTGGTAATATGCCTTCTGTTCCTATTGTGTGGAACTATTGAGGAATATTGGTATTTGCTTTTCTTTGGATTTCTAGTAGAAGTCTGCACTGCAGCCATCTTGCCCTGGGATTCTTTTGGTTGGGAGGGTTTTGATGACTGCCTCAATTGTGTTAGAGTCTATTGGTCTATTATCCAGAGGTTCCTCCTCCCACATCAGTTGGTGAGACATGGGGAGGCCTGCCTGGGACCCCAGGCCCTGTACCATAGTGCACTACAGGACAGCCCAATAGAAGGGACAATATGCCTTCTATCCAATCCACCAAAACCTTGGAGAAAGAGAATTTGAGAGAACGTGTGGGAGGGGCATAGAGAGCTTGAAGATTGCACTGAGCATGCCCTGTTCTAGGAGCCAGAAGTGGAGAGCAGGTCATGAGCAGTGTGCTCATGTTTGATTGGGGGTGGTACGTGGGGGAAGGGGTTGGAGCTAGGCAGGCGGGGATGGTGTGCATGGGCTAATGTGTTTATAGGGTTTTCTAAATGGCCTGTCAAAGTGCACTATTAATGGCGAAAGGCTACATTATCGGGCAGGGGAATATGAGTTGTGAGGTGTGTTGCACATGGCATGGGCCAGTCGGTAGCTCCAGGAGGGCATAAAGGGGGCTTTTAGAGACAAATCAGGTGAAAGGGGAAGCGGATGGAAAGGAAGATGCAGGGATGGGGGGGGAGCGATTGAAAGCATGCTTTGCCCATGCTAGCTAGGGCTAGCCACATCAGAGTCTCAAGGATGACAGTGTCTCTGCCCCTTGACATAATGATCTCAAGGCAGCTAGATATGGGGAGGCCCCCTGGGACCCTGGGCCCTGCACCACAGTGCACTACAGGGACAGCCCAAGTGAAGTGACAATGTGCCTTCTAACCAATCCACCAGAACCCATACAACCTAGGAGAGAGAGAATTTGAGAGCTCCTGGGGAAGGGGCAGAGAGAGCGTGAGGCTTGCACTAAGCATGCTCTGTTCTAGGATACCAGGTGGGCCTGAAGCACTGCACCATCCACCACAACCAGAGCAGTATGTGCCCAAATGAGGTAGAGCTGTGCATGAAGTGAAGGTGAGGGCAGCCAGGCCCAAGGGAGGGGACTGCAGAGGGCCTCTTTGCTAGGCTGTGGTGGTGGCCTGGAGCAGTGAACTCACCTAAGCCATAGCTCAGCAGGCAGTGGCAGTGGCAGTAGAGCTGGGATGAGTCATCAGTGCTGTGCTGAAAAGATGGCAGGGCTGTGAGTGGGCTGGGGCTGTGAATGGCCTGCAATTGTGATGGTGATCCTGAGTTTGGAACCTAGGAATAAGTGGTGGAGCCACTGCTAGCTGGGCCTGTTTTCTGCCCACTCATAGAACCTTGGGCCTGCACATTTTCTCCCTGGTCTCCCCTTTGGGCAGGGGCCTCTTTCCTCCTGCTTGAGGCACAGAATGGACCCAATATCTAGTATTGCAAGATTACAGCAGCCACACCCACCACTGCCTAAGCTTCTGGCACTCCACTCCTGCATGGTAGTCCTTGTCATACCACTGCCCCTTCACAGGCACTGCAATGGAGTAAGGGCCCCTGGCTGAAGATATGGGTGTTCACCTGGAACCCATCAGGTCCATACTGATGCTCTGCAGCTCCATCCAGAGGTGCATCTGCTGCCAGATATGCTGCTCGAGCCCAGGCCACCAGGAGAGCTACGGGGCTAAACCAAGTGCCATTCCAGGCCAGATCATACAATCTGTGGCCACCTTGGTTGAACTTGAAAGCTTGTTGCTCACTAGTTTCCTCTCTCTTTGGTCTGCAGGACTAAGGGACAGAGGAGGGGCACCGAGGCCCCATGTGTGGGAGGAAGCTTTAGCTTTGCACACTTGCATGGATTTTAGTTGTTTTTTTGGCCTGTGGTTCGGCTCAGATTTCTCCTAATAGTTGTAAACTCGCCATTGTTCCCTGGCTGCTTAGAAACTTGCATCCGGATTTTTTTTTCAACTGAGAGCCATTGGTGTTCAAGTTTTGGCAATGAACCCCGTGAATGCTACTGCTCTCTACATTTCCACCAACCGCCTAGTGCTCAACCATGACCCTGGAGACCCCAAGGCATTTCAAAAGATTATCAGGATCCTGCCTTACTTGTGACAGTCCCTCTCTTGCTGTGTTTGTGGACATTTGCTACAAGATCCTATTGCACCCACCAAATCCACCTGCCAACACTATGTCTGCAAAACTTGTAAAGGCAAGAAAATGATGATGAAAACTTCATGTAGCTGGTGCATAGACTATGAGCACTTTGAGGAAAACAAGCAGTTAAGCATCCTAGTAAACTGCTATAAGAAACTATGTGAATATATAACCCAGACAAGACTGGCACAGGACATAAGAGAAGCAGTTGACTGTTCTTCTTATATTTTAGCTTTACTCAATGAAGGATCATTGTTTTGTGAGGACACAGAGAAACCTTCAGACTCATCCTTCACTCTGTGTTTGACACATTCCCCTTTACCTTCAACCCTATAACCCACAGCAGATCCCCATGCTAATTTATCTCCAAAGTCTGAAATTGCCCTCAGCATTGCTATTGGCAGTTCTGTTGTCAATGATTTGCCTAATTACAAAGGAGTTTCAATAGATAGATTTGGTATAAATATCTTCTCACCCAAACATCCAAATATGATTGACATGTGTAATACTGTTGATATAAAAACTGAGGACCTGTCTGAGAGCCTGTCACCTGTCTGTGACATGGTAACCACTGACTTGTGCTCCACAGGTATTGATATCTGGAGTTTGAGTGAAGAGACAAAACCTGGTGACTCTTTTTTTGCTGAGTGATGAGGAAGTAATCCGCAGTTTGGATGTCCTAATTTGTATACAAAATTGGAAGCCACTGTATCCAATGAAACTTTTTTGAAGCTTTCTTGTAAGTCTCTTAACCATAATATTTTTATGTCTACCAGCCCTACACCTCATGTGTTAGCAAGTACAGCAGCAACTCCAAAGGTAGCAAAGTTGCATCGAAAAAGAACCAGATCTGAAATTGACAGTGAAAAAGTTCAGCCACTTCCAATTTCTACCATTATCAGAGGGACAACACTTGGGGCTTCTGCTCTTGTGATGGTGAAGCATGAAAGGAAAATCGTCCTTCAACTTATAGCTACAGTTTCCAATGGAGGCATAACAACCAAGACCACCAAAAGTGTACTTTTATCTACTAAAAGCATGAAAAATAGTCATGAACATGGATCCTAGAAATCCCACTCTAAACCCAAGCCAGGTATTCTTAAAAAAGACAAGGCAGGAAAGGCAAAGATTCTTAGTCATCATGTCATGCCAGGAAGTCCTACCATGACTGTGTACAAAAAGCCTCAGGGAAAGAAAGGATGTAAATGTGGGCATGATATGCAAAATCCAAGTAATTTTACATGCAGCAGACAGTGCTGCCATTGTTACTCTAACCAGAGAGCCTGCGTACATTGCAGATGTTGTGTCTGTCAGAACTCCTACATGGCCAATGGGGAGAAGAAGCTGGAGGCATTTGCTGTGCCAGCAAAGGCCTTGGAGCAGAGCAGACTCACATTGGGCGTTAATGTGACCAGCAATGCTGTGCGCAACACAAGTACCAGTACCAGTGTACCAATGTCACAGGGACCCCAGTAATGACATTTGATGGGAGATGCCATTATGTAAATATGTTTCTCATACTGGTTAATGAATAAAGCACTGTTGGCCAATAGGGAAGGAAGATAGGAGGGACTAGGAGACAAGGAGGATAGAAGAAGTAGGAAGGAGGAGTCAAGATGGAGACTCTGGAGAGAACAGAACCGCAGTTCCTCTGCTCTTGGTAAGACGACATGGAAATACATAGAAATGGGTTAATACTTAAGACAGAGCTAGCTGATAAGTAACTAGTAACTGGCCAACAACATAATATCAAATACCGAGTCTCAGTGTGTTAATTGGGGCTGGTGCGGCTGCAGGACAAGACTGGCAGCAGGAGAAAAAAAAACACACTCCTTACGTATGGTGCCCATTTAAAATTTAACAAAAGCTTAAAAAGGTTTTAGAACAGAGACAAGCAAGGTTTTTTGGTAGCAGTGTTTTTCTCGGTTGGACTCTGCTTTGTGAGAGACAATTAGATATTTGCGCGGCTCCTTTAAGGGACGGTTCCTGACTCAGCAAAAGCTGCAAAAAACTGCATGGCTTTATAGAATCACAGCTAACAATGTATTGGTGTGTATGAGAGATGGCAATGGCAGCGACCACATCTCCAAGCCGGCAGCATGCTTGCTGAATGGCAGTGCAGACCAAGGCCGTGGGCACAACTTTCAGTGCTGGCGGTAAAAACACCTGCCGCAATCTTTGGTAAACCACAGCAAGAACAAATATCACTTTCATTTCAGCAATATTGTTGTTTACCAGATAAAAGACTCATGGCCAGAAAAATATAAACATTTACAGTAAAGACAAAATCATATTAAGAAAAACCTCTAAAGGTTTTCATTGTGTTTTAAAATATACATAGACATAGTGAAAAAATTAAATGGTTTTAAAAAGACAAAGAGGAACTGGGTGTGGTGGCACACAACTTAAATCCCAGAATTTGAGAGACAGAGGCAAGCAGATCTCTTGTGATTTCAAAGTAAACCTGGTATGCAGAGTAAATTCCAGGACAGATAAGAGTTACATAGAGAAACCCTTTCTCAAAAAATAAAATGTAAAACAAACAGAGTAATAATAAAGCCACGTAAAGATGAAAAGCTCAGAGAGAATCTGGTTAGTATATGGTGTTATATTGTCTTTGTATCTTTTGACTGCTTAGGAAATAACAACTGTTAAAACAAATGGTGCTGGATCAATTCAATTTATATATTTTAAAAATGCTTTGACTCAAAAATTTAAGTTCATGTACAAGTTACTGGGGAAAAGGATTTCTATTTTTGTTTCCACAGAAAATGAAAAGCTGTGGATTCCTTCCAGACTAATATGGTTTGAGCAAGCCAGACCCCCTGAAACAGCGTACCAGATGATCCTTCATTTAAAACAGCTTGAACAAGCCAGCCTTGCAGACTACAGCCAGGATTTCTGTGTCTTCTTAGGATCCCTATGACAGTGCCCCCTATCAGCAGGAAGTAGTTTGGAAAGAACAATGCCCAAATTCCAAAATATTGTTCATAAATGTTTGTTTTCATTTTAATGGGGTTGGTCATAAATGGTTAATGATCACAACCAATATGTCTTTAAAGGCAAAAAGGGGATTATGGTATAGATATGATTACTTTGCTTTGGAATGTATTTTCATTTATTGATACAAATTTAAGGTCAATTTTGTGATATGTATATTTCTCCTCTTGTTTAGGTATTGTGTTTATATAGCTCATTTATAAATGTAATGTATAATGTATGTATAATGTATTACAGATTATAAATAATTTCCTAGGATAGTCAAAGCTTAGAGTTAAGTTAGTTAGGTTTTTCAAGATACACAGAGATGTATTTGAGAGAGATAGGAATTCTTCAAACCTTTCAAAGACCTGCAGAATATGGCATTTAAAATGGTTTAGGGTTAAAGGCAAGCACCACCACAACCTGGATCCTAAAACAGACTTTAGCATTACAAAGTTACTGCCATTTTTAAGTTCTTTCAGGGTCAGATTAAAACTGACACTTTGAAGAATTTAAGTAGTAATAAGAAACAGCAAGTAAGGCCAGGAATGCCATTAAAGTTTTCAACAGAAAAATTAGTATAATAATTATTTAATAGTACATGAGTAATAATAAACAGAGGTTCACAATTCACTGACAGTACTTCGAGTATTGGTCCAGAACATGAGGAATAGAGGAAAGGCTGAAAAAAGAAAAGATAAAACTTGGGGAAGGGACATCTTGCTTATCCTTTGATATATTCTTAGTAAGCTTCTTATGAGGAATAGATTCCTGTTCCCTCCTTTTGGGGGTAGATGGAAGAAATGGGAGGCTTTTAGGAATTCAGTAGGAGTTATCTTTCAATGTGACCAGCTCATGAGCAGCCTACTCAAGCATTGCATCAAGAGGAGAAAACAGTTCATCTGGGGAACTTCAGTGATTAAGCCCACGGTGCCCTTGGGACCGATAACCCCAGCTCCATGTGGTGGGAGTAGTAGTGTGCACAGGACATGAAGCAACCTTGACATGAACCACAAATGCCCTGGATTCAGACAATTGCATTCTCTCCAAAGCATCTTCATTATGTTAAAGGAGGGGATCTATTTCATTCTCAATACCTGAGGGTCGAAGTCTAGGTCGCCAGGCTGATAATGGCTGTACTATGTTCATTTGTGGGTTTGAGAAAGAGCTATGTTCCTTCTTTGTGAGTCAGGACCTAAACACATGTCTTGCTTGCTCAGTCAACCCCTCAACAAAACAGTGTTTACCTTTTCCAACAATTCTCCTCTGGGCTCATCTTGCCCTTCTGTCTGAACTATGATTTTCTCTAGAAGAAAACTTGACCATCTGGCAGACCACTCCAATAATTCCCCCATAAGCAGCCTGAGAGTGACCTCTTCTATGATATGACGATGGGCCAAGGGGCTGTTTGTAAATCAGGAGTTTCTCCTTTGACATGATTTGCAGCCAAACTCCTACAGAGACATATGCAGATACAAAAAGAGATAATTGTTACATGGCTTAACATTGTGTTTAGGTCAACTGCATTTGCTTTTTACCTGGTTGTCACAGGCACTTAAAATCAAGAAAGAGAAGCAGGATCCAGATGACAAACAAGATAGTAGCTTTTTCCCCTCCTAGAAAGCTGGATGATGGCTCTAAGAATGTAGGAGTTTTATCCCTGAAACTCAGAGCAAGTGCTTCGAAAATGCATAGTAATGAAAACAGTAGACTTCCTAGAAGGTTTACTATTTGGAGAAAAATGAAACTAGGAAGTTTGTATTTGTGAGCAATATTGTTAGTCAACACATGTTCAATAGCAGGTTAAAATCAAAAGAAAGCAAAAACTAACTGCATTATTCGAGGTTCTCTGCATGAACAAGGATGGTAGGATGAATCTCTCCATGAATGTAATGCATGGATTTATTATAATGTCTCATAGGCTGTGGTTCAGGTAGTGCAAAAATGGCTGCCTAACAATGGGCATCTGAAGACTATAGCAGTTGTTTAGTTCATCAGGGTACATGTCTCAGCTGGTCATCATTATACTCTTAAAGTCCAAAGGAGAAAGCTCTAAAGCTTGTAAAGTAATAAACTTGGTAGCGGTAGCTAGAGCAAGCAGCAACAGAAGGAGAGCCTCCTCCTTCAATACCCTTTATACATGCAGAATACCACCAGATGGTACAACTCATATTAAGGTGAATCTGATTCTTCCTTATGTGTTTTGTTTTATTATTGTATTTAATTTTTGATTGCTGACAGCCTCCTTAGTTCTGATATTAAACATGTGCACTGCCATCAAGTAGTTAAAGATGGATCTCATCATCTAATTCCACATAAAGCTTCCCTGAGTGGCTTTGACAGTTCTGTAACACATTCTGCCTTTCTGAAATACTATATGGGAACCCATTCCAACTTGTCATGGATACAGAGAGCTCAAATAACAACTATTGTCCCTAAGATATTATCTTTCCTACCATAGGTTGTCTGGGCCTTCTTGGTGAATATCTCCTATCTAAAAGCAATATATCTGGGCATATACAGGCTTATAGACACCCTTCAGGCAGGGAATATGTGAAAGTATGCCATTCTTTAAGGCAGATAATATGTGCAGTTATGGAGTGTCTTTAGTATTAGGGGAAGCAATTCCTATTTGCTCTTTATACATATTAAAAGAACACCTCTGCCATTGCCCTACCATTGGTTGACTAATGTTTGACAAATGAATTAAATGGAGCATTCAGTATTTGTAGTGAGATAATTGCCTTGTCCCTGCCTGCAGCACAGACCACGCCCATTGGGGGTGGAGACAGGGCCGGATGTGACCCAGGGGAAATAATTTTGAGGAGCATACTGGGAGAGCTCTCTTCCCTGCAGCACAGGAACAGATTCCTGGGAACAGGAACCTGCTGGAGTTCATCTGTCTATGTTGTAAGTTATTTCTCCCTGGATAAACATCTATTCAGCCTATTTTCTTCTCCTGATCCTTACCAAACGTCGATATCTGGTGTCAGAAGTGGAATTCGGATTTTTACCGGACCTGGTTTTCACCAAGGCAGCAGATGCTGCTCACTTCCCACACCAACCCCGAATGGGCAGGGTTCCTTGCCTAACCAGGTGGATATACCACAGCTTGTGGGACATTTGCCTCTGCCCTACAACTTTATCTCCACAGCGGCCCTGAGAAAGCTTGCACTGCTTCTCATCTTTTACCATTTCCCCACTTTGCATTTGCAGCTGTGGCGCACATGGCACCTGCCCAGCTGGTGTGTTTCCTGCAGCCCAAAGGTGCCAGTAAGAGGCAACACCTGTTAGCGCTGGGGTCCCCGAAATTTGCACAAGGCTCCTTTCACTCATTCATTTAACAAAATTTTGCTTGCCTTAGTTTGTTAAGGGATATTCTACAGGGAACAAGATCAGAAGGATTATCTGCTGCTGGATCCTATTTGGTGGGTCTCCTCCAGGCATTACCACCACAAGTTGAGATCAACAACTAAAACCATCAAAGTTCGAGGACAGCAGAATTACACCTAAGGTAAATGCAATAGTCTTCACAATTTAAGAAGATATAATATATGAGATCATTTGTTCCATACCTAGGGTGGATAATCTTATGATGCAAGACTTTAGAAATCCTTTTATTTCCTATATACAAGGAATTTTAAGAGATGAATATCATGGTTTAAAAAATATATACTTATTTTGGTAGTAGAATGGGTATCAATGTTATGATAGTATAAATGGTTTGATATTAGTGCAAACAATAAGGAAATTTTACAAACCATAAGAGTCTTAGTAACAGGGGTTCAAAATATGGAAAATGACAATAGAGAGCTTAAAAACAAAATGCATAATATTGAAAATAACAATGAAGAGCTCAAAATTAGAAGGGAAAATACAGAATGCTTAGAGAAAAATTCAGAATATTAGAGAGGCAAATAAAGAGCTTACAGGTAGAATACAAAACATGGAACATAAAAATGACCAACTAGAAAACAGAATTTGTTATATGTTAAATGCTTCAATAACCAAAGCAGAAACAGTGCAATGCAATAACATGCTGGCAGAAACAGCTCATTCCTTATTGAATGAAGCTGCTAATAAGGTTAAAAAACAGGAACACCAGATGGAAAGTATAGCAGAAGCTGTTCCATGTCTGAGGATAATCAAAACCTAGCAGAAAGAACATTGTTTCTGGAAGGCTGTTTACATGCCATTCAGATAATATATTAGAATGGGAATATGTAGAATATGGAATCATTTGTAGATGGAGCAAGCAAGAGACTTATAGATTCATGAAGTCTCTAGAAAGTTATGTGGCTCAAGATCAGACACTCAAAGAAACAATGCTAAATAGATTTTAGACCTTTGAAGACTGCTGAACCCTGCCAAATCAGAGTAAGACAGGCTTCTTACCTTCCTGCTTTTGTTGTGGTCTGCCAGGTATTCTAGGCCTTAGCCAAAACTGGCTGTACCAACCTTGCTGTGAGACCTTGGGTGACTGCCTAGGTAACATGCTGTTTCAGTCCTTGCTGCACCATTTGGAAGCTGACCATCTACACTTCCTGCCTACCCTAGTATTGTTATTTTCCTTCTCAGGTCTTTCATGAGGTTGAATATTAAATTGTCACAACTATTATTCTGTCTTCCTAGTTAGATATATTACTTACTACACTTAAGCTTTCCAGCTTTGGACAGCACTATTGTAAACCCTGTTTTGTCTTTATGCTAGTACTAGATAGTTAGGTCATAAGTTTATATTTACTCAATTTTCCTTTTCTTAGAGCACACTTCTTATTCACTGTTTTGTATATAGTTTTTGTATCATGCCTAAATCTTTTCTTAGACTTAAAGGGGAACTGTAGTGAGATATTCACTTTTTTCACACCTGCAGCATAGACCAGGGCAATTGGGCTGGAGACAGAGCAGGAGTTACCTGGGGGAACTAAGTCTGAAGAGGGGGCTCTGAGATCTATATTGCTTGCAGCATATAGAATCTCAAGGGAAAGCATCACAGTAAGATTTAAATAAATAAGCAAGATGTTAACTTTAGCCACAAAACCTCTGAGTAAGAGTGATTGATAAGAGAAAAAAATAAAAATAGAAAAGGAGAGAGTTGTTTATGATAAGGATGTCTGATAAAATGAGGGAGAGAATAAAGGTAATATAAAAGGATATAGAGGTTCAAAGAAATTTTGTAAAAAGTTCAGTGAAAGATGTAAACTGTTGGTTGTGGACTCTCATATCTATAAACATAAATTTAAGATTAGTAATATGCATCAAAAATTTTGACCATACCATTCTAATTGTTTAAAAGTTCCATTTATTTCTCTAAAGAAAATTTTATGTACTTGTTAAAAAGTTCTGGAGATTGCCTCCAATATGGCAAGACCAGCCATTTGTGCAAAATACTGTTCTTGTGTGGACTGTTTGACTTTGTGCTGTATGAACTGGATATGCAGAACCCACAGGAAAGTGACTGCTGTTACAACATACACATTGCTACAAGATTCCTGCTTCATGGAAGAGTCTGCTAGACAGTCTAACCAAAAGTTAAGATGCTCATTTTTTATAATACAAAAGGCAATGCGTCCTTGTTTTAGCTACATTTGGTAAGCGTAAGCTATTTAGGTAAATTGAGTCACATAGATGTTTCATATTTCCCTAAAAGGAGTTTCAAATTAATATCAGTATTTTTAAAGCTAAAATGGGCAATACAAAGTTTTCGTTTTATAAAAGCTGTTTCACCTATTATAAAATGATATGAAACACAAGATACTGGCCATCTTATAAATTAACTGTTGGCTATAATCAAACTAAGTATTAATGATTAATAACAGGGATAAACATCACTCTGTCTCCCATACATGTTCTAAAAGTTTAAGCTTAAAACAAGTAACTCATACAAAGTTGTCTATTTAGATATACCTAGACAGACTTCTAATACTACAGAGATCTGTATAGATAAGGTATTTGAATGTTAACTAAAAAGCTGTAATAATATCAGACAAAGAATCACTGGTAATAAAAATTAACCTAGGCCTGTAAAGAAGATTATGAGGCAGCATGGATTGTTAGGACACTGACCAGGGTGCAAGATGCTCAACTACAATGACTGCTGCCAGGTAGGACCAAGCTTAGGCATTGTAGAGTCTATAGGGTATTGAAAAATTGCTTGTACCAACTTTGCCTAGACAAAATAAGGTCAGAAATTTCCATGTCCCTCTTCCATAGAGGAAAGACAAAAAAAAAAAAAAAAAAAAAAAAAACAAATAAAACCCTCACATTATATCCTTGGTGAAGAACTTCTGCCCTCAATGCCATAGACAATTGGTTATGGCTAGGAGTATATTGACTGGTCCCTGTCTTTTTTTTTTTTTTACTATATTGAACAGTTAATTAAATATATCCTTCTCAGATCTGATAGTATTAATGGCTGGGCTAACCATAACATTGTCAGCTTGGCAGTATTAGGCAGCCTTAATATGGCTCCTCAATAAGGATCTAAAAATATAAAGACATATATGTCGTTTTTGAACATTTATTTATTAATTATGCATACAGTGTTCAGCCTGCATATATCAATGGCATAAGTACATTCCTTCTCTTTTACAGATACCCAATATCTACTTTTTCTACAATATGGATTTCAGCTAAGATTGGTAATAGTAATATATCTGAATCTTTTATGTCCTTTTATATAACACAGTTCATATTGGCTTCAGAGGATCAAATGTCATAAAGCTTGGATCCACTTCTTACATGTTAACAGGATTGCAGATAAGTACAGCCTTCCTGAGGATGGAATTTTCTCCCCGGTCTTCCTGTTCTTCACTAAAGGTAAGGAACTAAGATTTCCAATTAAATATATACATTTTAACTTCTGTTCCCACTTTGACCATGTCTCAGCCGATTTGTGCTTCTGGCAGATGAGCATCAGTTGCTGACTACAGCCTGCTCCTCAATATTGCTCTCCCTGGACTTAAGGTGAACCACTCCAGCGGTTGTGAATCTTCAACAGGGTGTAAAAACTAATGCCTTTGATAAATGTTTGATTTTTCTTAATTCCCTTTCCTTTTGATGGTATTGCCAACATTTTAGCATACTTGCCGCTCAGAAAACACTGCAAAAGTAAGCAGGAAGTAATATAGGCATATCTCTGACACATCAGTGTTTTGATTTTCAAACACCTGTCACCTGGAGTTCTGTTGACTATAAAGCCTCCTTGAGCAGATTATTACTATTATGCCTATGGGTTTCATCAACCTCCAAGGAAACGACTACTGACTGCAAAAGCAAAAGGTTTTTATTGCTAAAAATCAAGCCAGCTGGGACCTCACTCTGTCAGAAAAGTGAGGTAGTGGTTTAAATTTGTGAAGGGTTTTTAGCAGGGTAAACAGAAAGGGAAGGTTGAGACCACTAGTCTCATTTCACAAGGTTTCCAAGATCAGGCAGTTCATAGAGTACAAAGTTCATTTGCAAGGTCATCATGGATCTAAGTTAATAGTATCTCTCACTTGTTTATGTAAGATTGATAAGCACACCTGAAATGTTGTGGGTCTTCCTATGTTTTTACTTCTTCTGAGAACAGGGTGTGGGCTCTGTACTCTGTAGTCAGGGATTTATCTACTGGTAGAAATTATTTTTCTGTTTATTTTTTCCTTCTTGCAATAAGCCCTAATTTTATACCTTTTAGTTATGAATTTTTCCATCATATTCCCTCTTTGCTATGGACATTAGAGGCCCAATTTTTGTGCCTCCAATAGATAAAAGACTTCTGGTGTTTTTTTGGTGTACAGGTTAGTCACCTAGCCCCCTATGTATAGGAGTTTCCTTTTGATATAGCATCTCAAGCAGGGAAAAGGTGAAATGTATTCTTTCATGTACTACTTCCTGCTTACTTTTGCAGTGTGTTTTCTTGGGTGAGAGAAGGGTAAAATTCTATTCAAAACCAAAATAAAATAAAATAAAAAAAAAAAAAAAATGGGTGGGGGATTCAGGAAATGGAAGATTTATCAGAGGCATTAGTTTATAGACCCTGTTGAAGATTCACATTGGCTGTGCTGGTTCACACTAAGTCCAGAGCAGCATTTAGGAACAGGATGTAATCAGTAACTGATGCTCATTTTCCACAAGCAGAGATCTGCTGAGACATGTTTAAACTTGGGAACATAAGTTAAAACATATATATTAAATTGGATCTCTTTAATGATCAAGAAGGATAGCAAGGCCAATCTATACATGGATCTCTCGTGACAGAAGAAAAATGTAGAAGCTTCTAACCCAAATCTGTAGTTTTTGCTAGGACTCAAAGGCATAAGTACATTCCTGCTGTTTTACAGATAACAAATATCTATGTTTTCGATACAGATTGGTGATGATAATATATCTAAAACTTTTATGTCCTTTTATACAACACAGTTTATATAGGATTCAGAGGATCAAATGTCATACAGCTTGGATCCACTTCTTACCGGTAAAAAGGACTGCAGACAAGTATAACTTTCCTGAGGATGGAATTTTCTCCCTGGTCTTGTTGTCCTTCTTGATCACTAAAGGTAAGGAATTAAGAGTTCCAATTAAATGTATATGTTTTAACTTATATTTCCAATTTAACCATGTCTCAGCAGATTTGTGCTTCTGGCAGATGAGCATCAGTTACTGACTCCAGCCTGCACATAAATACTTCTCTGGACTTTCTGTGAACCATCACAGCCAATGTGATTCTTCAACAGGGTCTATAAACTAATGCCTCTGATAAATGTGCATTTTGCTGAATCCCTCCTCCTTTTTCTCCATTTCCTTTTCTTTTCTTTTTTTTTTTTTTTTTTTTTTTTTTTTGGTTTTGAATATCATCTGCAAATAGAGTTTAGTTCTTCCTTTCCAATATGGATCCCCTTGATCTCCTTTTGTTGTGGAAGTGTGTAGGGGAGAGTCCACCTGAATTGGTCCCAGAATCTCCTCTAGCTGAGGCCTGGCTATAGGGGACAAAGCCTGGGCTGATACTCAGGATGTTTCTGCATGGATAGCTGGGAATTTTCCCTTTCCGGCTGTTGAATAAGTTAATTATTCTAGTCTGCATTGTGTAATTGTATCTGCAACATCTGCATATTTTGTGGAAGAGGCAGATGATGATCTCACACACTGTAGGAAGAGAGTGGGGTTGTCTATTTTAGACAGGGGTAAGTGACATTGAGATTTGCGTCTCTACAGGTATCTACAACGTCTGAGTCTTGAGTAGAAGCCAGGGCCTAGAAACCCTTTGGTGTGTCTTTAAGCACACTCTAACCCTTGAGGAAGTGCTCTTGCTGTTCAAGCTTAACCAGCCAATCAACAAGAGCTGGCCAACCTGACAGTCACAGGCATTGCAGAACACTTCCTGTAAATACACTGTAACCTTTTACTCTTGCTTCAGGCTTCGTTAAGCAGAACAAGTGCCAGTGCATTGATTTCTGTTCTGGGAGTGCTACTGTAGTAAATTGTGAGTGGACCATGGATGAACACAGAAGCCACAATATGGTGAGTGAGGAGATGCTATCCTCAGATAGGGAGGATGGGATGGGGAGGCCTGGGAGTTGGTGTGGCAGGCCCTCCAGGTTGCTTGGTGGGAAACTTTGGCCACATTCAGTGTTCTGTGAGGTACCATATGGTCCTAGCAACTCCCCAGACCTGGGTGCTGGAGTATGAATACTTCACTCAGTAGAAAGCATTTCATTTCCATCAGAGAGCTTTCTGTAGAAAGGCTTGTACAGTCAGCACCAGAGTTCTTTTTGTGCACAGTAAGACAAAGAGACAAACCTAGAGAGGCCTAATTTCTCCAGTGTCTTCTACAACTTCTGCAGTACACATTTAATGTTTAGGTACAAGATTCATGTTAAATTAATTGTGTGTATCGTGTAAAATACATTTTCTTTATTTCTTTACATACTTATATTTATTTATTTTTGATTTTTGAGATAGCTTTTTTCTTTTATTTTTACATATTTATTTATTTTTCTTATTTTACATATTGATCGAAGGTCCCTCTCCCTCCCTGCCATGCCTCCCAATTCGGCTCCTGTCCTATTTCTGTCCCCACTCCACAGGGAGGGTGATGTCTTCCAGGAGGAGTCAAAAATCTGTCAAATCATTTGGATTAGGGACTATGTCCTCCCTCCTGCCTCTAGGCTAAGGGAGTATCCCTCCATTTGACATGTGCTCCCAAAGTCATTTCATGATCCAGGGATGCATCCTGTTTCCAGGGAGACAACTTTTTTCTATGTATAGCACTGGAGCATGACATGAAAGTTGCACTGTAGAGCAGGCTAGTCCCAAACTCATAGTGACGTACATACTTCTGAATCCTCAGAGTGATATTATAGGCTTGAGACACTGAACATATCCATACATCCATACATGGCATTCTTGTGTTGGATTGCACTCCAATACTAAACTGTGATGTGGAAGAGTAGAATTGTTCATATAAAAGACGTACCAATTCATAGGGATATTGAGACCCACAAAATATGATTTAGCTGAGGGAGTGCTGCCTATAAAATTACACAAAGATGAGTAGTGTGCTAATAAGGCATGTTAGAGATTAGGATGCTAAAATATACATTTGATCTCTAAGATTGTCCCGGACATTTGGCTCCAAACCATGAAAAGGACAAACTCCTAATTCACAGAGAGCCCCCAGGCCCATCTCCTTCTACCAAAACAAGACTGTTAAAATCTGATCAGCAGACATTGCTTGGGCACATTGAACATTAGGGCCTGGTGTTCCAGAAAGGGCCAGTTTTCTACAGAAAATCATAGTCATCCCAGATGGGCAAGATAAACTCAAGTGACAACTGTTTGAAAGGGAAAACCCTTTTGTTTTGAGGGTTGGACTGAGCAAGCAAGACTCTCAATCATGGAGATGGATCAATGCTCATTCTCAAAACTTGAAAATTTATTGGCAGAAACAGTAACAACCTGGAATCTTTGCCTTAGGACTGTTCCATCATGCCCTGAGATATGCAGAATAAAATAGAGCTCCTCCTTTAAAACAAGGAAGATGCTTATGAGGGAATGCCATTGTCTGCGGCCAGAGCTTTTGTGTAGGTGTTATTTCAAATACTGAGAACACAACTCTTAGTTCTGCTGACTTTCTAGAATTCTCCCATTTCCTTCCATTTCCCCCTGGAAATCATAAAGAGGAGGCAATTCTTCATAAGATGATTACATAGAATAAGACATAAGTTAAGCAAGACCTCCCTGCCATAGGTTTTATCTTTTCTTTGTTCTGCCTTTCCTATCTTCCCCATCTTCTGGCACATCTGTGTTCAAAACTGTCATTAAAGTGTGACATGAGAGCATGTCACTAGTGTACTCTGAAATAATTATGGTACTATCTTTTCTGTTGAAATCTTTCATTGGCTTACTGGACCGACTTGCAGTTCCCTGACCCTTTTTAAATTTTTCAAAGTCTCAGCTGTCAGGTGACCCTGGAAGAACTTAAAAATGGCAGCATTAATGGAATGCAAATTATGTTTAAGAGCCAGACAATGATGATAAATGTGTTTAACCCCAGCTATCAGATTGCACATACAGGCATATTTCTGTGAGTTTGAGACTAGTGTGCTATATAGAGCTAGCCCACTACAACTAAGGCTATAGCACAGGGAAACCAAGAAACACTGTCTCAAAAAAATATCTGTTGTAGGCTTTCTCCTATGTGTACATTAGTGAGAGATAGTTAAATGTTATCATTACAGAGACTATTTTTTTTTCTTTTCTTTATTTACCTCTTTTGTCTATGGAGTTATTTGTTCACTGGAAAGGCAAAATCTAGAACAGCTTTACTCCCAGCATTTTAGAATTAATTTTCTGAGACATGCTTTCTCAATTACAATGGTTGCTTTGATCTCAGCTCGTTGCTTTCCAGGGCAATGTACTTTCTGTCCTCTTAAATACACCTCATTAAATTAAGTGACTGTATGCCCTCAGAAGGGAGAAGGATGATTTTTTTTGTTTGTTTGTTTTGTTTTGTTTTTTGGACCAAGCATCTTAAGCACCTAATTTGAGGATACCAATTTCTTTTAAGGAAATATTTAATAAACAGAATCTGTAACACTGCACATTCATTTAAAATATAATCCACATCTACATCATAAATGATCTCAGTGAGAACAAGGTAAGAAAGTATGACCCCAGTGTTTTAAAATTGTCCATATGAGTCATGAAGTTGACTGTCCATTACACTTGCAACAAAAAGATTTGCATACTTTCATGTGGAGCATGTATGCTGCCTTCAGACCAGAGTAGAAAGAAGAGTTTATTGCGTGCACTGTAAGGAGAACCAGGGTAGGATATCAGCTGCTGTGTCCATCATTAAAAAGGCTGTGATTGCTGCATTGTGATGGTTTGAATGTGATTGCACCTATAATCTCATAGGGAATGGCAGTAGTAGAAGGAGGAGATTTGTTGCAGTGACTTTGGCATTTTGAGAAGAAGAGTATCATTGGTGATGGGTTTTGGGGTTTCCTATGCTTTGGATATGGAAAGTATATAAGATGTCTTACTGAGGCCTGCATATCAAGATGTAGCCAGCACCATATTTTTCTTCAAATCATGCTCCCTGCTATGATGAAAATAGATGGAATTTCTGAAACTGTGAGTCAATCCAATTACAACTTTTCTTTATAAAATTTGTGGGGGATCTCTTCCTTGCAAGTAGAGTGATGAGTATTCCACCCCTGATTGTCACTGGGGAGACTAGGGTTGGAATCCCTGATAGGGGGAGCTTTACCCAGGAGGCAGAGACAGGTTGACCTCTGTGAGTTAGGGTCCAGGCTGTTCTACAAGAGCTAGTTCCAGGACCACCTTAATGTCACAGAGAAACCCTATCTAAAGAACATCAACAAAAAGATTTGTGGTGGTCTTAGAACTTATACACAGCAATAAAAATCCTAACTAATGTAGGTTCAGTGATTTTCTTCTTTAGATACTCAGGGTGTATTGATTCATGTCATGTGAATGAAGACAGACTAGATTTGTTGGATAAAATTTGGAAGTTATATTGAGCTGGGTATAGCCAATGGTGTGATGTCATTGAGATTTGCATTGATCACAGCTACTCCAGATTTTGCTACCTAGTGCTGGGAAGAAACTGCTGCAATTTCTTTAGGGAAAGGCTTTGAGTGCTCATTAAGAAGGAAATAAATGTTACTTATTTACTCTTTTCCAATTCCCCTGGCTGGTATTGGGAATGCAAATGACTACAAGGATATGGTAGAATGGAGTTCATTTAAGATCTTTGAAGCTGGTGTAGGCACAGTGCAGAAAGAGGTGGGAGAAGGAAGGAACAGGAGCAATTTCTTGCTTTCCCTTGGTGGAAATATCAGTGTGGAGCCTATAATCAATTGTAGATGGTTTACAAAATGTCTGACTGGCCATTTCTTGGTGTCCATAGACAAGGACAATCAATAATCTTGATAAAGTACTGATGTGATAATGAAACCAAATTGCTGACTTTTGTGTAGAAGGTGCAATGAAATCAGCCCCACAGCATGGTCAGTGTGTAAGCTTCAGAGCAGGAGGAGCAGACCTGCCTAACTGTCATTGCTGCAGGGACAGGAAGGGAACATGTGCCCTGTGCTGACCTGGGCACTGGCCCTTTTCCTCTGAGCCTCTCTGTGTGTAGGTTCTCTTTGGGGAGTGAAATCTTTGTGTCCACACTGGGCTGTGGTGGGGCACAAGTTTTATTCAAGCACTTGATAGGCAGAGGCAAGAAGCTCTATGTGAGTTTGAGGCCAGTATGATTTTCAAAGAGAGTTCTAGTGTAGGTCCCAAACATAAAGAGACAGCCTGCCTTAAAAACCAAAAGAAAAACTAAAGGAAATAAAACAAAACAAACAAACCAAAACGAAACTAATATTGGTGTTCAATATGAAAGACAAAGTTTCTTTTAGTATGAGTTGGGAGCATCCAAGGGAAAAACTGAATGTTTGCTTCTGGAATTTATGAATATTGCAATCCACAATCAGACTTTTCTTACATTTGCCACACACAGTTTAGAAAACAGTGGAAAATGGTCATGAGAATCATCTTTCAGCAATACAAGATCACAGCTCTTTTAACTTTCCACACTCACTAGCTACAATAGCATGTCTCAGGAACGTTGAGCTCCTGGAGAAAAAAAGGAATTTCTTATCCGCTCTTTTCTCAAGTGTGCATGGTGTTTAGTGGGTGGACAGGGCAGTTTCCACATGCTGCGGCATTATACATGTGGTTGGAAGTAGAAATTAAATCATTGTTCTGTATTAAATTTTGTGTGGGCATGATGGGGCTGGTTTTGTCTTAAACCACAAGGAGCCTTGAGAGTTTGCAGAAACATAGAAAAAGATTACCACCATTTTTAGAGAGAACTCTAAACCATGAGGCATTTCTGTTGGGAAGAATGCCAGTACCTGGAGTGTCAGAAGAAGACAGCGAGCATTCTTCTGAGTTAATTTTGTGGGAGTTGTGAATTCTTTTTATGTAAGATCTAAATAACTAGCACGATGGGTAGCTGGTTAACATTGGTAAAGATCTCGGTTTTCCTGCCTGAATTTCCTCTGGTGTTTCGATAAAAATTTGATTATATTTTCCAGCTTTTGTTCTTGTCACTGTCTCTGCATCTTGGCTTTATCCTTTCCCAAACATTGTACACCTTCTTGATTACCATATATTTGTTTTAAATATAAAGGTCACAATATGTCAAAGTATAACCTGAACGTTTCCTGGATTTCCTCTGTGTCCATTGTTATGTCCTCCTTTTCATTTCTGATTTTGTGAATTTGTATGTTCTCTCTCTGCTTTTTCATTAGTTTGGATAGAGGTTTGTCTATCTTGTTGATGTTCTTGAAAACCCAACTCTTTGTTATATTGATTTTTTTGTATTGTTTCCCTAGTTTCTGTTTTATTGATTTCAGCCCTCAAATTGTTTATTTTCTGGCATCTACTCCTCCAGGGTGAGTTTGGTTCTCTCTGTTCTAAGGCTTTCAGTTGCACTGTTAATTCTCTATTGTGACTATTCTCTGTTTATGTTCATATGGGCACATAGTGCAATGAACTTCTCTGGTACCACTGCTTTCAAGGTGTCCCATTAGTTTTGGTATGTTGTGTCCTCATTCTTGTTGAATTTTAGGATGTCCTTAATTTCTTTTTTTTTCTTCTTTGACACAGGTATGGTGCAATTGAACATTGTTGAGTTTGCATGAGTTTGTAGTGTTTCTTCATTTTGTGTTGTTGTATTCCAATTTTAAAGCATGCTGGTCATTTAAGATACAGGGGACTATTCCAATTCTCTTGTAACTCTTGAAGTTTGTTATACCACCTACTATTTGGTTGATTTTAGAGAAGGTTTCATGTGGAGCAGAGAAGAAGTTTGTTCTTTTGTGTTTGGATGGAAAGTTCTATAGATGTCTGTTAAACCCAATTGAAACCAAACTTCTGTTAATTCTTTTCTTACTTTGTTAAGTTTATGACTGGTGGTCTTGCCTATTGATGACATTGGCATGTTGAAGTCTGCCACTATAAGTGTGTGAGGCTTTAGGTGACATTTGAATTTTAGTAGCATATCTTTTATGAATGTAGTTGCCTTTATATTTGGAGCACAGTTAGTCAGAATTGATACTTTGTGTTGATGGATTTCTCTTGTGATGAATATGGAATGACTGTTTTCATCTCTTTTGATTAATTTTGGTTTGAATTCTAACTTGTTAGATATTAGGACAAACACACCTGCTTGTGTTTTGGACCCATTTGATTTGAAGATCTTTTCTTATCCCTTTACCCTGAGTTTATGTCTATCTTTGAAGCTTAGATGCATTTCTTGTATGCAGCAGTGAGATGGATTCTGTCCTCATATCTACTCTGTTAACCTGTGTCTTTTTACAAGCAAGTTAAGACCATTAATGTTGAGGGAGTGTAAGGAGCATGGAATGTTAATGCTTGTTTGTTTTAGATTTGAATTTGGAAGTGGTATTGTGAATTTATTAGTCTTGCTTTACTCTTGATTTGTGGTGAAGTGGATTATCTGTTGCCTACATATTTGTGAGTATAGTTAACTTCCTTGGCTTGGAGTTTTCCTTCCAAATCTTTTTTATGGCTGGATTTGTAGATACATATTGTGAAAATCTGTCTTTGTCGTTAAATATCTTGTTTTCTCCATCTATAGTGATTAAGAGTTTGCTGGGTATAGTAGCCTGGGCGGGCATCTGTGGACTCTTTCTACTCGTAGGACATCAAAGCCAGGACCTTCTGGCTTTGAGGCTTTCCATGGAGTAGTCAGGTGTAATTTTGATAGGTCTGCCTTTATATGTTACCTGGAATTTTTCCTTTGCTGCTCGTAATGTAATTTCTTTATTTGTATGTTAGATATTTTGGTTATTATATGTCAAATGGGTCTTTGTTCTTTGGTCCAGTCTATTTGGTGTTTGGTATGCTCATTGTACTTTCATGGGCATGTCCTCCTTCAGAGTGGGAATGTTTTCCTCCATGATTTTGTTGAATATGTTTTCAGTACCTTTGAGCTATGCTTCCTTACTTTCCTATATGCCTACTATTCTTATGATTGGCCTTTTCACTTCCCACACTTCCTTTTTTTGTTAAGAATTTGTAGGATTTATGATTTTCTTTGGCTGATGAATCTATTTCCTTTACTTTGTCTTCTGCACCTGAGATTATCTCTTCCATCTCTTAAATTCTGTTGGTTATGCTTTCATTTGCAGTTCCTGATCATTTGCCCAGTTTTTCTATTTCCAGCATTCCTTCATATTACATTTTATTTATTGTTTCCATTTCAGTTTTCAAGTCTTGAACTGTTTCCTCCACCTGCTTAATAGTTTTTTCTGGGTTTCTGTACTTGCTTCAGGATATTTCTTCAGTTCTTCTATTTTTTGTATGTTTTTTCTTCCACTTCTTTAAGGGATTTTCTGATATCCTCTTTGAGAGCCTCTATCATTTTTATGGCTATAATTTTTAATTCATTCTCTTGTACTTTATCTGCTTTGTTGTGTCCATTCGATTTGGTGTAGCTTCCATAGATTCTGGTGCTGTTATTCTTGTCGTTCTGTTGTTAGATGTTTTATTGTATTGCCATCTTCCCATAGCTTCTACCCTGGTGTGTTTTGGTGGGTGAGAAGTTTGATGTTTATAGCTCTGGGTTGTACAAGCTCTCTAGGAGGTCTCACCAACAGGCAGGGGCCCAGCAGTTGGGCTAAAAGTTCAGACTCCAGCAGAAGACTGGCGATGCAAGTCAAAGATTTTGAAGGTTGGGACTCAGGATGTCCCTTAAGCCGATAGGCAGATCTAGCCTGGGCCTGGCACTCTCCAGCTGTGACCTCTTTGGCATAGGCCCTACAATGGGGGTCAACGATCTACCCAGCAGAAACTCAGAGTGCTCACATGGACACAGGTGATTCTCAGGGAGGGGTCTGTAAATCCAGTAGAGGACTCTAGCCTAGGCCTGGCAATGAACGGCATATACTGGGCTGATACTCTGGATGTTTCTGCACCAATAGGCAGACCTAGCTGGGACCTGGCACTCTCCACCTGAGGCCCCTTTATCTGATGCCCTGAGATGGGGACCACTTCACTCATTACCTTAACAACATAGAAAGCCTCATTGAGATGATTGATTTATCTAAATCCAATCCTACACATTTGCTTTGTAGTACATAAACCAATTCATATTGGAGGAAACTGTTAATACTTTAAACACCTAAGTACCTGGGTTACAGGAATGAGTGCTCAAAATATTAAATATTCACAGGTAAAAATATGTTTGGTTAAAGATTTGATTTAATTTTAATTATGTAATGCCAGTGCATGGATTTGTGTCTGCTCACACTTGTTCCCAGGAATGTTAGCCTTTTGAGTTATTCTTGTAGCAGGAACTATAGAATGTTCTCAAAATCCTGACATAGGTCCTGGCAATGAATGTCCCATAATTTTTCTCATCCATATCTTTAACCTTGTCTCTATTCTTCTTCTATCATCTTTATATGAATTGATAGGGAAGAGCTCTTGAAAGAGGAAATTGAAGATTTTAGCCATCATACTTTTCTTTAATTTCAATAATCAAAATGGATTTTTGTGGAGCATGGTTCTTACTAAGTTCACTACAACCAAGATAAGTGACAAACTGGTCAGCCCTTCTGATGTAATCTGCAACCCAAGAGAGAGGAGAGAGAGAGAGAGAGAGAGAGAGAGAGAGAGAGAGAGAGGCAGAGAGAGAGAAATAGAGAGAGACAGAGACACAGAGCAAGAAAGAAAGCATGAGATGGAGAGGGAGAGGAAAGAGAGATAATGGGAGCAAGAGAGACATCAACCAAAGTTTCTCCACCTTCTGGTTTCATACTCTGTACACCCAGTCACAAAAAGAGGAACATGTTATGTACTCCTTAATATATGGATTTTAGACCTAGAGCAAATGATCACCAGCCTATAATTCATACCACCAGAGGAACTAGGATACAAGGTGTATTCTAAGAGATTCATCTAAAGTCACTCACAGAAGGGGGAAGGGACAAGGCCCCCAGATCACATGGGAAGTGGGGGAGCAGTGCCTGGAGAGGGAACTAGGAGAAAGAGAAGGGAAGGAGAGGAAAGCTAGTGTGACTAGGAAGATTGAGTCAGAGTAGGAATAGAAGACAAGAGGGGGGGGAGAGAAAGAAAGAAAGCATGAGAGAGAAAGAGAGAGGGAGAGGAAAGAGAGATAATGGGAGTAAGAGCATCATCAACCCAAGCTTCTCTGCCTTCTGGTTTCATAATGTACCAAAGGCACCACATATAAGACTGGTAAGAAACCTCCCCTATGACTGTTGGCTATGCTTGAAGCTCTGATGGGCGATGGAAGCCTGAGTTACAGGACTAAATAAGCAGAAAAGACACAGAACTTGAGGGCAGGTTTGGATCAGGGCTACCAAACATTCTAAACTCTTTGTATAGATACAGAAGCCATTAGGGTTTCCACGCAACAACCCAGCTTCCCTGGTTATGAAGGTGTTAATTTAAGTATGGCTTCTTCCTTCTTGCCAGGAATGATATGGAGAGGAAGGACTCAAGAGTTGGTGGGATCACTTTTTGCGGGAGGTGTGGTTTACAAGGTTTCCCTTAGCTGCCATCCTGTAGCCCATCGGCACCTGTATCTTGAGATGGACAAAGCAGGTTGTGTAAAGCTTCAACCTTAATATTGAGCTGCAATTGGAGAGAGGATGGTTTGACTCCTGGCAGTGTTTGGTAGCACCATTACAAGCCCTGCCCTCATGGTGTCAAGGGGGGCCCTGCCCTGGATTAACCTCACTTCAGACTTCACCCTTAAAAGGACTGCTATTGTGTTTCCAGAGTAGTGGAAAGGGACAAGGTCTCCTGAGAAAACTGGGATCATTGTCTGCAGTGAGGGAGAGTTGGGAGAAAGAGAATGGGAGAAGCAGATGGGAGAGGAGGAAAAGAGGAATCAAGAAGACTGAATTTTGGAAAGAATAGAGGAGAGCAACAAAAGAGATACCATACTAGATAGAGATATTATAGGTTGTAAGAGAAATCTGGCATTAGGAAAATGTCCAGAGATCTACAAGGATGGCCACAAATAAGAATATAAGCAATAGTGGAGATGTTACCTTAAATGCCCTTCTGTATAATGAGATTGATATCTACTTTATAGGATATTCTAGAGCCTTCATCCATTAGTTGACAGAAACTGAAGCAGAAACCCACAGCTAAGCACTAAGTAAAACTTCTGGAATCCAGTTGCAGAGAGGGAGGAGTGATAAGTACAGGGGCCAAGACCAGGTTGGAGATGCCCACAGAATCACCTAAGAAAAACAAGAGGGAGCTCATGCACACCAGTCTGATAGTTGGGAAACCATAATATGACTGACCTAAAACCCCTACAAGTGCATCTCATTTAGAAGGCCTGGTAAGTCTAAGGGACCTCTGGCAGTGGAATCAGGATGTATCACTGGTGTATGAAAGACTTCAGGAGCCCATTCCCCATGGACAGATATATCCATCCACACTGAATCGCTTAAAAAGAAAATGGGAGGTACTCTTGAACAAATTGGTACAGGAGACCACATGTAGACATAACTCCAGGAGCACAGACACTGAGATCAACAATTAATGAATGGGACCTCTTCAAACTTAGAAGCTTATGTAAGGCAAAGGACACAGTAGACAAGACCAAACCGCAGCCCACAGACTGTTTTGTGCATGGCAATAGACACAGGTCTAATTTTGGTCTTCTACACTCCCATCGTCCAGTTGTACCAGCACCATTTTGATGGGAGATGTCATTCTGAAAATATGTTTCTCATACTGGTTAATGAATAAAGCACTGTTGGACAATAGGACAGATAGATAGGCGGGACTAGGAGATAAGGAGGAAAGAGGAAGGAGGAAGGAGGAGTCAAGATGGAGAGACTGGGGAAACGAGATGCCTGCCCTATTCCCCGGCAAGAAGAGACACCGTGAAAATACATAGATCAACAGAAATGGGCTGATACTTATGACAGAGTTAGCCGACAAGAAACTAGTACCTGGCCAATAGCATTATATCAAATACAGAGTCTCTGTATATTAATTGTTGCTGGTGCGGTGGCGGGACAAGACCAGCCCTGGGCGGAAAACCTTACTCACCATTTGTTGAAGATGCTTTCGTCATTCCATTGTACACTTTTAGCTGTTTTGTAAAAAGTCAGGTGTTCCCTATGTGTGTGGGTTAATATCAGGATTTTCTATTCGATATCCTTGAGCTACTTGTCTATTTTTGTGCTAATACCAGGCTGTTTTCAGGACTATAACTCTCTAGTAGATCTTAAAGTCAGGGATAAAGATGCCTCCTGAAATTCCTTTATTATACAGGTTGTTTTGGCTCTTCTGGTTCTTTGGTTTTTCAATATAAAGTAGATTATTACCCTTTCAAGGTCAGTGAAGAATTGTGCTGGGATTTTAATGGAGATTGCATTGAACATGTAGATTGCTATTGGTAAGATTGCCAATTTTACTATGTTTTTTCTACCTATCCATGAGATTGGGAGATATTTACATTTTCTGGTATTTTCTTTAAAGACACATATTTTTATTATGTAGGTCTTTCACTTGTTTGGTAATTGTTACCCCAAGATACTTTATGATGTTTGTTGCTATTGTGCAGGGTGATGTTTCTCTGATTTCTTTATCAGCCCCTTTGTTGACTGAATATGGAATGGCTACAGATTTTTTTTATTATTTAATCTTGTATCCTCATACTTTGCTGAAGGTGTTTTTCAGATGTAGGAGAACCTGGTAGAGTTTTTTGGTTGCTTATGTAAACTATCATATCATCTGAAAATAAAGTTTGAGTTCTTCCTTACCAATTTGTATCCCTCTTGATCTTTATTTCTTGTCTTATTTCTTTAGCTAGCCCTTCAAGTAAAATAATGAAGAGATATGGAGAGATAAGGCAGCCTAGTCTTTTTCCTGATTTTAGAGGAATCGCCTTAATCTTCTCTACATTCAGCTTTATATTTGCTCTGGGTTTACTATATATTGCTTTTATTATGTTTACGTAAATTCCTGTTATCCCTGATCTCCCCAAGACCTTTAACATAAAGGATGTTGAATATGTCAAAGGGTTTTTCTGCATCTAGGGAGATGATCATGTGACTTTTCATTTTCAGTTTGTTTATGTAGTGGTATATTTGATGTATTTTAATATGTGAAACCATCTCTACAACCCAAGGATGAAACCTTCTTCATCATGGTCAGTGATTTCCCTGATATAATCTTGGATTCGGTTTTCCTATATTTTCTTGAGTATTTTTGCATCAATATGCATGAGGGATATTGGTCTGTAATTTTATCTCTTATTTGTGTCTTTGTGTGGATAGGTATTAAGGTGATTGTAGCCTCATAAAAAGAGTTTGGTAATGAACCTTCTATTGTGTGGAACAATTTCAGGAGTATTAATATAGATCTTCCATGAATTTTTGGTAGAATTCTTCACTGAAGAAGACAACTGGCTCTGGGATTTTTTATGTTGGAAGGCTTTTCTTTATTACTTCTACTATGTTAGTTGTTATAGGTCAAATTAAGTTGCTTGTCTATTCTTGATTTAATTTTGGTAAGTAATAGTTATCCAGAAATTTGTTCATATACTTTGAATTTTCAAAGCTTGGATAATATAGGTTTTCAAAATATGACCTTAAAATTGTTTGGATTTACTCATTATGTACCACTTTTTGTTTCTGATTTTGTTAATGTCCATGTTCTCTCTATGCTTTTTCGTTAGTTTGAATAAAGGTTCGACTTCCTTGATAATTTTCTTGAAAAACCAACCCTTTCTGGCATTGAATTTTTGGATTGTTTTCCTGTGTTCTACTTTATTGTTTTTTTGGAGACCCCATTTCTTTTTGGCTCTGCCGCCTGTGCTACAACTATATCTTGTAGACCAGGCTGGTCTTTAACTCACAGAGATAAGCTTCCATCTGCCTCCTGAGCTCCAGCATTAAATGCATTTGCTACCACCACCCAGCTATTGGTATCTTTTTAAATATCTTCTTTAAACACATTACTGCTTTTATCTCTATTTTGCTGCTCTCCTATGTTTCTTAGATTTTACTTATTTCATTAGTTTTCTCAAGTGATGCTGATTATTGATTTCTGTGTAGAGCAAAGTGTCTTCTAACTGTGGCTTGTCTTATGCTGTGTAATTGAGAATTGTTTTGAACTCCTAATCCTGCTTCTCCTGTACAGTGCTGGGAAGAAAATCTTACACTTCGTTCCACTCAGGCCCTTGCCTTGTCAGTGAGAAGGAAAATAGACCAGAAAATGAATGAACTCCCAAGATCTCTGATTATTTTGGTGTCTTATAAATGGAGAGGGATTTGTGCAATGATTGAGTTCATGTCCCACTTGGATACAGCTGGAGTCACAGTGCAGAAAGATAGAGGCAGGATGGAAGCTGAGATTTCCTCCTTCAACAGTAGTTGAGGTAAGCAATGTGGAATTACGTAATCATTCCTAGATAATCCATAATTGTGGATTGTATACATCCATAGATCCATAATTGTGGGCTGTATCTTGGAATCCACAGATGAGGGCTATCAAGATTCTGGATAGAGGAGAGACCTTATCATGTATCCAAATTGTGTTAATTACATTATTCAGCCAAAACCGGTCTGGGTGTACTCTTGTGGACTATGTAACAGGACTTTTATGTTTACTGCGTTTGGATGTACAATCTGAGAGAAAAGGTTTGAGGAATACTTGGTGTGCTCTAATTGAAACCCCTAGTCTCTGGAGCACATGGCCATGGAGGTATTTTCAGCTTTTCAAAATATTTTTTTTTTTATTTTAGATCATAACTACATCATATCCACTTACACTTTTCTGCCCACAAGCCCTGCTATGATTACTCAATGTTCTCTAATTCACAGCCTGCTTTTCTTAAACAGGAGTTTCACATTAAACACAGTGAATATTGGAAGGTGGCATACATTTGGCTGCAGTATTTCCTAGCTATTAGGTCAAAGGTTGCTGACCAGGAACAATGAGTATGTAACAATATGTGCACAGAAAGGTCACTGTGATTTTCATAATGAGCTGCTTGACTTACAGGATAGTAGAAGAATGTATACTAAAACACAAACTTTCTGGAATAGGCCACTATCTGCAGGGTGGGTTGTGCAGAGCTACAAGGACTATAAAATCTGAGTCATTGATTTCTGATTCCCTGGTAGTGGGCTGCAAAATTTTAGGTCCAACAGAGTGGTCCCAGACAATGCTGGACTCTGAGAAGGCTTCTTTCCATGATCCTCTTGTCCTTCTGCTCTATCGAGTTGTAAGGAAGAACACAGGTTGCACCATTCTGAATGTACAGTTTTCAAAGCAGGTCTGCTCAGATGTCATTTCTGCAAAATTTGTATGGACCATGAGACAGACTGGGGTTCTTTTGGTCCATGTGGTGACCTGGGCAGTTACCCTTGTCCTCTGAGCCTTCCTCTCCATGTGTTTCTTGGTTTGGGGGAGACTCTGCAGCCCTGGCATGGGTGGGTGTGTTGCTTATTATATAACTGTCCAGTGTGCATATTCATGCAATGCTGTTGGTGTGCAGTGGGGGCTGACGCTGGATAACTGAAGGTCTGATTACTTGATGTTCTGAATATTCCACTCCACTTTCAGGTTTGCCTTATAAATATTTTAGAAAGTAGTAAAAAGTGGTGATGTGGATGTCTATCAGCAATACAAGATTATAATGTTTTTAACTCTCTGCTACCAAGAGTTACAATACTGTACTGAGTGAAGATTAATTCCAGTGTACAAATTGTGTCTTTGTTCTACAGAGATTTCTCTGGTGTGTATGGTTTGGGACAGGGAGTTAGGTCAGGGTCTTCATCTTGGGCTTAAATCTCTTGGCAGGAAGCAGATTTTATTCTCCCATGTTGTTTGTGGAATGGGCATCAGTGGGGCTTAGTTTACCTGAATCCATAAAGGGGCATAAAGGTCTGCAGAGCCATAGCAGAAGATCAGCTCCATTTTCATAGAGAGCTCTAGAGCAGGGACATCCTGTCTTTGGAATAGATATCCATAGCTGCAGGGTCAAATTTTTGAAGGGTCACTTTGAATTGATTTATTTGGAGTGTTGAAGTCTGTGTTTATTTAATCTCTTTACACTTGGATGCATAGGTATTTGGATAACATTGGTCATGATCACACTTTTCATGGCTAAATTTCTTTTGTACTTTATATTAATAGTCGATATATTTTGACCTTTGTTCTTGGGTTATTCTCTCTATCTCTCTTATTCTTTTACAAAGAATATACATATTTTGATTGTTGTTACCTTGTGGTAAGTATAAAAGTCATATTATATCAGTTTGTGTATCTTGTTTTCCTAATTCCATTGAGCATTCTGGGTATTTCCAAAATAAAATGTTAATGTGCCTTTGTAATCTCCATTTTGTTATTAATTGTTGTTCATTGTCATTGGATTGTATTCATTTCATGTTACAAACTTAACTATGTATAGGATCTTAAATTATGATACTTCATGTTCCTAAAGACCATTATTTAGTTCTTTATTTATTTTGGTTTTATTGTTAATCCACGAAAGAGTTTTGGCTCATCAGAAAAAAACATGTTGTGTATCTTGGCAAGAGACGCAGCACATCTTTTGGGGGATGACCAGAGTTCAGATACTGACATTCAACTTCACATAATTATCTACATCCCGTAACCTATATACTTATACAAACCATTTTCTCTCAAACTCATACATACAAAATATAGCAATAAACTTGATAAAATGGTAAAGACTAGTACCATGAATATTATTGCCATAAATTCTAATCTTATACACTATAATTTAGCTTTGACACACTGCACTGGAAATTGTAAAGCTACTTCTAGTTGTTCTTTTTTTTTAATTTTATTTAATTTTATATAACAGTCCAATTAAATGAAAACAAACATTTACACACAATATTTGGGAATTTGGGCGTCGTTCTTTCCAAACTACTTCCTGCTGGTAAGGGGCGCTGTCTTGGGGGATTCGAAGAAGATTCAGATATCCTGGCTGTAGTCTGTAGGGCTGTTTTGTCCAGCTGTTTTGAATGTAGGATCAGCTTGTACTCTGTTTCAGGCAGTCTGGTGTGATCAAGCCACATTAGTCTGGAAGGAATCCACATCTTTTCATTTTCTGTGGAAACAAAAATAGAAATCCATTTCCCCAGTAACTTGTCCTTCAACTTAAATTTTGGAGTCAAAGCTTTTTTTTTTTTTTAGTTTAATATTTTAAATGTCAATCCCAGTTCCCTCTCCCTCCCCTCCCTCCCTCCCTCGTTCCCTCCCCCCAGCCTTACCTCCCTCCTTCCCTCCCTTTTTACTCTCTCTGCCCTCTCACATGCACTCTAAACACCCTCCCCTCCCATCCCCCCACCCCAATTCCATATGTAGGGGAGTGCTATCCAGTTGGGGTCATGTAGATCTGACAGGTCCTGTGAAGTAGGGACTAGGGCTTCTCTCCTGTCTCTAGATTAAGGCAGTTATCCCTCCATGGGGGATATGTTCGCAAAGTCCTTTTGTGCACCAGGGATACATCCTGGCTCCACTGTCTGAGGTCTCTTTGACTGCTCAGACGTTCTGGCTGAGACACATAATCAGGGGGGCCTGAGTCAGTCCCATGCTGGCTTCCCAGCTATCAGTCTAGTGGCCATTAGCTCCTCCTTGTTCAGGTAAGCTGTGTCTATGTGTTTCTGCAGCATGGTCTTGTCCTCTCCATCTGCATCTGGGTTCTAGTTCGACTCAGTGTTTATGTATGGGTGTTTGATCCTGTTTTCAACAGGCATTAGTTGAGGGCTCCATGGAGAAGTTAGTTGTTGATCTCACTCTCCAGGAAGGACATTTATGATAGCCTTTCCACGTGAGCTCAACTTGTTAGTTGGGAGCAGTCTTATAGTTCTCTCGGCCTTTCTTTGTGTTCAATTTTATCTTCAAACCAATATTGGCTCCCTCTTTTATGTTCTCTCTCTCTCTGTCTCTGTCTCTCTCTCTTTCCTATCTACTAGTCCTAACCAGGCTCAATATTCCTGGTCACACATGTTTTCCTTTCCTTCCCCTCATTTTCTCCTACTTCTCTCTCCATTCGCTGTCCTCCCTCACTTCACCTGAGCTCTGGTGACTTGTTCCTTGCCAGTTCTGTGAGGGACTTTATATGAATCTCTTAGAATACACCTTGTAGCCTAGTTCATCTGGTGATGTGAATTATAGGCTGGTGATCATTTGATCTAGGTCTAAAATCCATATATGAGTGAGTACATACTGTGTTCCTCTTTTTGTGACTGGGTTACCTCATTCAGGATGGTTTCTTCAAGTGCCATCCACTTGCCTGCGAATTTCAAGATACCATTATTTTTTACTGCAGAGTAGTATTCCATTGTGTAGATGTGCCACATCTTCATTAACCACTCTTCAATTGAAGGGCATCTAGGTTGCTTCCAGGTTTTTGCTATTACAAATAGTGCTGCTATGAACATAGTTGAACAGATGTCTTTGTTGCATGGATGTGAATCCTTTGGGTATATGCCTAAGACGGGGATTGCCGGGTCCTGTGGTAAACTAATTCCCATTTTCCTGAGGAACCGCCATACTGATCTCCAAAATGGCTGTATGAGTTTGCACTCCCACCAGCAGTGGAGGAGTGTTCCACTTTCTCCACATCCTCTCCAACATAAGTCATCATTGGTGTTTCTAATTTTAGCCATTCTGGCAGGGGTAAGATGGTATCTCAAAGTTGTTTTGATTTGCATTTCCCTGATAGCTAAGGATGTGGAGCATTTTCTTAAGTGTCTTTCAGCCTTTTTGATTTCCTCTATTGAGAATTCTTTCTTCAGTTCTGTACCCCATTTTTTTAATAGGGTTATTTGGTGTTTTGTTGACTAGTTTCTTGAGTTCTTTGTATATTTTGGAGATCAGCCCTTTGTCGGATATACGATTGGTGAAAATCTTTTCCCAGTCTGTGAGCTGCTGTTTGGTCTTGTCGACTGTGTCCTTTGCCTTACAGAAGCTTCTAAGTTTGAAGAGGTCCCATTTATTAATTGTTGCTTTCAGTTTCTGTGCCCCTGGGGTTATGTTCAGGAAGCAGTCTCATATACCAATTTGTTCAAGAGTACCTCCTGCTTTCTCTACTAAGAGGTTCAATGTGGCTGGTTTGCTGTTGAGGTCTGTGATCCATTTGGACTTGAGTTTTGTGTATGGAAATGGACAGGGGTCTATCTGCAGCCTTCTACACACCCTCATCCAATTGTGCCAGCACCATTTGTTGAAGATGCTGTCCTCGCGCCATTGTATAATTTTAGCTGTTTTGTCGAAAATCAGGTGTTCATAGGTGCGTGGATTGATATCAGGATTTTCAATTCGATTCCATTGGTCTACCTGTCTATTTTTATGCCAATACCAGGCTGTTTTCAGAACTATAGTTCTGTAATAGATCTTAAAGTCAGGAATGGTGATGCCTCCTGATGTTATTTTATTGTATAGGGTTGTTTTGGCTATCCTGGGTCTTTTGTTTTGCCATATAAAGTTGATTATTATCCTTCCAAGGTCGTTGAAGAATTGTGCTGGGATTTTAATGGGGATTGCATTGAATCTGTAGATTGTTTTCGGTAAGATTGCCATTTTTACTATGTTAATCCTACCTAACCAAGAGCATGGGAAATCTTTCCAATTTCTGGTATCTTCTTTAATTTCTTTCCTTAGAGTTACAAAATTCTTATTATATAGGTCTTTTATTTGTTTGGTAAGTGTTACACCAAGATACTTTCCAAGCAAATGGAAATAAGAAGCAAGCAGGCGTAGCTATCCTAATATCTAACAAGTTACACTTCAAACCAAAATTAGTCAAAAGAGATGAAGACGGTCATTTCATATTCATATCAGGAGAAATCCATAAACACAAAGTCTCATGTCTGAACATCTATGCCCCTAATACTTCTAGTTGTTCTTAATAATCAAAACCTGGATTCAGATATGTGATTAATGATGAAAGATCAGAGAAGCAGAGCAGCCAATCCCTAGCTCTCACTTCTACTGAATCCTCAGACCAAAGGGGCGGGCTATTTTGACTCTAGGATTCTTCCCTCAGAAAACAATGAACTTTTGTCTTCTTCCCCTTATATTTCTCTTTCCTCCAACCATAACTACCTCCCAAGTTCAGGAATAAAAGAATGAAGCACCACTTGTCTCTCTTTCTCTTTTAGACTGGATCAATCTGGTGTACCTTGGGACAGCCATGAAATCCACCTGATTATGTCTCCCAACTGCTGGGATGAAAGGGTCCACCATGGCCTGTCATCTATGCCTAACTACTGCATAGCTCCACACTCTATTCTTAAAGCAAGTTTGATTTTGTTTAGATGTGTTTATGGTTGAAGAAGAGAATCGTTTCAGTCTGCATCGTGTAATGATGGGTGCAAGCTCTGCACATTGCATGGAGTGAGAAAGAGAGTTTGTACTTGTGCACTGCAGGAAGAGAGCTAGGTCGTCTATTGGTGACATTGGTAACTGACATTGAAATCTGTGTCTGACTAGGCTGTGGTGGCTTTTGCCTTTGATTGCAGCACTGAGGAAGTAGAGACAAGTGGATCTCTCTGAGTTTGAGGACAGCGTGGTCTACAGAGTAAGTTCCAGGACAGCAGGGCCACAAAGGGAAACTCCGTTTCAAAGACCTAAATAAATAAATAAATAAATAAATAAACAATAGACAGTTAATGAAAAAAAAATTTACTAGAAAACAAGAACAAGTTTAATATTAATATTTAGGAAGGAATTCACCGGCACAGTTTAGTGATCAAGGCACAGGATGACAGGAGCCACACAGGGAAATTCTGTCTAAAAAAAAAAAAAAAAAAACAAAAACAAAAACCAAATAAGTTCCTATTTGTGCAGATCTCTAAAATGTCTAGGTCTAGAGTAAAATCCAGGGCCAAAGGAGGTGCTGGGCTTGCTGTGTCTTTAAGCACACTCTAACCCTTGAGGAAGAGCTCTTGTCACTCAAGCCTCATTAGCCAATCAGGGACATTGAGCCAACCCTCCAGTCTGAGGTCTGGAAGGAAACTTCCTGGAGCCATGCTGCAGGCTTGCTTTTATATCAGAACAGGCACCAGAGGATTGACTGCTGCTCTGTGAGTGCTGCTGTGGGGAATGTAGGAGAACAGAAGCTGCAGGATGGTGAGTGACAGGATTGGGGGGGGTAGAATGGGGAGTCATGAAAGTGTGTTCCTCAGGCCCTCCAGGAGGAGGCTGGTTTGGAATGTGCTGCCACATTCAGTGTTCTGTTAGGCCCATTGTGGTTCTTGCAGCTTCCCCAACCAGGGTGTGGCCTGGGAATATTTTTCCATGTGGGCTGCTTCTGAGGAAAGGATTTCGATTATGCAGCATGGTGAATAAACTTCTTTGTAGTCAGCTCCATTATGCTTTTGGTGCAAGGGTTAGCAAGTTACCAAAAAGTTTGTCCAGTGCCTTCCAGAAGTTCTGCCCTTCACATCTAACATTTGTGGGTCAGATCCATGCAGAGTTATTATCATTTATTTTTTGCCATCAAAATAACTTTTCTTCTGTTGTTAAAAAATAAATAAAAAGATCTTATTTTACATATCGATCCCAGTTCCCTCTCCCATCCTCCTATTTCCCCCAGCGACCTCCCCATCCCATCCCCCACACATTCCTCTGGGAAGCTGAGTTCTTTAGGAGGATTCATCAAAATCTGTCAAGTCATTTGGATTAGGCCCAGGCCCTCCTCCTTGTCTCTAGGCTAAGGGAGTATCCACATTTGGAGTTAATTTTGTGTATGTTCTAAATGGCATTCTTTTTCTTAATTAACATATATATGGAGTCTCATTTATAGCATGATCTGGAATTTTCTATGTGGAGCAAGCTAGCCCCAATCTCATAGTTAACTGCCTGCCTGTTTCCTAAGGGATAGTTTAAAACAAAGGGAAAATACACACATCTGTAAATGGCATTCTTGTGTTGGATTACATTCTCCCACTGAGCTGTGATGTAGAGGAGTGGAATTATTGATATAAAGGATTTACCAATTCTTGCAATATAGAGAGTCATAAAAAAATATTTAGCTGAGATAGTGCTGCCCCTAAATTAAAAAATAAAAAAGTGAGTTGTGTGCTAACCAGGCATGTTACAGAATAGGATGGAAAAATACAAATTTATTCAACAGGATACTCCAGACATTTGGCTCCAAACAATGGCAATGGAGAAACCAACGATTTACAAACCCCCAAGAACCACCTCCATAACATTGAGTAGGGCTTTTACAAGTTGTACAAGGTTGCATTACTGGGTTCCAAAGAGCATTATGTGCTGATGTGCCATAAACATCCATTTTATTCTAGAGAAAATCATAGCTCTGTCATATGGGCAAGATGAGCACAGGTGACAACTTTTTGAAAAGAAAACAGAGATGTGTTGAGAGCTGGACAGATCAAGCAAGACTTGCTGTTTAGGTCTTTGCTCATGGAGAAGGAACATAGATCCTTCTGAAACCCAGAGCCAATAACACCCATGGTTTCTAGAATGAGCATTTTTCCATCAGATCTTGAGCCACCAAGAATAAAGTAGAACTCTACCTTTAAAACAAGGAAGATGCTTGGCAGAAAATTCAATTTTCTGGCACCAGGTTCTTTGTGGAGGGGTTGCTTCAAATCATGAGAACAAAACTCTTCCCACCACATGAAGCTGTGGCCCATGGCCACTGGGAGGCTAAGTTGGTAAAGTTTTTGGGAATCCCTGTGTTCCTCTTATACTGCACTTTTTGGGTATCCTTCTCCTGAGTTTGTCCCATTGAATGGTAACTCCTGCTGACTTCCTAGAGTCTGCCATTTCCTTCCATTTTCCCATAGAAGTAGTATGCAAGAAGCTATTCCTCATAAGAAACATACTTAGAATATGGCATGGCTTAAGCAATAACTCCCTATCCCAGCTTTCAACATTTCTTTGTTCTGCCTTCCCTTCTTTTCTAATGTTCTGACACTTCTCCCTTAGGACCTGCCAGTAAAATGTGACCTGCTGTTTCACGTTACTCCTGTACTATGAAATAATTATGGTGCTATCTTAACTATTGAAAGCTTATATTGCTTACTGGCCCAACTTGCAGTATCCTGTCACTTTATAAATTTCTCAACGTATAAGCTGGAGTCAGAATTTGAAAGAACTTAAGGCAACATACATGGAATGTAAAATCTGTATTAGGAATGAGATTTTGGTGGTTAACACCTTTAATCCCAGCACTCAGGAGGCACAGGAAAGTAGATCTATGTGAGACCAAGGCCAGCATGGTCTACCAAGATATTCCTAAGACAACTAAGGCTATTTATTGCACAGAGAATCTCTGTCTCAAAACAAACAAACAAAACCAACAATAACACCAATGCCCCGACCAGCGGGGCCTAGTTATTCGTGGGTCGAGGTGGGCTAGAACCTGAAAATAATGGGAGAGAAAGAAGGAACGAGACCATGCAATCTTTGTCAAGGTCTAACTTTATTAGGCACAAAGAGGGGTTTTTAAAGCAAAGCAGGGAGGAAATGGGAAGGGGTAGCTGTGCTGACTCTGGGGCTCTGGTATTTTCCCAGGCCAAAAATATCAGACCCTAGATGTCTGCCTATCTCAGTTCCTGGTGTCTTATTTCATCTCAGTTCCTGGGTTGAATGGGACATAAATATTAGACCATAAGTGTCTGTTACTGGTAAATAATGTGGGCACATATCACAGTGTTTGACAATCTGTTGAGCAGTCTCTGTAGTTAAACCAAACACTTTTCTTAGACTATTCCTATTTTGATGATGACGCCACCTTCTTAGGGGAGGCTGGAAATGAATCCAATATATAAGGCCATTTTTGCAAAAACTGGAGGAAAGTATAACTACAACAAAAAGCTGTTCATAATCTAGGTGCCAAAGATGGGCTTTTTCAATGCTTTTTAATAGAATTGGATGGCCTCTTTGGCCTTGGTGTAATTTGTCTGGGAGAGGTCTGAGCTGGATCCCCTGGAAGAATATTATATATTGGTCTAAGCTCCCCATTTTAATGGAGAGAGAGGTGGATCCATTGAACATCTACCAAAAACTTTTTTGCCAATTGTGAAGAGTTTTTAAATTTGAACAATCAATTTGGAGTCTTTGAAGGTGGAGGACAGTCTGTTGGATTCGATAGCCTAGGTATGTGTAAGGAGGTTTCTTTTGAATATTCTCTCGAGCCAAAGTAAATCCATGAGCCTTCAGGTGTAGCACTGACCACGCCCATTGGGGGTTGGAGCGATGGGCGGAGGTGACCTGAGGAAGGAGGTCGGAGGGGGCCAGGAAGGCGCTCTCTCTTTCTGGCGTGACTCGGACAGGAGAGGATCGGGTTGAATTTCCTGGTCTTCATCTGTCTAGGTTGTAAGTTATTTCTCCCTGAATAAACATCTATTCGGCCTATTTGTTTATCCTGATCCTTATTTACCGCAATATTCAGGAGTTCCTGTCATGTAGCAAACACTTTAAGACATCTCTCCTCAGCAGGCGCTGCCAGCAGAATATCATCCATATAATGGATAATGTAAAGATTAGAAAACCTCTACCTGATAGGATCCAGGCAAGCAGCCACATAAGCCTGGCATATTGTAGGACTTTAGCCATTCCTTGGGAGAGCACCACCCATTGAATGTGACGGGTGTGTTTCCCATTAGAAATTGAATCGAAGGAAGGCTAAATGCAAACCTGGGGCTAACTTGGGAGTGCAGAAGAATGGAAAAGAAGCAATCCTTTAAATTAATAACAATTAGATGCAGGGAGGAATTGGGGAGGGGTAACTTTGCTGACTTTGGTGCTCTGGTACATAAATGTCTGTTTATCTCAGTTCCTGGCGTCTTGGCTCATCTCAGTTCCTGGGTTGAATGGAACAGACTGCTTTTTTTAAGCAGTTTTCTGTTTTACCAAGATAAGGTTCAATTAGAGTTTTAATGTGTAAGTAATTCTGCAAGAGGATGTGACTCAAGGCCAGCTCCCAACAGAGTAGGACTTCTGTCTTGTCTCTAGGTTAAGGCAGTATGCTCCATGGGGGATTTGTCCAAGGTCCTTTTGTGCACCAGGGATACATCCTGGTTACACTGTCTGAGGTCTCTTATACTGCTCAGGCCTTCTGTCTGAGACCCATATTCAGGGGGTCTGAGTTAGTTCCATTCTGGATATCCAGCTATCAGTCTAGGGGCCCCTTATCACCTCCTTGTTCAGGGCAGCTGTCTCTATGTGTTTATGCAACCTGGTATTGTCCTCTCCCTCTTTATCGGATTCTAGTTTGACTCAGTGTTTAGTTATGGGTGTTTGCTTCTGTTTTCAACAGGTACTAGATGAGGGCTCCATGATGGTGGATAAGTTAGTTGTTGATTTCACTATCTGGGAAGTGCATTCATGGTAGCCTTTGAGGAAAGGATTTCCATCACAGAGCATTGTGTAGAAACTTTTCTGTAGTCAGGTCCATTATTCTATTGGAGCACAGGGATGGCAATTTACCAAACAAGAAGAGGTTCTGTTTGTCCAGCACCTTCTAGAAGTTCTGCCCTTCACATCTAAAGTTTAGGGGTCAGATCCATGAGGAGTTACTATCATTTTTTTTTTTTTATCATTTGCCATCAAAATTGCTTTTCTTCTGTTTTTAAAACAAAATAAATAAAAGATCTTATTTTACATATATCCCAGTTCCATCTCATCATCCCATTCCCCCAAGCGACCTTCCCATCCTATCCTCCATGCATTACTCAGGGAGGCTGAGGTCTTCCAGAAGGGATCATCAAAATCTGTCAAGTCATTTGAGCATTAGCCCAGGCTCTCCCCCTTGTGTCTAGGCTAAGGGAATATCCATACTTAGAGTTAATTTTGGGCATGATCTAAATGATATTCTTTAATTCTTCTTTAATGTGTGTGTGTGTGTGTGTGTGTGTGTGTGTAATTTTTTGAAATAGGATTTCTCCTTGTAGCTTTGCAGCCTGATTTAGAATTTTCTATGTAGTGCAGGGTAGCCCCAAACTTACAGAGATCTGTGTGTCTCTGCCTCCCTAGTGCTAGGTTAAAGTCAAGTGCCAATAAAGACATGTATATTTGATATTCTTGTGTTGGAACACACTCCACCGTTGAGCTCTTTTGTGGCAGATGGGAATTGTTGATATAAAGGTTTACCAATTCTTGGTGGATAGTTAGTCTCTCAAGGGAATTTAGCTGAGGTAGTGCTGCCACTAAAATAAAAAAAAAAATGAGTTTCATGCTAACCAGTCATGTTAGAGATTAGGATGCTGAAATATGCATTTGCTCTCCAGGATATTCCAGATATTTTGCTCCAAATCATGGCAATGGACTAAGCACTGATTTACAAACAGCCCCAATGCCCATCTCCTTTCCATGGAGGAAGGCTTTTACAAGCTGTTCAAGGGTGCATTACTGGGTCACAATGAACATTAGGACCTCGTGTGCCATAAACATCCATTTTCTTCTTGAGAAAATCATGGCTGTCATATGAGCAAGATGAGCCCATGTGACAAGTGTTTGAAAAGGAAAATAGTGATGTGTTGTTGGCTGCTCTGAGCAAGCAAGAATTTTTGTCTAGGGCCTCACTCATGAAGAAATAACATAGCTCCATCTGAAACACAGGAAAGTGCTTGTCAGAGCAAATAACAGCCTCAGGGTTCTAGTCTTAGGTGTTCATCCTTTGAAACAAGGAAGATGCTTGGGAGAGAGTGCAATTGTGTATGACCAGGGCCTTTGTGGAGGCTTGCTTCAGATCCCAAGAACACAACTCTTCCCACTACATTGAGCTCTGGTTATTGGGCCCATCACAACTGAGGTCTTAGCTAGTAATGTCATTGGGATTCCCTTTGTTCCCCCTGCACTGCATTATTTGAGTAGCATTCTCTTTGTCCCTTTGAATGGTAACTCCTGTTGACTTCCTAGAAGCCCCCTACTTCCTTCCATTTCCACATGGGAGTAGTATACAAGACACTATTCCTCACAATAAGCTTACTCGGAATAAGACACAGCTTCAGGAAAACCTCCCTGACCAAGCTTGCATCTTTTCTTTGTTCTGCCTTCCCTACTTTTCTCATCTTCTGGCACTTCTTCCTAAGGACCTGTCAGTAAAGTGTGATCTGCTGTTTCATGTTCCTCCTGTACTATGAAATAATTATGGTGCTATCTTTTGTGTTGAAGGATTATATTGCCTTACTAGCCCAACGAGCAGTAACCTGTCACTATTTAAATTCCTGAAATTATAAGCTGGAGTCAGTCATTGAAAGAACTTAAAGATGGCAAAACATGTCGAATGCAAAATCTGTTTTAGGAGTCAGGTTGTGGTGGTCCACGCCTTTAATCACAGCACTCAGGAGGCACAGGCAAGTACATCAATGTGAATCAAGTTTAGCATGTTCTACACAGGTACGCCTGAGATTCTCTCTTCCATCTCTTGAATTCTATTGGTTATGCTTGTGTCCGTAGTTCCTGATTTTTTGCCCAGCTTTTCAATTTTCAGCATTCCTTTGGTTTGTGTTGCCTTTACTTTCTCAATTTCAGTTTTCAAGTCTTGAACTGTTTCCTTCACCTGGTTAATTGTTTTTTTCTTGGCTTTCTGTCCTTTCCATAAGAAATTTGTTCATTTCTTCCACTTTTTTTGGTTGTTTTTTCCTCCATTTCTTTAAGGGATTTTCTCACATCTTCTTTGAGGGCCTCTATCATTTTTATGATGGTAATTTTTAAGTCGTACCCTTCTGCTTCTTCTGCTTTGTTGTTGTGTTCCATTCTAGTTGGTGTAGATTCCCTAGATTCTGGTGGTGTCATGTTTGTCTTTCTGTTGTTAGGTGTTCTCTTGTATTGCCTTCTTCCCATAGCTTCTTCCAGTAGGTGTTGGTGGTGTCTCCCCCCTCTCTCTATGGTACTTCCCCGATGGGCTTATGTGGGTCTGAGATTCAATATCTGTAGCTCTGTGTGGTCCAAGCTCTCTAGGAGGTTTCTCCACAGACCGGGATCCAGGGATGGGGTCAAGGATGAGGATCCAGAAGAAGATGCCAGCAGGTACTCACAGTGGTCCTCTGGCCAATAGCTCTGGCCAATAGCTCTGGCCAATAGCTGGCGGAAGAGGGCAAGGGCTGAGCTGGAACTTGAGAAGGTTTTGCAGGATGGTGGGATCTCCCTGGAAACTGGCGCTCTCCAGCTGAGACCTCATTCTTTGGCAGAGGCCAGGATTTGGTGGTCAAGGATCTTGCCTGCAGGAACTCTGAGTGGACCCACAGAGATAGGCGGATATCTGGGAGGGCCCCGGGACTCCAGCAGAGGACTGGAGGCGGGGTCAGAGACCAAGCCAGTGGAAATTACGGGTGGTCCCGCATGGATAGTCAGGTCTCCTTTGTTCAGAGTTGCTCCTAGAAGTCTCCGAAGTAGGGTGGACTGTTGGCTCCACCCTCTGTCCCAGTGCTTAACCCCTGGTATCATTTTTATAGATTTCTTTATTTATTTATTTATTTATTTATTTATTTATTTATTTATTTTTTATTTTTTTTGAGACCCAATTTCTTTGTGGCTCTGGAGCCTGCCCCAGACTAGATCTTGTAGCCCAGGCTGATCTTGAACTTACAGAGATAGGCTTCCCTCTGCCTCCTGAGCACTAGCATTAAATACATGTGCCACCACCACCCAGATATTGGTATCTTTTTAAATGTCTTTTTTAAACATATTAATGCTTTTATCTCTATTTTGCTGTACTCCTCTTTCTTAGATTTTACTTATTTAATTCCTTTTCTCAAGTGATGTTGATGATTGATTTCTGATTAGAGCAAAGTCTCTTGTAACTTTGGCTTTTCATATGCTGAGCTATTGAGAATTGCTTTGAACTCCTCATCCCGCTTCTCCTTGACAGTGCTGGGAAGAAAATCCTACATGTCCTTCTAGTCTGGCCTTTGACTTGTCACTGAGAAGTAAAATAGACCAGAAAATGAGTGAACTCCTTACATGTCTGATTATTGTGGCAACATATAAATGAAGCGGGATTTATGCAAGAATTGAGTACATGACCCACTTTGATACTGGTGGAGTCACAGTGCAGAATGTGACAGGCAGGGTGGAGGCTGAGATTTCCTCCTTTATCAGTAGTCGAGGTGAGCAATGTAGAATTAGATAATCATTCCTAGATAATCCATAATTGTCCCAGTGGGTAGTTTCTTGGAATCCATGGATAAGGGCTATCAAGAATCTGGATGGAGAGAGACCGTAACGTGAATACAAATTGCTATAGTTACAGTATTCAGCCAAAACAGGTCCGGGTGAACTGTTGTGGACTAGGTAACAGGACTGTTACTTTTTGTGGTTGTAGATGTACAGTCTGAGAGAAAAGTTTTGAGAAATCCTTGTTGTGCTCTAAGAGAAACCCCTAGTCTCTGGAGCACATGACCATGAAGCGATTTCCAGCTTTTCAAAATATTTTTTTTTTAGAACATAACTGCATCATATCCACATACTCTTTTCTGCCCCCAAGCCCTAGCATGATTCCTCATTATTTTCCAATTCACAGCCTGCTTTTCTTAAACAGGATTTACACACTGAAAACAGTGAACATTTGAAGTTTTCATGCCCAACTATGTGGTCAAGAGTTAAAAGCCATGAACAATAAGTGTGTAATAGAATGTGCACACAAAAGACACTGTGATTTTCCCAATGAGCAGTTTGTGTTCCAGGACAGTAGAAGAATGTATACTAAAACACAAACTTTCTTGACTAGGCCCCTGTCTCCTGGGTAGGTAGTGCAGAGCTACAAGGACTGTGCAACATGAGTCATTGACTTCTGATCCCCTGGTAGGGGGGCTGCAAAAATTATAGGTCAAACTGTGTGGTCCCAGCCAATTTGGGACTCTGAAAAGGCTTCTTTCCAGGACTCCCTTTTCCTTCTGCCCTATTGAGATTTAAGGAAGAACACAGGTTACACCATTTTAAGTGTAGGATTTTTAAAGCAGGTATCCTCAGCTGCCATTTCTGGAATGATTTGTATGGACTCTGAGACAGACTGGTTCTTTTCATCCATGAGGTAACCTGGGCAATTGCCCCTGTCTTCTGAGTCTTCCCATTCATGTGCTTCTTGGTTTGCTAGAGACTCTGTAGCCCTGGCATGGGAGGATGTGCTGCATATTACATAACTGTCCAGTATGCACATGCATGCAATGCCGTTTGTGTGCAGTGGTGGCTGACACTGGAAAACTGAAGTCTTATTTCTTGAAGTTCTGTATATTCCATTCCACTTTCAGGTTTGTCTTCTAAATATTTTAGAAAGCATTAAAAAAATGATGATCTGTATGTCTATAAGCCATACAAGATCATAATGTTTTTAAATCTATGCTACCTCCCCTTATAAGACATGTTACATGAAGTTTAATTCCAGGGGACAAAAGGAGTCCCTGTTCTGCAGAGATTTCTCAGGTGGGTATGGTTTTGGGTAGCGAGTTAGGTCAGGGTCCTAATGTTGGGCCATCTAACATGTGGCAGGAAAGCAGATTTTAAAATATTCTTCCATGTTATTTGTGGAATGGGCATCAGTGGGGATGGCTCCAGAGTCATAGCAGATGATGAGCTCCTTTTGCATAGAGAGCTCTAGAGCAGGGACCTCCTGTCTTTGGAATAGATATCCATAGCTGCAGGGTCAAAAGTGTTGAATGGTTACTTTGGGTTGATTTAATTGGGGTGTTGAAGTCTGATTATTTAATCTCTGTACACATGGTTTCATAGGTATTTGGATAACATTGATCAAGATCAAACTTTTCCTAGCAAACTTTCTTTTGTACTTTATATTAATAGTTGATGATATTTTCTGGCCTTTGTTCTTGGGTTATTCTATTTCTTTTATTATTTTACAAATATTGTTCGTATTTTTATTGTTGTAACTTTGTGGTAAGTATAAAAGTCATATTGTGTCAGTTTTTGTACTGTGTTTTCATAATTACATTGAGCATCCTGTGTATTTTCGAAGAAAAATGTAAAGTATTCATAGGCAATACCCTGGTCAGGGAAGCTGCTAGGACCACAATGGCCTAGCAGAACACTGAATGTGGCAGCATACTCCAGTCTAGCCTCCTCCTGGAGGGCCTGCCAAACCGACTTTCATGAATACCCACCCCACCCTCCCCACCCCCTTGCTTACCATACCTCATGTTCTGTGCTTATCCATGCTCTCCAATAAATTCCCCACAGCAGCACTCACAGAGCAGCAATCACTCCTCTGGCACCTGTTCTGATATAAAACCAAGCCTGCAGCATGGCTCCTGGAAGTCTCCTTCAAGACCTGAAACTGGCAGGGTTGCTTAGTGTCCCTGGTTGTCTAGTGAGGCTTGAGTGACAAGAGCTCTTTCTCAAGGGAAGAGTTTTCTTATACACACAGAAAGCCCCGAACCTCCTTTGCCCCTGGCTTCTACTCTAGACCTAGACATTTCAGAGATCTGCACGAACAGGAACTTATTTGTTTGTTTTGTTTTTTGATTTTTTTTTTTTTGAGACAGAATTTCCCTGTTGGTCCCTGCTGTGCAAGAACTCACTCAGTAAACTGTGCTGGTCAATTCCTTCCTAATTATTATTATTTGATGGGAGATGTCATTCTCTATATGTTTCTCATACTGGTTAATAATAAAGCACTGTTGGCCAATAGGAAAGGAAGGTAGGAGGGACTAGGAGACAAGGAGGAAATAGGAAGTAGTAAGGAGAGTCAAGATGGAGAGTCTGAAGAAAGCAGTATGCCTCCGGCTCCCCGGTAAGAGAAATACATAGATCAGCAGAAATGGGTTAATAATTAAGACAGAGCTAGCCAATAAGAAACAAGTAACCAGGCCAACAGTATTGTATCGAATACAGAGTCTCTGTGTAGTATTTGGGGCTGGTGGCATGGCGGCGGGACAAGACCAGCGGCGGCAGGCGGAAAAAACATACTCCTTATAATTATTAATCTTGTTTTTGTCACGTTCTAGTAGATTTTTCTCATTACTTGTTCAATATTAATTAATTAATTAATTAATTAATTAATTTCTTTTGGTGTTTGATACACAGTTACCCTGTGTGACCCTGCTGTTCTGGAACTTACTCTGTAGACCAGACTGTCTTCAAACTCACAGAAATCTACTTTCTTCTACTTCCTGAGTGCTGGAATCAAAGACGACAGCCACCACTGCATAGTCAGACACAAATTTCAATGTCGCTTCCTCATGTCACCCTTAAATGGTCCAGCTCTCTTCCTGCATGCACAGACTCAATCTCTCTTTCTTCCTCCACATAATGTGTAGAGCTTGCTCAGACCATTGTACAATGCTGACTGAAATGATTCTCTTATTAAACAGATGGAAGACTCCCCAGAATATTAAAATATAGGGAAATTTTTTAGGACACAAGTGATGTTTGTTCTGTGCTATCTTGCTGAGGTCAGGAGACCTGAGGGGACTTTTTACCTGGTTGTTACAGGTACCTCAGAAAACCATGAGAGAAAGGCATGAGCAATATTACAAACAAGATGATACAATTTTCTCCTGACAGACGCCAGGGATATTGGTCAATTGTATTGGAGTTTTATTCCTGAAATTAGAGTCAAATTCTTGAGAAGTGAATAATAATAACAAGTGTCATCTGCATGATAAGCTGAATACTCAAAGAGTGTGGCTGAGAAAAATGTCTTTATCTATGAGGACTATGGTGAACCAACACAGGTTCCTCAGTAGGAAGGTGAGGAAACAGCTGCATTACTCGATGTTTTCTGTTAGAGTAGGATTGGTAGAACATATCTCTCTATGTGTATAGAACGTGACTTTATTGGAATGTCTTACAGGCTCTGGGCCAGCTAGTACATTTATTGCAAAGAGAATCTCTGTCTCAAAAAAAAAAAATCCCAACAATAACAACAAAAGTAACCATCTGTTGTAGGTTCTTTCCTCTTTGCTCATAAGCCAGAAATGAACACAATTTGTCATTGCACACATATTTCTTAATTTATTTCTTATGTCTATGGGCAATGCCCTTCTGTCATCTTGATTACTCCTTCTTACACTAAGTGACTGTATGTCCTCAGTCGGTTTTTGGGACCAAGCTTCTTAAAAAAATTATTTGTGGATACCAATTATATTTATGGATATATTTAATAAACAGAACTCATTAATTTGTAACACTGTTCATTAAATGAAAATATAATTCTCTGAATCATAGCAGGAGATTACCCCATACGTATAGAAAGCTCTAGACTGTGGGGTGTCTCTATTAGTAACAAGTATCAATAGCTGGAGTGTCAGAAACCGAACAGTGTAAATATCCTTTTGAGTTTTGTATGAGTCTATGTATTTAAGTTCTGAACACATAGAATCATGGGAAGCTGAGTAACATTGCTCAAGATCTAAGTTTATCTGGATGAGTTTCCCTTGTATTTTTGAGAGTAAAGTTGGCAGTATTTACCTCTTATTGTTCTTTTCTTTTTCACTTCTTCTCTTTGTTCTTTCCCAAATATTGTACACCTCTCAATCACTGCATGTTTATATTAGGTATAGAAGCCATGCTGTGTCAATATATGTACTATGTTTTTCGTAATCCTCCAGAGATTCTAACTGTTTCCCATTTTCCTGAATCTTTCGAATCAGATATACTCTTATAAAGTGTCAGGAATATAATTTGCACTGTATTCAGTTAATGTGGCAAATTTATCTCATACAGAATATAAATATTATCTCACCAAGTTCTCATTGGTCATTTACTTTTCTCTTCATGTACTCTCTGTTATTCTTATTGTTTTCAATCTGGAAATGCCATTTACTGTTTTTCCTAAAAAGTTCAATGGGTCTTGGATGGTGGCACAGCACATATTCTACTTGGGGATGACCTGAGTTCATACCCCCAAACCCAAAATTCTAGGCTCAATACAACCTCACCTCCAGATGCAGTGTTTCTGACAACCTCTACTATGGTATGTAATAAGTACACATGGGAAACATCTCTCACACACAATCTGAATATACAAAAACTAGGAATGAATTTGTTTTCAAAATCTTTGTTACTTAAAAAACAATGAGTGCAAAACCAGTCACTTTTAGTACATGATTCTAATAATGTAATGCTTCATTTTTTAAGTTTCATTTAAAGTTTTATTTTCATTTTACATACCATACACTCCCTTCCTCCCCATCTTCTTCTCCAATTTCTCTCCCTTCCCTTCCACCCTTTAGTAGTCAGAGAGGGTAATGCCCTCATTCAGGACTCACCAAAGTCTGGCATACAAAGCAGAGGAAGGACCAAATCACTCTATTGTTTATCAAGACTGAGCAAAGTATCTCACTATAGGGTGCGGATTCCAAAAACACAGTTCAAGCAACTGGGATGGATCATGGTTTCACTTTCAGGGGCCCCCTAACAGATCAAGTCACCTAAGTGTTTACTACTTTCAGAGGGTCCAGTTTGTTGACATGAATGTCCTCCAGCTGTAAGTGAATATTCTGTGAGTTCCCACTAGTGAAAGAAGATGTGGTGTGGCTTTGTTGGAGTGGCCTTCTCCCTGTTAGAAGAATCACATCATTGTAGGATCAGACATGAGGTTTCTTATTCGCAGAATACTGCCCAGTGTGTCAGACAACTCCCTGTTGCCTCTGAGTAATGCTGTAAGGACTATAACATCAAGGACTGCAGCAGCACGCATGCTGACATGCCTGCTGCCATGATGATTAACTGAAGCTTGGAAATTTTAAGCGTGACACCTCAATTAAAACTTTTCTTTGTAAGAGTTTCCCTGGTCCATGGTATCTCTTAACAGCAATGAAAACCTAACAAAGACAGATGTTGTTTCAACGTCCTTCAGTATTTCTGTGATAGGCTGTGCCTATTGTACAATTTATTTCTGATGTGTTCTCAGTAGTGTTGTTCTGGTAGCTTGCCACTTCCTTTATGTCTGTTTATAGGGATTTCTTTCTCAGGGCTATATGCTAATTAAAGGGCCAAGAAATGTCGCATGTGAACCTCCTATTCAGTTTCCTACTAAATGGATCATGTGAATGCATTATAATGTCCATGTCATGAAATAAGTGTGCAAGGCTCCAGACTTACATGAGTATGTTGTCAAAGTTGTTTATATTTACATTGTGAGTATCATATTTCTTTGTCAAACATGTTTGGGTTATTGTAGGTTGCAGTGACCTATGACGATGTGTACATCCATTTCACTCAGGAAGAGTGGGCTTTGTTAAATCCTTCTCAGAAATGTCTCTACAGAGATGTGATGCTGGACACCTACAGGAACCTCACTGATACAGGTAAGATTGAAATTTCCTTCATGTTTTAAAATAAGGGACCAAATATTTCTTGGTTATTGATACTATTCTGTAATTTTGATTGAGGAAAAGGAAACTTGGTTGAATGAAGCATGGTTCTAAGGTTCACTAAAGTTATTAATTTAAGTTTTGTACAATTTACAATAATACATTGTATGCTTTTTGTTATTTCAGGCTACATTTGGGATGACCATAACATGGAAGATCATTGTCCAAATTCTAGAAGACATAGAAGGTAAATTTTCACGTGTAAATTTATGCAAATTTGGCTCTGAAGATATTTTAATGTATTCTGGAAATTTTATTGAAGAGACACACAAAAAGAATTAAAAAAAAAAATTAAGAAGATCAAAGTTGAAAAAACCACAGCTTAAAGTATAGTGATGGTTCTCATTTTCTAACAAAACCATGTACCTCAGTGAAAGGTAGCTCTTCTGTGTTTGCAAGGTATTCATGTAAAAAGAGAAGGAAACAATGCCTTCACAGATACCACCATTTGAATTATAGCACCTGGAGATCTATGATACAGATATGCCAGTCTGTTGAGTTTAATAATATTCAGATATTTTAAACAATATATTTCTTGTATAGGTGATAATTATATGTCCAAGACTTTCTAAGAAAAATGTGTATAGTTAATCAAGCATTACTTCTATATTTGTGACTTTGCTATGTATATAGAAAGGGTCAGTTCATGAGTATCAAGAAGGTTTTTGTGGAGAAACCTTAATCCCTGACACACATGTCTGTGAGCAAAAGAAAATCAAATTGCATGAGTGCAAAGTGGAAACTTTTTCTTTGTTATTCTTACTTTAATAAGTATATCATATGTTGAGTTAGGTAGTTGTGACCCATGCCCTTAATTCCAGCATTATTGATGAAGAACAAGGTGGATCTCTTAAGTTTCTGATCAGCCTGATCTACAAAGTGAGTTCGAGGCTAGCCAGGCCTACACAGAGATATTCTGTATCAGAAAACGTAGGGAAAAATAAAGACGATATGATACTCTAAATGCAAGCCATGTGAATTTAGAATGTAGAAAGAAGCAACATACGTCTCTCTCTTAGGACATTGAGAAGAAATGAAAGATGATTACTAGCCCCCACTTTGAGGATATTTGTTGAGTGTGAAAGAAGTTTAAAATTTATTAGTATTCCAACATCATCTGAAAGATATGAACAAACTCCCACTGAAGTAAATCCCAATGACAATTGGAATGGGTGAATGCTTCCATTTTTACTGGTATATTTGGCCAATGAAGTATAATTCATACTGTGGAAAAACTGATAAATGCAATAAGTATGTTAAAGCTCTGAGTTGTTTTCAGTCCTTTTCAATTATGTGAGAATTCTCATGTAAATAGATGCCATAAATGTGGCCCGTGAAATAAAAGCTCTTACTCTGAATCACAAGTATCTTCAAAGAAAACAAAACAACACCTCATGAGGGAAGCATTATAAATGTAAAACTTAAGATCGGATTCTTGTTCACAATTGGCCAAGTTATAAATTTATTTTATAAATATACTGTTTCTTAATATCATGCATGTGGTAAAGTTTTACATGTGCTAATTATCCTTGCTGGAATGAAAGAAGCCATAAGGTTGTTAATCCTGTGAATATACGCAATGAATGTGTGAAAAACTTTTTATGTTACAGGCATCTTCAAAGGCTGGAAAAATTTCATACTGGAGAGATACCATATAGATGTCTTCAGTATGGTGAAGTCTCTGAATGTCACAGTTTCTTCCAACTCTGTGAAAGAACTCAAATGGTAGAGAAAACCTATGAATGTAGTCAATGTGGTAAATTATTTGCAAGACATACTATGCTTAAAAGACATATTAGGACGCATACGGGACAGAAAACACAAGACTGTAAAAAATGTGGTAAATTCTTTTCCCTATGCAGTAATCTCAAAAAACATAAAAGAACACATACTGGAGAGAAGCTGTATGAATGTAATCAATGTGGTAAAGCGTTTCTCACAAAACAGCACTCTGGTGTGTCATAAAAGAACCCATACTGGAGAGAAACCCTATGAATGTAATCAATGTAGTAAAGCTTTCACAACACATGGGTGGCTTAAAAGTCATATATTAACACATACTGGAGAGAAACCCTATGAGTGTAATCAGTGTGGTAAAGCATTTGCAAGTAATGGTCAGCTTAAAATACATATAAGAACACATACTGGAGAGAAACCCTATGCATGTAATCAATGTGGTCAAGCTTTTTCGCAAAACAGCAATCTGGTGTGTCATAAAAGAACCCATACTGGAGAGAAACCCTATGAATGTAATCAATGTAGTAAAGCTTTCACAACACATGGGTGGCTTAAAAGTCATATATTAACACATACTGGAGAAAAACCCTATGAGTGTAATCAATGTGGTAAAGCATTTGCAAGTAATGGTCAGCTTAAAATACATATAAGAACACATACTGGAGAGAAACCCTATGCATGTAATCAATGTGGTCAAGCTTTTTCACAAAACAGCACTCTGGTTTATCATAAAAAAACCCATACTGGAGGGAAACCCTATAAATGTAATCAATGTAGTAAAGCTTTCACAACACATGGGTGGCTTAAAAGTCATATATTAACACATACTGGAGAGAAACCCTATGAGTGTAATCAATGTGGTAAAGCATTTGCAAGTAATGGTCAGCTTAAAATACATATGAGAACACATACTGGAGAGAAACCCTATGCATGTAATCAATGTGGTAAAGCGTTTTCACAAAACAGCACTCTGGTGTATCATAAAAGAACCCATACTGGAGAGAAACCCTATGAATGTAATCAATGTAGTAAAGCTTTCACAACACATGGGTGGCTTAAAAGTCATATATTAACACATACTGGAGAGAAACCCTATGAGTGTAATCAATGTGGTAAGGCATTTGCAAGTAATGGTCAGCTTAAAATACATATAAGAACACATACTGGAGAGAAACCATATGCATGTAATCAATGTGGTAAAGCTTTTTCACAAAACAGCACTCTTGTGTGTCATAAAAGAACCCATACTGGAGAGAAACCCTATGAATGTAATCAATGTGGTAGAGCATTTTCATGTGTCAGCAGTCTCCATTATCATCATAGAACACATACCGGAGAGAAACCATATGTATGTAGTCAATGTGGTAAAGCATTTGCAAGTAATGTTCTTCTTAAAAAACATATAAGAACACATACTGGAGAGAAACCCTATGAATGTTATCAATGATGTAAAGCATTTGGAAGGAATGCTCAGCTTAAAATACATATAAGAACACATACTGGAGAAAAACCCTATGTATGTAATCGATGTGGTAAAGCTTTTTCACATCACAGCACTCTAGTATGTCATAAAGGAACACATACTGGAGAGAAACCCTATTATGTAATCAATGTGGTAGAGCATATTCCCGTGTCAGTACTCTCTAGTCTCATCATAGAACACCTCGTGGGCAGAAACCCTATGGATGTAAGCAATGTGGTAAATCTTTTACATGACACAGCCATCTGATACATCATAAAAGAACACATACTGTAGAGAGACCCTATGATTATAATCAAAGTCATAAAATTTTTCCAACACATGTGCTTAAAAGTCATACAAGAACTGGAGAGAAGCCTTATGAATGCCATCAGTATGGTAAAGCATTTGCACATCCCAGCCATCTCTTAAGTCATAAGAAATGCATACTTGAAAGACACTGAATGTATCCCATGTGGTGAATCCTTTCTATGTATCATTAGTCTTTATAATCACACACAAAAAAATCATAGTGTATGGAAACCCTGTACATGTAAGCATTGTGGTAAAGTTGTGCACTTTACTTATCACAATAATCTTTGTGGTCCAAAGAAAACTCTTATAGAAAGGAATCTTACTAGAAAGGATGTGGTATGATCGTCAGCCAACACACATTGTGTTACATAGGATTCTGGAAAGAAGAATATCGGAAAAGTTTGAACAGTCAGTTCAAGCATTGCAATATCTCTGTTTTGCTCTTAAAAGCAAAGTCACGTGGACAAAAGCCCTAGGAATTCACTGATAAGGGAACCCTGTTTCATTGTAATACTTGTCTTTATTTAAACAAAAACCTCATTCAGATTGATTGACTTCCATAAGCCCAATCCTTCATGCTTGCTTTCTTTTACATGAAGCAAATCATGTTGTAGGAAACCTTTGAAGACTTTAAGACCATCAACATGTGGGTTACACAAATGAGTCCTCTTAAGAGAAAATATTCGCACTTTGAAATCTATTCAGAGATTCCATTTAATTTTAATTATGTGATGTCAGTGTGTGAGTTTCTGACTGATTATGGTTTTTTAAAAGCGGTTACACCCTTGAGTATTCCTGTAGGAGGAACTACAGTATGTTCTCAGAAAATGGATATAGGTCATAGCAATGAACTTTTCATAATTTTGTTCATCTGTATTTCTTACCTGGTACATATTTTAAATCCTTTTTTTTATCATCTTGATATCAGGTAATAGGGAAGCAATCTTGGAAGAGAAAACCCACATCATGCGTATAATTTTGTGAACATGTGAGACATCACACTTGACTTTAGTCTTAATAAATAAAATTGATTCATGTAGAGATGGTGTGTTACTGAGTTCAATAGAATGAAGACAAATGATAAATGAGTTTATTATTTGGGAACAACATAAACAGATGATAATAAAGAACTGTGGAGTTGATCCAGCTCAGGAGGATGCAGTCCCTGCCTTTCTGATTTGATCTGCAACATGGGAGAGAGAAGTGAGAGACAGAGAGATGGAAAGGGAGTGAAAATTGAGGGAGGGGGATTAAGAGTTACAGACAGATTGGGAATGAGTGAGTGTCCACCCCAGTGTTCTCAATCTTCTCTTCATGTACACAGAACCAAAGGTACTGCATAAGAAATAACTTTTAACTCTATGAGATGATCTTGAAAGACAAAAAAAGTAATGTTAAACCTGGAAACCAACATCTGTTCCTTGGAATTTGCAAACTTCATCTCACAAGGCCCTGAGATAACAAGAATTCACACTGCTCCTCCTTTCCTGTGAGTCAGCAGGTGGTGAATAGTGTCTTTAGGAAACAAAGAGATAGCTTTAACTCTGGCTTGCCCAGACAAAATTAATTAGCACACCCTGAGGTCCTAAGGTCTGTTGACCCTAATAGCAGACCGTCCAGCCTCCAAGGGTCATATACTCAATGGACAAAGGGTCCTACCCCCTCCCTAAGATTGTGAGTTTGCCTTTAAAAAACACCTGGGCCCAGGGGAGGGGGCTTCTCTCTAGCCTGCGTGTCAGAGGAGCCCATTTGCACAAATGTTTCCTGTAAATTAAAGCCTCTTGCGTGTTGCAGCAACTGGACTGGACATTGAGTTCTTGGGGTACCGACCGAAACTGGAAGACTCCTCATTCTGAGGGTCTTACATTTTGGAAGTTCCACCAAGATCCGGTCGACCCCCAGTCTCAATTCCATTGCCAGTTGGAGGTAAGAAAGAGCTCGCAACCTATATGTTTGATGTATGCCTGATGCATCTGATGCTACATGTTTTTGACTCGAGTACTTGAATCTGTGCCTAGCATTCAGAAGACTTGTATGTTATGTGTTTTTGACTCGAGTATTTGAATCTTTGCCTGGCCTGCACAGGACTTTTATAGGACTACAGGGGGAAGCAGACGTGTCCTGAGACCCTTGGTCCCACCCTGGATGAAGTCCAGGGTTGTTTGGAGGAGGGAAGGAGACGAAGGTTCTCTTCTCCAGGGGACAGCAGGCCTCTGGACTTGCTTCCCTCCCGCTTTGTAACTTTGGGCACTGTTTGTCTGCCGCGCAGATTTGTCCTCTTTGTCGGATTGTTCTGTGTTTTTTGTGTCCTTCTGTTCATACTGTTTATGTCCATTTCTATTCTCCCCATGGGTCAAAAACTAACTACCCCACCTAAGTTTGACTTTAGATCCACAGGAGAGCAGGGCTGGAGACCCAGCTAGACAATGAGCGTGCTCATCCCCTGCCCTCAGGAATGTGGCAGGGCAGCCAGAGCCACTGGGGCTGAGCTTCAGCTGAATAGCCATGGCCGCAAATGGCCTGGGCAGATCCATGCTGGAATGGAGGGACAGGGATATGACTTATGACCCTGCCACTGCACATGTTTGGTTCCCAACATCAGCCTCCAGGGCTGACCCTTCTCCCCAGATCTTTGTAATTGGAAAAACTAACCACCCCCTTTTTGGAGTTCCTTATGTTCTCTCTCTAGGCTATTTGAGATGATTATCAACAATTTCTGCTTGAGGCTAGAAAAATATCCCTGGGGCCGATGGGCGGCCAGCGCAGCTGAAAAAAAAAAAAAAAAAACAAGATGGACTTGGGATTCCTTTTGAGGTGCCCCAGTTGGGACTTCAACACTGCTGAAGGTAGGGAGACCTTAAAAATCTATCGCCAGGCTCTGGTGGCAGGTCTCTGAGGTGCCGCGACATGGCCCACCAATTTGGCTAAGTTAAAGAGAGCACTTTTTGACACTACTTCAGAAGCCCAGAGAGCTTCGGTGGCTCTGGTCTTCATGGGGAAATTGGGCCCCAGATATTAGGAAGAAACTCCAGAGACTGGAAGAGTTAAGAGACAGAGAAAGTGTATTGAAGGGACAGAGAAGAGGAGAGAAACGAAAGACAGTAGAGACACAGAGCAGAGAAAAAGCGTGACAGAAGACAGGAAAAGAATTTCACTAAAATACCTTGGCTGCAGTGGTTAAAGGAAAAAAAAAATAGAGAGAGTGAAAGTTAGGAAATTTAAAACAGGCTAGGGAACCTGGGCAACAGGACTCCACTTGACAAGGAGGAACAGTGTGCATATTGTAAAGAAAAAGGACACTTGGCAAATGACTGTCCCAAGAAGACAAGGTCTCGAAGGTCCTAGCCCTAAGAAAGGATAAAATTAAAGGGAGATGGGGTTTGGAACCCCCCCTAATCCCAAAGAAAATCACTGGACTACCCGAAGAACAGTGGACCTTGGCATGGGCCGGGTACCCCACTCGTTCGAGCCACCAGCCAACTGCCTTTTGCCTTTGAATGGAAGGACACTGACACGTGCAGAACTAGGCAGCTCATCTAGAGCTGAATGTCCCAAGGGTTTAAAATTCCCCAACGATGGCCAGGCAAGTAGGAGAATTTCTGGAGACATCTGGGTTTTGCAGGCTGACTAAGGAAAAAATTCTCCTGGACCCCAGAGCACCAGGAGGCATTTGATGCCATTAAAAGGCCCAGCTGAAAGCATCGGCTCTAAGCCTTTTGATGTAACTAACCTTTTACCCTTTATGTGGATGAGCATAAGGGGGTCTCCTGGGGAGTTTTAACCAAATCCCTAGGGCCTTGGAACAGACCAGTTGCTTATCTGTCAAAGAAGCTTGATCCTGTAGCAAGGGGAGGGCCTGTCTATCAAAAGATATCACTGCTGACAAGTTGACTTTGGGGCATAAAGCAACAATAATAGCCCCCATGCATTGGAGAGCATTGTCTGGCAGCCACCAAGTGATGATGACCAACGCCCGTGGGACCCACCACCAAAGCCTGCTTCTCACTGAGAGACTGAGCTGATTGTGTTCGCTCCACCAGCCAGCCTCATCCCACCACTCTTCTGCCTGTGGAGACTGGTGAACCAGGGACTCATGACTGCCATCAACTGTTGGTTAAAGAGACTGGAGTTTGCAAAGATCTTAACGACATCCTGCTGGCTGGGGAGATGATGACCAGTTCACTGCCAGGATCAGTTACATTATAAAAGGTAAAGAAAGGACTGGGGCAGTGGTACTGCTCGACGAAGAGAAGTCCATAAACATTAACAGGCAACAGGTATGCTTTTTCAACTGTTCATGTGCATGGGACTGTCTCAACCATGTGGTTAAAAAAAATTACTGAAGAAAATTTTCTGAAGATTCAAAATACCTAAGGTAGTAAAATCAGACAATGGTCCAGGTTTTGTGACCCAGGTAAGTAAATCACTGGCCAAGATACTGGGGATTGATTAAAATTACATTGTGCATACAAAACCAACAATTCATGTAGAAAGTATAAATAAAACCATTGAGGAGACCTTCACTAAATTGACTGTGGAGACTGGCGTTAATGATCAGATAGCTCTCCTACCCTTTGTGCTTTTCAGGTTTAAAAACACCCCTGGACCGTTTGGGCTGAGCCCCTGTAAATGGCTCTTTGGTGGGCTCCCTCCACTGGTGGAAATTACCTCTGTACATAGTGCTGATGTGCTGTTTTCTTAAGCCTCTGTTTGCTAGGCTTAAGGTGCCCCAGGGGGGGAGAGAGAGCAAAAAAAAAACCCCTGAAAAACCCCCTGGTTGGGGGGGGTGGAAATATTAATTAAATTTCAAGTTAAGAGAAAAAAATATAATTATATCCCCACACAAAAAAAAATATGGGGGGGGGGGGGGGGGAAGAAGGAAAAAAAAAAAAAAAAAAGGAAAACAAAAAAAAAAAAAAAAAAAAAAAAAAAAAAAAAAAATTTTTTTTTTTTTTAAACATTAAGTTCAAGGACAAGTTACTGGGGAAAAGGATATCTATTCTATTTTTTTCCACAGAAAACGAAAAGCTGTGGATTTCTTCCATACTAATGTGGTTTGATCAAGCCAGACCACCTGAAACAGAGTACCAAGTGAGCCTACATTCAAAACAGCTGGAAAAAGCAGCCTTGCAGAATACAGCCAGGATTTCAGCATCTTCTTAGAATCCCCCATGAGAGCGCCCCTTACCAGCAGGAAGTGGTTTGGAAAGAACGACGCCCAAATTCCCAAATATTGTCTATAGATGTTTGTTTTCATTTAAATGGACTTGGTTATAAAAAATAAATAATAAAAAAGACAGAAAAATACTGTTAAAAGTTTATGACTATCCTCTAAACTTAGTAAAGCAATGCAAGAGTTCTTATCAATGCTTTTAACAGTTTACTGCTAAGAGACAATGACTTTTCTCTAACTCAGTAAACCAAATCTCTGGTACACTGACCACAGGCAGGTGAAAATAAGTGTTTTTTTTTTTTTATCTCATGCTTCAAAGGAATTACTGGCATTTTATAATATGTCTGTAAATTGTGACCAAAGATATGTTCCTTGTAATTTCTGTATAAAAACCCAATACTCTAAAGTAAAAATGGCAGCAGTTGCAAAACACCTCCAGTGTGTTTGTTTCTGTCAAGACGGAGCCACTCCTGACATGGTCATCGAGTTTTGGTACCCATGGGGGCACATCACCCACTCTGTAGCATGAGGTGTTATTGGCCTGGTTGTACAGGAACTTCCAACTGTAAGGAAATAAAAGCAGGAAGCAGATCAAAATGTTGATAATTTGTCTTTCTCTCATCAGAAGCTTGATCATTGCTCTATAACTGTAGGAGTTTTATTCCTGAACCTCAGAAAAACCACTTAACAAACACAAAATTATAAAAAGAGTATTCTTCATGGAAAGTTGAAAATTTAGAGAGGAATGGAGCTAGGAAGATTTTTGTGTATGACCACTACTGTTAGCCAGCACATCTTACTCAGTGAGCAGTTTTAAACAATCTGCATTATTCAAGAATTCAAGCTTTGTAAGACCCTCAGAATGAGGAGTCTCCCAGTTTCCATCGGTATCCCCAAGAACTCAATGTCCAGTCCAGTTGCTGCAACATGCAAGAGGCTTTAATGAACAGGAAACATTTGTGCAAAGGGGCCCCTCCAGCATGCAGACTAGTGAGAAGAAGCCATCTCCTCCCTCCACCCCCTCCCCCCCGGCACAGGTGTTTTTAAAGGCAAATACCCCATGCTTAGGGAGGGGGTGGGACCCTCTGTCCATTGAGTACATGACCCTTTTAGCTGGTCTCCCTATTAGGGTCAACAGACCTTAGGGCCTCAGGGTGTGCTAATTAATCTTGTCTGGGCAAACCGGAGGTGCAGTTATCTATTTGTTTCTTAAAGACCCTATTCAACACCTGCTGACTCACAAGAAAGGACGGACAGTCTGAATTCTGGGTATCTTGTTTTCTCAGGGCCTTGTGAGGGTAAGTTAGCAGATTCCAAGGAACAGATATTGCTAGGGGTTAACTTTCCAGTTTAGTCTGTCCTTCATTTAAAATGGGGCATTTCTCTAACTTTACTTTTTTGTCTTTCACGCCCTATATCTTATCTCTAGAGAGTAAAGTTCTAGTACTCTGATCTACAAAGCACCCCACCCAGAACCCGCACTTTCCCCACCCTGTGTCCTACTGCACCCACTGTTCCACTGGTCTGGTTGAGCACTGGGACAGAGAGCGGGTCAAAAAAAACACCTCCACCTCCTGAAAATTTCTTGGACCTGCTTTGAAAATACTGGACCCATCTATCCCGCTGGAGCAACCAGAGTGCCCGCCTGCCTGATGTTTATCCGTCATTACTGAGGCTCTGCCGGGGGAGAGACCTCCTAGAGTGACTGGAACAGAGTTACAAACATTGAGCACCTCTCACAACTCTGTCCCCAGGAACTCCTTCTCAAACACACGGTTCCGGGACTGTCCCCTGCACCGCTCACAAGCGGCTGCGATCTCAGGACTTCCACCTTCCGGTCACGAACTAAAGCTTCTGGTTCGTGGCTGTCAGTGTCCCCCGGAAGACACAAAAGGAAAACAAGCTTCTAGTTCCACCCGGCCAAACTGACACACGATTTCTGCTTGTGAACCAAGGACGTCAGGCTTCCAGTCACTGACTTGAGCTTCCGGCCTGTCACACAAAATGGTCCCCAGGAAAGGTTGCAACGAAGAGATGCACAACTTGAGTTCCACCCGTGAAGTAAACAGGACGGAGTGCGCTGAGGCCTGAGTTCCGCTTTCGGCACATTACTTCCGCTTACGGATGGTGCAACATGCGATTCCCTGCCCACCGGGCGGCGATTAAATTGGATCCGCTTTAGGCCCAGGATGGAAATTGATCGCATCGGACATTGCGGGCCCGATAGGAAACGCCTTAAGGGACAGGACTTCCAGGTCCAAGTGAACAGGTCAGAAACGGCACAAGAGGCAGCAGAGAGCATATTCCCTGTCACTCATCGAGGCGGTAGGTGGGACTTCCGGGTGCGGCGAACAGGGCAGAAACAGAGATCACAACCCTAGGTCCGTGCACCCCTCTGGTTTTCGCTGTTTCCCTGTTTATGCCACGGTTGGCAGCAGGGTTCCTGTTGCCGGGGAAACCGGGGTGGGACTTCCGGCAACATGGTAAAGCAGGGCGGGACTTCTGCGTGGGAGCATTGACCAGGAATTAATCACTTAGAGAGGTTCCCAGGGGATGGGCGGGGGTCACGGGAGCGGTGATGTCAGAGGAGTTGCAGGCGTGAACTATAGGGGACACAGCTGTCAATCAAATACCCGTCATTCATTCATTCAGTCATTCATTCACTCATTCATTCAGTCAATCATTCACTCATTCATTCAGTCATTCACTCAACCACTCAGTTCGAGGTCCTACCCTCCCACTTCCAGGAGTCCCTGGAGAAGGCGGGGTTTCCGGCTCCGCCCGAATATGCCCAGGAGACAGCGAAGCTGAAGGTGCTGGAGGTGGCATCGTGGCTGCACAGGGTGAGGACGACCCCATCCCTTCTGGTCAGGTGGTAGGCCACAGGCCTTCCTTTCGAGGCCCCGCCCATAAGCCTGCCCCGCCCTCTGCCCTTTAGGACCTGCACTCGCCTGATGTCATTATTGGAGCCTATACCGTCCTGGTGAGTGAGGCCCTGCCCCTCACTGACCCGGCCCCTTGGCGTCTGGCCCCGCCCACTGTAGGCCATGGATGGCTTCATCCTGGAGAAGCCAAAGGACAAGGACGATGCCTACAGGATGCTGCGCAGGTGGGCGGGGCCTTAAGGGGCGGGGTAGACCCCCCAAGGCATAGTGGGCGGGGCCTCTTCATGGAGCTCCAGCCTCTGCCCACCCCAGCCCTGCCCCTTGCCAACCACGCACTGTCCCGCCTTCCCTGGCCCCGCCCAGGCTGAGTGGCCAGCAGCACAGTGTCATCACCGGTGTGGCCATCTTGAGGCCACTGTGGCAGAGGCAGCTTCAGGAGCCGAGTTCCACATGCCCAGAGGCCCCAGAGGCGGAAGGGGACCCAGAAGCAGAAGTGGAATTGTCACTGTTCCATGAAGAGACCCGTGTGACATTCTCGCGGCTATCGGAGCCACTGCTCTGCCAATACGTGGAGAGCAGGGAGCCTCTGTGAGTGGGTGCGAGGTGGGGTGGGTGGGGCCAGGAAACCTGGAAGTGAGGCCTGAAAAGGAAGAGTTGTCCCCAGCGGGCGTGGGTGTGGCTGAGCATGGCACCTGGTGTGACTTCGTCCCTGCCTTGCACCCAGGGACAAGGCAGGCGCCTATGGGCTTCAGGCCCGAGGCGGTGCCCTAGCAGAGCGCGTGGGAGGGGATTTCTTCAATACCGTGGGGTTTCCACTCAACCGCTGCATGTGTGAGCTGGCTGCCATCTTCCCGGATGTGGGACCACACGTCCCTGTCAGCCAGCATCCGGCCACACCCCAATAATGAGGATTGTAGATGGAGAATGAGTATGTGAGTGACTGTCCGGGCGGGTATTCTGGTGAGAGAGTTACTGAAGGGGCGGGACTTCTGGTGAGTTTGTGAAGCAGTGACCCATTTCCCATGATGCCCTTGGTGCATTGTGTTTGATTGACAGAGCAAGCTTCCCTCAAGTGCATCACTTCCCAGTGCTAGGACACAGGACATGGGGTGAGGTGTGTGGAGGCAGGGTTAGGGGACAGGCCCACCGAGGGGAGTACACCTAAACCCGCCCCTGTGGCCCCGCCCCTCCTGATGCCCCGCCCTCACCATCTCCATGGGCCCTGCCCTTGCCCCCACTGGGTCCTGCATGAGCAGCTTCACCATCAGATGCCTGTGATGGACATTTGACATCAGGAGCAGGGTCAGAGGAGGCCCCACCCCCTGCCCGCACTCTGATTTGCATATTTAAGAGCTGCCTGGAGACTCAGAAGACATCAAATACAGAAACTGCTGGGGTTAATTTGCATGGCCACACCTCCAAATGACCTAACCTGCATGTATTTGCAGGTCAAAGTCCCAAACAGATGGGAATACTTGCATTCATTTGCATAGCAAAAGCATGCAAAGCAGCACAAATTTGCATATTAAAGTGTATTTCTGAAACTGGGGTTTGCTCATTTACATACTCAAATGTGAAGCCCCAATCAGACTTCCAGATTTCCAGGCACTGTGCTTATTTGCATAATCAAAATTACTAGTGCATCCTTTACATAACAGTTTAGTATCCTCATTTGCATATTTAAATGGTGGCAGGTTTTTACTGCTCAGCATCAGGCCCCACCCCTTCAGCACCACCCTAGCTCACCTGTCCCCTACCCCGAGGTCACAGTGTCCAAGGTCACAATCAGTGACCCTCTCCAGGCCCTGCCCTCAACCACACCAGGCCCTTCCCCACTTTCTCTCCTAGGGTCCCCGAGGGCAGGGCCGGGGTCTGGGTATTACCTATGGTGCAGACAGGACTTGGTCCTGGCAGTGACATCACAGGAAATTGTGACTGTGAGCAGGAACTGCCCTCCTTCCCTACCCTCACCATCTCCACCCCCAGCTGGGCATGGCAGGAGTCTCCTACCAAACTCTTAGGTTACCAAAAGCAGCAATGCTAGGACCCAGAGGGCGGTGGCCATGTTGAGCTGGTTATGAGAGTAAAAACCCTGAGGATGATGAGTGTGGCTCCTGTGACATCACAGAGCTCACCCCTCCAGGCCCTTGTAATGTCAGTCACCGCATACCCTGCCCCTCCAGCTGTCAATCACTACAGACCCCACTTCCTGCCTCTGGGCCATGAGGTCTGCTGAGGGTGTGATCTACAAGCTGACTGGGCGGGGACATGTCAGCTATCTTTATAAAGGTAGAGGGGCAGGCTGCAAGCCGAGGGCTGGATTTCCTGGCAAGGGAAACCTGGCAGTAGAGACTCAGGTCAATCATCAAGGGTGGGGCATGACTTCTGCTCGCAGATCGCAGCCAAGGCTGACTTGAGCCAAGGCCATCAGGAACTTTTGTAACTGCTGTGGATGGGACTGCATTTCCCAGCATCCTATGCGGCCGCTTACTGCTTCGCTGCCCAGAGACTTCTGGGTTTGGATGTTCATGTCCAGGACTGCATTTCCTAGCATCCTGTGCGGTCGATTCCTGCCTTTATGCCCAGGGATTTCCGGTTTTTATCTGTACTGGCCAGGGACTGTAGTTCCCAACATGCTCTGCGGTGGCTTTCTGTTTTTCAGCAATGAAACTTCCAGTTTGTAGTTTTTGGAGGCCCAGGACTCCATTTCCCAGCATTCTCTGTGGCCACTTCCTGCTTCCCTGCCCAGGGACTTCTTATTTTCATCTTTGGCAGCCAAGGACTATATTTCCCAGCATGATTTGTGTCAGCTTTTCTATGAATGGACTTCCGGTTAAAAACTTTGGGGTCCAGAACTGCACTTCCCAGCATGCTGTGTGGCTGCTTCTTTCTTTTCTCCCCTGGACTTCAAGGCCCCTAACTACAGTTCCCGGCATGTGCTGGGCTTGTTTCGATCTTTTCAGTTCCTAAACTTCTTCTGGTCTCTGAGGCTCCAGGACTCCATTTCCCAGCTTCCTGTGGTGCTGCGTCCTGTTTTTCAGTCCTGAAATTCCACCATTTAAAGGCACATAATAATTTAGAAATATTTGAGACTTAGAACAGTTGAATTTAAGTTGTATGAAGTTAGCTTACATTTACATAAAGTTAAGTTGAAATCGAATGTACAGATATATTATTCAGGACTGGGTAAATTGAGAAGGACAAGAGTGTGAAGCTATGTATAACATAGTCAGAGAAAAAAGATATTACAAAGAATAAAAGGCAAACGGTAAATGACTTACAGGTTCTGTTGGTGGCAGAAGCTGGCTAGACTCTTTCTGCCTAGATGGCTGATGTAGCAGAAAGAAGAACCATGGTGGGTAAAGCTAGGCCACATGGTCAAGATGGTGGCTGCCATAAACATATTCCCAACAGCTGAAAGAAATCGTAAAGTTTTGAGATGTAATTTTGTCTTGAGCAGATGCTGCCTCAGCCCAGCCCACCATGCTGAGACAGGTTGCAGCTGGGGCAGGCAGGAGAATTTGAGCGTGCCAGGAAGAGAACCGAAACAAGTTTAGGGAAAGAGATTGTTTAGCAGAGATATTAAAAAAAACGCCTTCCATCTATCTGTTCCCTGGCAGTAATTTGAAAGATCCCATAAAATATCGGGATCTAGAGAGCCGTTACGTGGCCAATTTGAATTATTTTCTAGGGGATATCTAGGCTACTTTTCAGTACAAAGGTAAATAAGTCTGGGTGACTTTACAAGTGGCATTAAGTGAAAGGGTTTTAAATTTTCTATCAGGCATCCCAGTGGAGTGGTGGGGGATATTTCCTTGGTCGGTTTATTCCCCATGGGTGGAGTGAAAGTGACCATGCAGTCTTGGAACTCATCAGCCCAAGAGTGTGGCCACATGATTCGAGAGAATGGCAGAGTGTTATTCGAAGCTCGTTAGCCCGAAAACGTTGCCAGGACCAACAGAGGCCGGAAATACTCAGCAGTCTGAGAGCAGAGCCGATATACCACACTGGGCAGTATGTCTTCCACCCATGGAATGTACCTGACCTTAAGGAATTGGGTTAAAATGTAAAAGGGTACCTTACCTAATTGAAGCCTGTGTGGGATGGTATTTCCAGTGAACGGGGGGGGGGGGATGGTGGTGGAACGCTGGTATCTGAAACAAGATCCTGAGTGTTTCTGGCTGGCCGCCCACCAGCAGACAGCTGTCAGTGACCCTCATGTAGAGCCTGCCTGGGTTTCGGCACCAATGTTGTTCTTTTGCTGTACAGCTAATGCCTAAGAAACACAAACGCGAGACTCAGCGCCCACGTGGAGATTGTTGAGAGAAGGGAGAGAAAGAGGGGGTAGCTGGTGGCCAACTGAAAGCATGAGAGAAAGAGGGGGGTGTGGGGCACTTGCTTTAAAAGGGGAGGCTTGCACATGTGTAACTGAGTCCTCTGGCAGCCAGGTAAACCTTGAGCCGTCAGGTAAAGCTGATGTAGCAATAACATGGCCATGAGGGTCCCGCCCATCTTCAGGGTGGGGGGGGGGGTCAAATGGCTGCTAGTTCCTAACAATCAGATTACTAAGTGGAGTCACTATTTAGCTACACATGTAGTTAAGTGTAAGCCACTAGTTAGAGACAAAGTAACCCACTAGTTAGCCACACATACTATCTCACTAGTACCCACACACACCATGCCACTTGTTAGCCACATACTTAACTCACTATTTAGCGACACATATGAAGTCACTAGTTAGACAAACACCTAAATCAATAGTCAGCCCCACACCTATGTCACTAGTTAGCCACAAAAACTAAGCCACAAGTCCATCACACAAATAAAGCAGTACTTAGCCCCACACACTAAGACAGTAGTTAATCATACACCTAAGTTAATATTTAGCTACATCCCTAAGCAGTAATTAACCACATTGACTAAGTCACTAGTTAGCCACAAAGCTAGGTTACTAGTTAGCCACAGTCTCTATGTCTCTAGTTAGTTACACACAATATATCACTACTTACCCACCCATACTAAGTCAGTAGTCAGCCACACATCTAATTTACTAGCTAGTCACAAACACCAAGAAAATAGTCAGCCACACACACACTGAGATAGTAGTTAGCCATGCACCTATGTATTTCTATGTATTTAGTCAACTACACACCTAAGTCCCTAGTTAGCTACCAACACTAGGTCACTAGTTATCCACACACATTAAATCAGTAGTTAGACACACACACTATGTCACTAGTTAGACACATACTAAGTCTGTCTAAAAGAAAAACAGCTCACACTAAGGTGGTCCCAGGACATGGGAATCAGGCCTTTATTCCCAGCAGCAGGGATTTGGAGATAGGAGTGACATGGCTGAACAGAGAGAGGAAGATAAGGTAGAGGAGCGAGTAGAGCATGCTGTGAGATGATTTTGTTTGAGAAGTTAGTCTGAGGGATCGAAGAGATAGCAGTCAATCTGAGTAGGCAGTGTAAGGACAGGAACACATCGCTTGTCTGAGAATAGGTAGAGATAACAACTCTAGTAGCCAGATGCTCTGAATCTGTGATCCTTCAATTTTCACCTTCCCCTCCCTGTCAGATTACTGTGAGTTTTTATTATTAAGATCTATTAGAACTTGTGCTGGAAGTGATGTTCTCTCTGTGGAGGTGTGATATTAGAAAGCGGGGTACAGGACTTAATAGAGAACAGTCAATTGAGGAATCCAAAATTCCTGAAAGAGACTTAAGACACTGCTCAAATCCTTAATCATCAGCCTAATGCAAATCTAAACAACTCTGAGAAACCATGGGATTAAGCTCTTCTAAAGGTAAGAGAATGAAGAGGAGTTAATTTTATTTTCAATGAAGGGAAAGGGATTATGGTACAGGCGATTAATTGTATTGTTTCCATTCTAGAAATTAGAAAACTGAAGCATAGAAAACAGGTTTAAAATACTCATCATTGTACTTGAATGGCACAATGATGCTTTCGTTTTCATGCTTATGTCACTATAGGCAAGTTGTAGCTTGAGAGATTGGTAAATATGTAGAACTCAAAAGAAAGAGCCCTGCGTTGTTTTTCTGAGAAACTCAGTGAGGCTGTAAGGTTAGTTCATCGGTGGGTATACTCCTTCAAGCATGTGGGAGGGGCACTAGAATGTGACAGAATGTTGGTTCATAAATGTTGCCTGGCAACCCTCTTGCATTCTGTATCCTGGTATCATGGGCCAGAGAGCAGCTTCGAGAAAGTGTTATCATGGGACATTACAGTCTCCCAAGGTAACTATCTCCTAAAATTTTAATGACAACATTTGATTCGCCTAAACAACTCATAGCCACACCTCTGGAGGTGTGCCTACAGCTTTTACTGGTTGCCAGATTCAAGATTACCTAATCATCAGAGAACGTAGTCTGTGGAGAAACAGTTCAAAGTCTTCTGTTTATGAATACTCTCTCTCCTAAGAAGTCACACTATGGAACAAAAGACAAATAAGACTCACAATTATTCATCAAAAGGTGAGTTTGCCATTGATGACTTCCTTCAGGAAGGTGATAATCCATTTGTTAGAGTAGACTTTGTGATTATTGGATTTCAGTCCATCTCTTTTGAGGCAGCCGCCCAATATTAATTATGTGATATCATCTAAAAACCCTGCATCCACAATGACAGTTCAGCATTTCAACATGTTACTACTCTGCTCTGCGATTAAATAACTGATGAACCTGGGAGTTTCCCACAATCATGTGGGAGGCAACAGAGAGTCAATTGTGTGGAGTATGGCAGACCATTTCATCCTCTTATTATGTTGTTATTTGATTATTAAAATAGGACATTAGATAATCCATGATCAGTGGATTGTGGTGAAGCGATGTGGGAGGCATTTATGATAGACCATCTTAATATCAATTATGCAGTTAAAATATTTAAATTAATCACGACATCATCTTTCATGAGCCTGGTTTGGAGCCACCTTAGTGAAGTGGATGATGTTACATTAACTCATTCTTTGATTATTTAATTATATAAAACAATGATTATATCGTCCATGACACCAGGAATCTGGTGCCACAGATCATCTAATTACATAATTAATGTATTTAAGTTGACAATCTGTGTTAATCCCCAAGATAAGGTAAATATTTGTATTGTTATGTAAACAACAATCCTCCATTCCATGAAGAGACCTGTAAAGCTCCCCTTTGTGGAGTTAATGTGCAATATCATCACATTTTATGATTCATTGACTCAATTGATGATGATGACATCCTTCATGCCTGGAGTCTGGCTATGCTTCCCTGCCAGTAAAATACTACATCCCCTATTTATTGTGACATTTACCCATTACTGACTTATTTAATTCTTTAAATTATGTAAACGACAGACAGTGCCATCACCGAATACGGTTAGGGTGCAAATATCTGTCACGGACAAGGTTCGGAAAGTTGTAGAAATGGCCAGAGCATCACCCAGAGTACGAGGGATGCTGGATGATTGAGTCCAGAAGGTTGCACGGTGCCCTCCGAGAAGTACAAGTACTTCACCAAGGCCGGCATCGTGGTCTGGTGTTGACTACCTGCTCTTCCTCCACATCTTCACATCGGTGGTGATCTAACATGAGAAGGAGTGGCACTAGGAGGTCGGCACCATCACCGAGACCTGGCAAAAGGATGACGACTCAGAACACAGAAGAATATCTCTCTCTCAGCTATGCTGGTGATACACCTGCTGCAGCCCACTTTTCAGCTGCTATCATCATTGTGGCTACTACTGCTATGCCAGGATTGGGCCCATTATCTCACGTCCCGCCGCACCACAACAGAGATTCAGGTGCTTGTGATGATGTCAGGCCAACAGAATTCATCAGGCAAGACAGTATGATTATCTGACGAATAACTGATGGCATTTAAAAATGCGTGATGACAGAATACAGATTCATACCTGGCAAGTCTGCCCAGGAATTGATGATACCAAAAAAGGTCAACGGCTTACATATTTAAAGATGTAATTATTAAATTCTTTCAGTATAAAATCTGTGATCCCTGAAGTTTATGCAACCTTGTGTGACTCAAGTGTGACAGACGCTCTAACTATCTGATTATTTCATTATTCAAATCTGTCTTTTTCTACTCCAGGAATGAGTGGAGTCTGGATCCAACTTGTAGGTGTTAAATTGTATCTTGTGAGTTCTTTCTATCTATCTATCTATCTTTCTTTCTTTCTAACTTTCTTCATTTCTTTATTTAAATCAATGTTGATATCATTTTGTTATCTCTCTAGGGGTGAACTATGAGAAATTATCTCTTTATTCATTCATTTTTTGTTCAAATCTATGGTTAAGAATTAAATGTCTCTTCACTATTGAGCAATCATTTAGGCTTCATGCATAAAACACCATCCACTTGTTTAAGGTTTATTCATTTAATTATTAAAATCTGTCAGTATGTATTCAGTGATCACTGGAGTTTTGAGCCTCCTTAGGGGAGACCGTTGTACCAGACCATCACATCATCTAATACTACACTTACTTCTTTAAATGTTAAACTAGGAAATTAAGTAATAATTCACCATTTAATTTACGTATTTAAAATACAGGTAATGTTATGGACCAGAAGTCCCTTTTGGAGTCAGATTTTGGGAGTTGTTAATGTAATATCATCTCATTACTTCATCATTTAGCTATGTAAATTGATCTTTACATCAGCGATAGGTTGAGGACTTTGGTGCCATCTCGTCAGTGTTACTATATAAGGCCCTCTAAATAATTATCAATTTAATTTTTTTAAAAACATCATTATTCCAGGAAGATATCAGTCTGACTACTCCATGTGGGATTTAAGAATGCACCACCATGGCATCATTCAATCATATTTCATTATATATTAATTATTTAAATCGATGAAGATGTTGTTCTTTTGACTAGAGTCGGGCCATTCCTCCATGGGAGTTACTCACGTGCAATTATTTAGTTATGTAAGTACTACTTCCTTGACAATCACTGGAGTTTGGTTCCATCTTATGAAAGTGAAGTATGGAGGACTATCCAATTATTAACTTATTAGATTGCGTAAGTCATGATGGTGTCATCTGTCATTTTGCTGCTGAGGGATTGACACAGCAGTAGATCGGTATCAGAAGCAGTGCCCAGAAAATGGGGGACACTTCCTTATATGGTGATTACTGATTACGTAATAGTAGATTTTTAACAATCGAATGATCACACGATTAAAAAAAAAAAAAAACTCTACTGTTTCCCATCATCAGTTTCTGAGAGGTTGCAACAGAACTGACCCATGAAGGACACAGTGACCACCTATTTTAAAAATGGAATAAGTGAATAATCTCCTGATCAGGGAATCTCATTTAATGAACTCTGTCGGGCTGATAACATGACACACCACCAACAATAAATCACTCTAAATAACCATATTAGAAAGAGGAGTACAGGACTTAATAGAGAACAGTCAAATGAGGAATCCAAAATGACTGAAAGAAACATAAGACACTGCTCAAAATCCTTAATCATCAGCCTAATGCAAATATAAACAACTCTGAGAAACCATGGGATCAAGCTCCTCTAAAGGAAAGAGGATGCAGAGGAGTTAATTTTATTTTCAATGAAGTGAAAGGGATTATGGTACAGGCGATTCATTGTATTGTTTCCATTCTAGAAATTAGAAAATTCAAGCATAGAAAACAGGTTTAAAATACTCATCATTGTACTTGAATGGCACAATGATGCTTTCTTTTTGTGCTTATGTCACTATAGGCATGTTATAGCTCGAGAGACTGGTAAATATGTAGAAATCAAAAGAAAGAGCCCTGCTTTGTTTCTGTGAGAAACTCGGTGAGCATGTAAGGTTAGTTCATTGGTGGGTATACTCCTTTTAGCATGCGGCAGGGGCACTAGAGTGTGACAGAATGTTGGTTCATGAATGTTGCCTGGCAACCCTGCTTGCATTCTGTATCCTGGTAACATGGGCCAAGAACCAGAGAGCAGCATCGAGAAAGTGTTATCATGGGACATTACAGTCTCCCAAGATAACTATCTCCTAAAACTTTTCATGACAGCATTTGATTCGCCTAAACAAGTCATATCCACACGTCTGGAAGTGTGCCTACAGGTTTTACTGGTTACCAAATTTAAGATACCTAATCATCAGAGAAGGTAGTCTGTGAAGAAACATTTCAAAGTCTTCTGTTTGTGAATACTCTCTCTCCTAAGAAGTGAAATTATGGAACGATAGATAATAAGACTCACAATTATTCATCAAAATGTGAGTTTGCCATTGTTGACTTCCTTCAGGAAGGTGATAATCCATTTGTTAGAGTAGACTTAGGGATTGTTGGATTTCAGTCCATCTCTTTTGAGGCAGCCATCCGACATTAAATATGTGATATCTTCTAAAAACTCTGCATACCCAATGAGAGTTCAGCATTTAAACATGTTACTACCCAACTCTGCGATTAAAAAAGGGATGAACCTGGGAGTTTTCCACAGTCATGTGGGAGTCAACTGAGGCTCAATTGTGTGGGGTATGGCAGACCATTTCATCCTCTGATTATATTGGTATTTGATTATTAAAATAGGACATTAGATAATCCATGATCAGTGGATTGTGGTGACGCGATGTGTGAGGCAATTATTATAGACCACCTTAATGTAAATTATGTAGTGAAAATATTTAAATTAATCACGACAGCATCGTTCATGACTCTGGTTTGGAGCCACCTAAGGGAAGTGGATGATGTTACATGGACTCATTATTTTATTATTTAATTATATAAAACGATTATATCGTCAATGACACCTGGAATCTGGTGCCACAGATCATCTAATTTAATAATTAATGTATTTAAATTGACAATCTGTGTTAATCCCCAAGATAATGTAAATATTTGTATAGTAATGTAAACAACAATCCACCATTCCAAGAAGAGACCTGTAAAGTTCCCACTTGTGGAGTTAATGGGCAATATCATCACATTTTATGATTCATTTTTTCAATTGATGATGATGACATCCTTCATGCCTGAATACTGACCATGCTTCCCTACCAGCAAAATACTACATCACCTATGTATTGTGACAGTTAGGTATTATTGACTTATTAAATTCTTTAAATTATGTAAACGACTGACAATGACATCACCGTTTACGGTTAGGGTGCAAATATCTGTCAGGGACAAGGTTACGAAAGATGTAGACATGGCCAGAGCAATTTTCGAATGACCTATGCATCTCCTAGAGTACGAGGGGTGCTGGATGTTTGAGTCCAGAAGGTTGCATGGTGCCAACCGAGAAGTACAAGGACTTCGCCATGCCGGCACGGTGGTCTGGGTGTTGACTACCCACTCTTCCTCCACATCTTCACATTGGTTATGATCTAACATGAGAAGCAGGAGTGGCACTAGCAGGTCAGCACCATCACCAAGACCTGGCAAAAGGATGACGACCCAGAACACGGAAGAACCTCTCTCTTTCAGCTATGCTATTGATGCCCCTGCTGCAGCCATCTTTTCAGCTGTTATCAACATTGTGGCTACTTCTGCTACTCCAGGATTGGGCCCATTATCTCAAGTCCTGCCGCACCACAACAGAGATTCAGGTGCTTGTGATGATGTCAGGCCAACAGAATTCATCAGGCAAGACACTATGATTATCTGACGATTAACTGATGGCATTTTAAAAATGCGTGATGACAGCATACAGTTTCATACGTGGCATGTCTGCCCAGGAATTGATGATACAAAAAAAGGTTAACGGCTTACTTATTTAAAGATGTAATTATTAAATTCTTTCATCATATAATCTGTGATCCCTGAAGTTTGGCGCCACCTTGTGTCACAATCAAGTGTGACAGACCATCTAACTATATGATTATTTCACTATTCAAATCTATCTGTTTCAACTCCAGGAAGAGTGGAGTCTGGGATCCAAATTGTTGGTATTAAATCTTATCTTGTGAATTCTTTCTTTCTTCCTTCCTTCCTTCCTTCCTTTCTTTCTTATTTCCTTCTTTTATTTAAATCTATTTTGATATCATTTTTTTTATCTAGGGGTGAATTATGAGAAACTATCTCTGTATTTATTCAATTTTTTGTTCAAATCTATGATTAAGAACTCAATGTCTCTTCAGTATTGAGCAGTCATTTAGGCTACACGCATAAAACACCATCCACTTGTTTAATGTTTATACGTTTAAATTTGAAAATCTGTCATTATGTATTCAGTGATCACTGGAGTTTTAAGCCCGATTAGGGGAGATCGTTGTACCAGACTGTCACATCATCTAATACTACCCTTACTTCTTTAACTGTAAAACTAGAAAATTATTAATTCATCATTTAATTTACGTATTTAAAATACAGTTAATGTTATGGACCAGAAGTCCCTTTTGGAGTCAGATTTTGGTAGTTGATGATGTAATATCATCTCATTACTTCACCATTTAGCTATGTAAATAGATCTTTACATCAGCGATAGGTTTAGGACTTTGGTGCCATCTCATCAGTGTTAATATAAAAGGACAACTAATTAATTTTCAATTTAATTTTTTAAATTCCTCATTATTCCAGGAATAGATCAGTCTGACTACTTCATGTGGGATTTAAGTATGCACCACCATGACATTATTCAATCATTTTTCATTATATATTCATTATTTAAATCGATGAAGATGTTGTTCTTCTTGACTGGAGTCGGGCCATTCCTCCATGAGAGTTAATCACGTGGCATTATTTTATTATCTAAGTACTACTTCCTTGGCAATCACTGGAGTTGGGTTCCATCTTATGAAAGTTAAGTATGGAGGACTATCCAATTATTAACTCATGTGATTGCGTAAGTAATGATGGTGTCATCTTTCATTTGGCTTCTGTGGGATTGACACAGCAGGAGAACGGTACCAGAAGCAGTGCCCAGAGAATGGGGGACACTGCCTTATACGGTGATTACTGATTACGTAATAGATTTTTAACAATCGAATGATTACACGATTTTAGAAAACTGTACTGTTTCGCATCATTGGTTTCTGAGAGGTTGCATCAGAACTGACCCATGAAGGACACAGTGCCCACTGATTTTAAAAATGGAATAACTGTATAATCTCCTGATCAGGGAATCTCATCTAATGAACTCTGTCGGGCTGATAACATGACACACCACCAACAATAAATCACTCTAAATAACCATATTAGAAAGCAGGGTACAGCACTGAATAGAGAATAGTCAATTGAGTAATCCAAAATGACTGAAAGAAACAGAAGACACTGCTCAAAATCCTTAATCATCAGCTTAATGTAAATCTAAACCACTCTGAGAAACCATGGGATCAAGCTCCTCTAAAGGTAAGAGAATGAAGAGGAGTTTATTTTATTTTCAATAAAGATAAAAGGATTATGGTAGAGGCGATTCATTCTATTGTTTCCATTCTAGAAATTAGAAAATTCAAGCATAGAAAACAGGTTTAAAATACTCATCATTGTACTTGAATGGCACAATGATGCTTTCGTTTTTGTGCTTATGTCACTATAGGCATGTTATAGCTCGAGAGACTGGTAAATATGTAGAAATCAAAAGAAAGAGCCCTGCTTTGTTTCTGTGAGAAACTCGGTGAGCATGTAAGGTTAGTTCATTGGTGGGTATACTCCTTTTAGCATGCGGCAGGGGCACTAGAGTGTGACAGAATGTTGGTTCATGAATGTTGCCTGGCAACCCTGCTTGCATTCTGTATCCTGGTAACATGGGCCAAGAACCAGAGAGCAGCATCGAGAAAGTGTTATCATGGGACATTACAGTCTCCCAAGATAACTATCTCCTAAAACTTTTCATGACAGCATTTGATTCGCCTAAACAAGTCATATCCACACGTCTGGAAGTGTGCCTACAGGTTTTACTGGTTACCAAATTTAAGATACCTAATCATCAGAGAAGGTAGTCTGTGAAGAAACATTTCAAAGTCTTCTGTTTGTGAATACTCTCTCTCCTAAGAAGTGAAATTATGGAACGATAGATAATAAGACTCACAATTATTCATCAAAATGTGAGTTTGCCATTGTTGACTTCCTTCAGGAAGGTGATAATCCATTTGTTAGAGTAGACTTAGGGATTGTTGGATTTCAGTCCATCTCTTTTGAGGCAGCCATCCGACATTAAATATGTGATATCTTCTAAAAACTCTGCATACCCAATGAGAGTTCAGCATTTAAACATGTTACTACCCAACTCTGCGATTAAAAAAGGGATGAACCTGGGAGTTTTCCACAGTCATGTGGGAGTCAACTGAGGCTCAATTGTGTGGGGTATGGCAGACCATTTCATCCTCTGATTATATTGGTATTTGATTATTAAAATAGGACATTAGATAATCCATGATCAGTGGATTGTGGTGACGCGATGTGTGAGGCAATTATTATAGACCACCTTAATGTAAATTATGTAGTGAAAATATTTAAATTAATCACGACAGCATCGTTCATGACTCTGGTTTGGAGCCACCTAAGGGAAGTGGATGATGTTACATGGACTCATTATTTTATTATTTAATTATATAAAACGATTATATCGTCAATGACACCTGGAATCTGGTGCCACAGATCATCTAATTTAATAATTAATGTATTTAAATTGACAATCTGTGTTAATCCCCAAGATAATGTAAATATTTGTATAGTAATGTAAACAACAATCCACCATTCCAAGAAGAGACCTGTAAAGTTCCCACTTGTGGAGTTAATGGGCAATATCATCACATTTTATGACTCATTTTTTCAATTGATGATGATGACATCCTTCATGCCTGAATACTGACCATGCTTCCCTACCAGCAAAATACTACATCACCTATGTATTGTGACAGTTAGGTATTATTGACTTATTAAATTCTTTAAATTATGTAAACGACTGACAATGACATCACCGTTTACGGTTAGGGTGCAAATATCTGTCAGGGACAAGGTTACGAAAGATGTAGACATGGCCAGAGCAATTTTCGAATGACCTATGCATCTCCTAGAGTACGAGGGGTGCTGGATGTTTGAGTCCAGAAGGTTGCATGGTGCCAACCGAGAAGTACAAGGACTTCGCCATGCCGGCACGGTGGTCTGGGTGTTGACTACCCACTCTTCCTCCACATCTTCACATTGGTTATGATCTAACATGAGAAGCAGGAGTGGCACTAGCAGGTCAGCACCATCACCAAGACCTGGCAAAAGGATGACGACCCAGAACACGGAAGAACCTCTCTCTTTCAGCTATGCTATTGATGCCCCTGCTGCAGCCATCTTTTCAGCTGTTATCAACATTGTGGCTACTTCTGCTACTCCAGGATTGGGCCCATTATCTCAAGTCCTGCCGCACCACAACAGAGATTCAGGTGCTTGTGATGATGTCAGGCCAACAGAATTCATCAGGCAAGACACTATGATTATCTGACGATTAACTGATGGCATTTTAAAAATGCGTGATGACAGCATACAGTTTCATACGTGGCATGTCTGCCCAGGAATTGATGATACAAAAAAAGGTTAACGGCTTACTTATTTAAAGATGTAATTATTAAATTCTTTCATCATATAATCTGTGATCCCTGAAGTTTGGCGCCACCTTGTGTCACAATCAAGTGTGACAGACCATCTAACTATATGATTATTTCACTATTCAAATCTATCTGTTTCAACTCCAGGAAGAGTGGAGTCTGGGATCCAAATTGTTGGTATTAAATCTTATCTTGTGAATTCTTTCTTTCTTCCTTCCTTCCTTCCTTCCTTTCTTTCTTATTTCCTTCTTTTATTTAAATCTATTTTGATATCATTTTTTTATCTAGGGGTGAATTATGAGAAACTATCTCTGTATTTATTCAATTTTTTGTTCAAATCTATGATTAAGAACTCAATGTCTCTTCAGTATTGAGCAGTCATTTAGGCTACACGCATAAAACACCATCCACTTGTTTAATGTTTATACGTTTAAATTTGAAAATCTGTCATTATGTATTCAGTGATCACTGGAGTTTTAAGCCCGATTAGGGGAGATCGTTGTACCAGACTGTCACATCATCTAATACTACCCTTACTTCTTTAACTGTAAAACTAGAAAATTATTAATTCATCATTTAATTTACGTATTTAAAATACAGTTAATGTTATGGACCAGAAGTCCCTTTTGGAGTCAGATTTTGGTAGTTGATGATGTAATATCATCTCATTACTTCACCATTTAGCTATGTAAATAGATCTTTACATCAGCGATAGGTTTAGGACTTTGGTGCCATCTCATCAGTGTTAATATAAAAGGACAACTAATTAATTTTCAATTTAATTTTTTAAATTCCTCATTATTCCAGGAATAGATCAGTCTGACTACTTCATGTGGGATTTAAGTATGCACCACCATGACATTATTCAATCATTTTTCATTATATATTCATTATTTAAATCGATGAAGATGTTGTTCTTCTTGACTGGAGTCGGGCCATTCCTCCATGAGAGTTAATCACGTGGCATTATTTTATTATCTAAGTACTACTTCCTTGGCAATCACTGGAGTTGGGTTCCATCTTATGAAAGTTAAGTATGGAGGACTATCCAATTATTAACTCATGTGATTGCGTAAGTAATGATGGTGTCATCTTTCATTTGGCTTCTGTGGGATTGACACAGCAGGAGAACGGTACCAGAAGCAGTGCCCAGAGAATGGGGGACACTGCCTTATACGGTGATTACTGATTACGTAATAGATTTTTAACAATCGAATGATTACACGATTTTAGAAAACTGTACTGTTTCGCATCATTGGTTTCTGAGAGGTTGCATCAGAACTGACCCATGAAGGACACAGTGCCCACTGATTTTAAAAATGGAATAACTGTATAATCTCCTGATCAGGGAATCTCATCTAATGAACTCTGTCGGGCTGATAACATGACACACCACCAACAATAAATCACTCTAAATAACCATATTAGAAAGCAGGGTACAGCACTGAATAGAGAATAGTCAATTGAGTAATCCAAAATGACTGAAAGAAACAGAAGACACTGCTCAAAATCCTTAATCATCAGCTTAATGTAAATCTAAACCACTCTGAGAAACCATGGGATCAAGCTCCTCTAAAGGTAAGAGAATGAAGAGGAGTTTATTTTATTTTCAATAAAGATAAAAGGATTATGGTAGAGGCGATTCATTCTATTGTTTCCATTCTAGAAATTAGAAAATTCAAGCATAGAAAACAGGTTTAAAATACTCATCATTGTACTTGAATGGCACAATGATGCTTTCGTTTTTGTGCTTATGTCACTATAGGCATGTTATAGCTCGAGAGACTGGTAAATATGTAGAAATCAAAAGAAAGAGCCCTGCTTTGTTTCTGTGAGAAACTCGGTGAGCATGTAAGGTTAGTTCATTGGTGGGTATACTCCTTTTAGCATGCGGCAGGGGCACTAGAGTGTGACAGAATGTTGGTTCATGAATGTTGCCTGGCAACCCTGCTTGCATTCTGTATCCTGGTAACATGGGCCAAGAACCAGAGAGCAGCATCGAGAAAGTGTTATCATGGGACATTACAGTCTCCCAAGATAACTATCTCCTAAAACTTTTCATGACAGCATTTGATTCGCCTAAACAAGTCATATCCACACGTCTGGAAGTGTGCCTACAGGTTTTACTGGTTACCAAATTTAAGATACCTAATCATCAGAGAAGGTAGTCTGTGAAGAAACATTTCAAAGTCTTCTGTTTGTGAATACTCTCTCTCCTAAGAAGTGAAATTATGGAACGATAGATAATAAGACTCACAATTATTCATCAAAATGTGAGTTTGCCATTGTTGACTTCCTTCAGGAAGGTGATAATCCATTTGTTAGAGTAGACTTAGGGATTGTTGGATTTCAGTCCATCTCTTTTGAGGCAGCCATCCAACATTAAATATGTGATATCTTCTAAAAACTCTGCATACCCAATGAGAGTTCAGCATTTAAACATGTTACTACCCAACTCTGCGATTAAAAAAGGGATGAACCTGGGAGTTTTCCACAGTCATGTGGGAGTCAACTGAGGCTCAATTGTGTGGGGTATGGCAGACCATTTCATCCTCTGATTATATTGGTATTTGATTATTAAAATAGGACATTAGATAATCCATGATCAGTGGATTGTGGTGACGCGATGTGTGAGGCAATTATTATAGACCACCTTAATGTAAATTATGTAGTGAAAATATTTAAATTAATCACGACAGCATCGTTCATGACTCTGGTTTGGAGCCACCTAAGGGAAGTGGATGATGTTACATGGACTCATTATTTTATTATTTAATTATATAAAACGATTATATCGTCAATGACACCTGGAATCTGGTGCCACAGATCATCTAATTTAATAATTAATGTATTTAAATTGACAATCTGTGTTAATCCCCAAGATAATGTAAATATTTGTATAGTAATGTAAACAACAATCCACCATTCCAAGAAGAGACCTGTAAAGTTCCCACTTGTGGAGTTAATGGGCAATATCATCACATTTTATGATTCATTTTTTCAATTGATGATGATGACATCCTTCATGCCTGAATACTGACCATGCTTCCCTACCAGCAAAATACTACATCACCTATGTATTGTGACAGTTAGGTATTATTGACTTATTAAATTCTTTAAATTATGTAAACGACTGACAATGACATCACCGTTTACGGTTAGGGTGCAAATACCTGTCAGGGACAAGGTTACGAAAGATGTAGACATGGCCAGAGCAATTTTTGAATGACCTATGCATCTCCTAGAGTACGAGGGGTGCTGGATGTTTGAGTCCAGAAGGTTGCATGGTGCCAACCGAGAAGTACAAGGACTTCGCCATGCCGGCACGGTGGTCTGGGTGTTGACTACCCACTCTTCCTCCACATCTTCACATTGGTTATGATCTAACATGAGAAGCAGGAGTGGCACTAGCAGGTCAGCACCATCACCAAGACCTGGCAAAAGGATGACGACCCAGAACACGGAAGAACCTCTCTCTTTCAGCTATGCTATTGATGCCCCTGCTGCAGCCATCTTTTCAGCTGTTATCAACATTGTGGCTACTTCTGCTACTCCAGGATTGGGCCCATTATCTCAAGTCCTGCCGCACCACAACAGAGATTCAGGTGCTTGTGATGATGTCAGGCCAACAGAATTCATCAGGCAAGACACTATGATTATCTGACGATTAACTGATGGCATTTTAAAAATGCGTGATGACAGCATACAGTTTCATACGTGGCATGTCTGCCCAGGAATTGATGATACAAAAAAAAGGTTAACGGCTTACTTATTTAAAGATGTAATTATTAAATTCTTTCATCATATAATCTGTGATCCCTGAAGTTTGGCGCCACCTTGTGTCACAATCAAGTGTGACAGACCATCTAACTATATGATTATTTCACTATTCAAATCTATCTGTTTCAACTCCAGGAAGAGTGGAGTCTGGGATCCAAATTGTTGGTATTAAATCTTATCTTGTGAATTCTTTCTTTCTTCCTTCCTTCCTTCCTTCCTTTCTTTCTTATTTCCTTCTTTTATTTAAATCTATTTTGATATCATTTTTTTATCTAGGGGTGAATTATGAGAAACTATCTCTGTATTTATTCAATTTTTTGTTCAAATCTATGATTAAGAACTCAATGTCTCTTCAGTATTGAGCAGTCATTTAGGCTACACGCATAAAACACCATCCACTTGTTTAATGTTTATACGTTTAAATTTGAAAATCTGTCATTATGTATTCAGTGATCACTGGAGTTTTAAGCCCGATTAGGGGAGATCGTTGTACCAGACTGTCACATCATCTAATACTACCCTTACTTCTTTAACTGTAAAACTAGAAAATTATTAATTCATCATTTAATTTACGTATTTAAAATACAGTTAATGTTATGGACCAGAAGTCCCTTTTGGAGTCAGATTTTGGTAGTTGATGATGTAATATCATCTCATTACTTCACCATTTAGCTATGTAAATAGATCTTTACATCAGCGATAGGTTTAGGACTTTGGTGCCATCTCATCAGTGTTAATATAAAAGGACAACTAATTAATTTTCAATTTAATTTTTTAAATTCCTCATTATTCCAGGAATAGATCAGTCTGACTACTTCATGTGGGATTTAAGTATGCACCACCATGACATTATTCAATCATTTTTCATTATATATTCATTATTTAAATCGATGAAGATGTTGTTCTTCTTGACTGGAGTCGGGCCATTCCTCCATGAGAGTTAATCACGTGGCATTATTTTATTATCTAAGTACTACTTCCTTGGCAATCACTGGAGTTGGGTTCCATCTTATGAAAGTTAAGTATGGAGGACTATCCAATTATTAACTCATGTGATTGCGTAAGTAATGATGGTGTCATCTTTCATTTGGCTTCTGTGGGATTGACACAGCAGGAGAACGGTACCAGAAGCAGTGCCCAGAGAATGGGGGACACTGCCTTATACGGTGATTACTGATTACGTAATAGATTTTTAACAATCGAATGATTACACGATTTAATAGAAAACTGTACTGTTTCGCATCATTGGTTTCTGAGAGGTTGCATCAGAACTGACCCATGAAGGACACAGTGCCCACTGATTTTAAAAATGGAATAACTGTATAATCTCCTGATCAGGGAATCTCATCTAATGAACTCTGTCGGGCTGATAACATGACACACCACCAACAATAAATCACTCTAAATAACCATATTAGAAAGCAGGGTACAGCACTGAATAGAGAATAGTCAATTGAGTAATCCAAAATGACTGAAAGAAACAGAAGACACTGCTCAAAATCCTTAATCATCAGCTTAATGTAAATCTAAACCACTCTGAGAAACCATGGGATCAAGCTCCTCTAAAGGTAAGAGAATGAAGAGGAGTTTATTTTATTTTCAATAAAGATAAAAGGATTATGGTAGAGGCGATTCATTCTATTGTTTCCATTCTAGAAATTAGAAAATTCAAGCATAGAAAACAGGTTTAAAATACTCATCATTGTACTTGAATGGCACAATGATGCTTTCGTTTTGTGCTTATGTCACTATAGGCATGTTATAGCTCGAGAGACTGGTAAATATGTAGAAATCAAAAGAAAGAGCCCTGCTTTGTTTCTGTGAGAAACTCGGTGAGCATGTAAGGTTAGTTCATTGGTGGGTATACTCCTTTTAGCATGCGGCAGGGGCACTAGAGTGTGACAGAATGTTGGTTCATGAATGTTGCCTGGCAACCCTGCTTGCATTCTGTATCCTGGTAACATGGGCCAAGAACCAGAGAGCAGCATCGAGAAAGTGTTATCATGGGACATTACAGTCTCCCAAGATAACTATCTCCTAAAACTTTTCATGACAGCATTTGATTCGCCTAAACAAGTCATATCCACACGTCTGGAAGTGTGCCTACAGGTTTTACTGGTTACCAAATTTAAGATACCTAATCATCAGAGAAGGTAGTCTGTGAAGAAACATTTCAAAGTCTTCTGTTTGTGAATACTCTCTCTCCTAAGAAGTGAAATTATGGAACGATAGATAATAAGACTCACAATTATTCATCAAAATGTGAGTTTGCCATTGTTGACTTCCTTCAGGAAGGTGATAATCCATTTGTTAGAGTAGACTTAGGGATTGTTGGATTTCAGTCCATCTCTTTTGAGGCAGCCATCCAACATTAAATATGTGATATCTTCTAAAAACTCTGCATACCCAATGAGAGTTCAGCATTTAAACATGTTACTACCCAACTCTGCGATTAAAAAAGGGATGAACCTGGGAGTTTTCCACAGTCATGTGGGAGTCAACTGAGGCTCAATTGTGTGGGGTATGGCAGACCATTTCATCCTCTGATTATATTGGTATTTGATTATTAAAATAGGACATTAGATAATCCATGATCAGTGGATTGTGGTGACGCGATGTGTGAGGCAATTATTATAGACCACCTTAATGTAAATTATGTAGTGAAAATATTTAAATTAATCACGACAGCATCGTTCATGACTCTGGTTTGGAGCCACCTAAGGGAAGTGGATGATGTTACATGGACTCATTATTTTATTATTTAATTATATAAAACGATTATATCGTCAATGACACCTGGAATCTGGTGCCACAGATCATCTAATTTAATAATTAATGTATTTAAATTGACAATCTGTGTTAATCCCCAAGATAATGTAAATATTTGTATAGTAATGTAAACAACAATCCACCATTCCAAGAAGAGACCTGTAAAGTTCCCACTTGTGGAGTTAATGGGCAATATCATCACATTTTATGATTCATTTTTTCAATTGATGATGATGACATCCTTCATGCCTGAATACTGACCATGCTTCCCTACCAGCAAAATACTACATCACCTATGTATTGTGACAGTTAGGTATTATTGACTTATTAAATTCTTTAAATTATGTAAACGACTGACAATGACATCACCGTTTACGGTTAGGGTGCAAATACCTGTCAGGGACAAGGTTACGAAAGATGTAGACATGGCCAGAGCAATTTTTGAATGACCTATGCATCTCCTAGAGTACGAGGGGTGCTGGATGTTTGAGTCCAGAAGGTTGCATGGTGCCAACCGAGAAGTACAAGGACTTCGCCATGCCGGCACGGTGGTCTGGGTGTTGACTACCCACTCTTCCTCCACATCTTCACATTGGTTATGATCTAACATGAGAAGCAGGAGTGGCACTAGCAGGTCAGCACCATCACCAAGACCTGGCAAAAGGATGACGACCCAGAACACGGAAGAACCTCTCTCTTTCAGCTATGCTATTGATGCCCCTGCTGCAGCCATCTTTTCAGCTGTTATCAACATTGTGGCTACTTCTGCTACTCCAGGATTGGGCCCATTATCTCAAGTCCTGCCGCACCACAACAGAGATTCAGGTGCTTGTGATGATGTCAGGCCAACAGAATTCATCAGGCAAGACACTATGATTATCTGACGATTAACTGATGGCATTTTAAAAATGCGTGATGACAGCATACAGTTTCATACGTGGCATGTCTGCCCAGGAATTGATGATACAAAAAAAGGTTAACGGCTTACTTATTTAAAGATGTAATTATTAAATTCTTTCATCATATAATCTGTGATCCCTGAAGTTTGGCGCCACCTTGTGTCACAATCAAGTGTGACAGACCATCTAACTATATGATTATTTCACTATTCAAATCTATCTGTTTCAACTCCAGGAAGAGTGGAGTCTGGGATCCAAATTGTTGGTATTAAATCTTATCTTGTGAATTCTTTCTTTCTTCCTTCCTTCCTTCCTTCCTTTCTTTCTTATTTCCTTCTTTTATTTAAATCTATTTTGATATCATTTTTTTATCTAGGGGTGAATTATGAGAAACTATCTCTGTATTTATTCAATTTTTTGTTCAAATCTATGATTAAGAACTCAATGTCTCTTCAGTATTGAGCAGTCATTTAGGCTACACGCATAAAACACCATCCACTTGTTTAATGTTTATACGTTTAAATTTGAAAATCTGTCATTATGTATTCAGTGATCACTGGAGTTTTAAGCCCGATTAGGGGAGATCGTTGTACCAGACTGTCACATCATCTAATACTACCCTTACTTCTTTAACTGTAAAACTAGAAAATTATTAATTCATCATTTAATTTACGTATTTAAAATACAGTTAATGTTATGGACCAGAAGTCCCTTTTGGAGTCAGATTTTGGTAGTTGATGATGTAATATCATCTCATTACTTCACCATTTAGCTATGTAAATAGATCTTTACATCAGCGATAGGTTTAGGACTTTGGTGCCATCTCATCAGTGTTAATATAAAAGGACAACTAATTAATTTTCAATTTAATTTTTTAAATTCCTCATTATTCCAGGAATAGATCAGTCTGACTACTTCATGTGGGATTTAAGTATGCACCACCATGACATTATTCAATCATTTTTCATTATATATTCATTATTTAAATCGATGAAGATGTTGTTCTTCTTGACTGGAGTCGGGCCATTCCTCCATGAGAGTTAATCACGTGGCATTATTTTATTATCTAAGTACTACTTCCTTGGCAATCACTGGAGTTGGGTTCCATCTTATGAAAGTTAAGTATGGAGGACTATCCAATTATTAACTCATGTGATTGCGTAAGTAATGATGGTGTCATCTTTCATTTGGCTTCTGTGGGATTGACACAGCAGGAGAACGGTACCAGAAGCAGTGCCCAGAGAATGGGGGACACTGCCTTATACGGTGATTACTGATTACGTAATAGATTTTTAACAATCGAATGATTACACGATTTTAGAAAACTGTACTGTTTCGCATCATTGGTTTCTGAGAGGTTGCATCAGAACTGACCCATGAAGGACACAGTGCCCACTGATTTTAAAAATGGAATAACTGTATAATCTCCTGATCAGGGAATCTCATCTAATGAACTCTGTCGGGCTGATAACATGACACACCACCAACAATAAATCACTCTAAATAACCATATTAGAAAGCAGGGTACAGCACTGAATAGAGAATAGTCAATTGAGTAATCCAAAATGACTGAAAGAAACAGAAGACACTGCTCAAAATCCTTAATCATCAGCTTAATGTAAATCTAAACCACTCTGAGAAACCATGGGATCAAGCTCCTCTAAAGGTAAGAGAATGAAGAGGAGTTTATTTTATTTTCAATAAAGATAAAAGGATTATGGTAGAGGCGATTCATTCTATTGTTTCCATTCTAGAAATTAGAAAATTCAAGCATAGAAAACAGGTTTAAAATACTCATCATTGTACTTGAATGGCACAATGATGCTTTCTTTTTGTGCTTATGTCACTATAGGCATGTTATAGCTCGAGAGACTGGTAAATATGTAGAAATCAAAAGAAAGAGCCCTGCTTTGTTTCTGTGAGAAACTCGGTGAGCATGTAAGGTTAGTTCATTGGTGGGTATACTCCTTTTAGCATGCGGCAGGGGCACTAGAGTGTGACAGAATGTTGGTTCATGAATGTTGCCTGGCAACCCTGCTTGCATTCTGTATCCTGGTAACATGGGCCAAGAACCAGAGAGCAGCATCGAGAAAGTGTTATCATGGGACATTACAGTCTCCCAAGATAACTATCTCCTAAAACTTTTCATGACAGCATTTGATTCGCCTAAACAAGTCATATCCACACGTCTGGAAGTGTGCCTACAGGTTTTACTGGTTACCAAATTTAAGATACCTAATCATCAGAGAAGGTAGTCTGTGAAGAAACATTTCAAAGTCTTCTGTTTGTGAATACTCTCTCTCCTAAGAAGTGAAATTATGGAACGATAGATAATAAGACTCACAATTATTCATCAAAATGTGAGTTTGCCATTGTTGACTTCCTTCAGGAAGGTGATAATCCATTTGTTAGAGTAGACTTAGGGATTGTTGGATTTCAGTCCATCTCTTTTGAGGCAGCCATCCGACATTAAATATGTGATATCTTCTAAAAACTCTGCATACCCAATGAGAGTTCAGCATTTAAACATGTTACTACCCAACTCTGCGATTAAAAAAGGGATGAACCTGGGAGTTTTCCACAGTCATGTGGGAGTCAACTGAGGCTCAATTGTGTGGGGTATGGCAGACCATTTCATCCTCTGATTATATTGGTATTTGATTATTAAAATAGGACATTAGATAATCCATGATCAGTGGATTGTGGTGACGCGATGTGTGAGGCAATTATTATAGACCACCTTAATGTAAATTATGTAGTGAAAATATTTAAATTAATCACGACAGCATCGTTCATGACTCTGGTTTGGAGCCACCTAAGGGAAGTGGATGATGTTACATGGACTCATTATTTTATTATTTAATTATATAAAAACGATTATATCGTCAATGACACCTGGAATCTGGTGCCACAGATCATCTAATTTAATAATTAATGTATTTAAATTGACAATCTGTGTTAATCCCCAAGATAATGTAAATATTTGTATAGTAATGTAAACAACAATCCACCATTCCAAGAAGAGACCTGTAAAGTTCCCACTTGTGGAGTTAATGGGCAATATCATCACATTTTATGATTCATTTTTTCAATTGATGATGATGACATCCTTCATGCCTGAATACTGACCATGCTTCCCTACCAGCAAAATACTACATCACCTATGTATTGTGACAGTTAGGTATTATTGACTTATTAAATTCTTTAAATTATGTAAACGACTGACAATGACATCACCGTTTACGGTTAGGGTGCAAATACCTGTCAGGGACAAGGTTACGAAAGATGTAGACATGGCCAGAGCAATTTTTGAATGACCTATGCATCTCCTAGAGTACGAGGGGTGCTGGATGTTTGAGTCCAGAAGGTTGCATGGTGCCAACCGAGAAGTACAAGGACTTCGCCATGCCGGCACGGTGGTCTGGGTGTTGACTACCCACTCTTCCTCCACATCTTCACATTGGTTATGATCTAACATGAGAAGCAGGAGTGGCACTAGCAGGTCAGCACCATCACCAAGACCTGGCAAAAGGATGACGACCCAGAACACGGAAGAACCTCTCTCTTTCAGCTATGCTATTGATGCCCCTGCTGCAGCCATCTTTTCAGCTGTTATCAACATTGTGGCTACTTCTGCTACTCCAGGATTGGGCCCATTATCTCAAGTCCTGCCGCACCACAACAGAGATTCAGGTGCTTGTGATGATGTCAGGCCAACAGAATTCATCAGGCAAGACACTATGATTATCTGACGATTAACTGATGGCATTTTAAAAATGCGTGATGACAGCATACAGTTTCATACGTGGCATGTCTGCCCAGGAATTGATGATACAAAAAAAGGTTAACGGCTTACTTATTTAAAGATGTAATTATTAAATTCTTTCATCATATAATCTGTGATCCCTGAAGTTTGGCGCCACCTTGTGTCACAATCAAGTGTGACAGACCATCTAACTATATGATTATTTCACTATTCAAATCTATCTGTTTCAACTCCAGGAAGAGTGGAGTCTGGGATCCAAATTGTTGGTATTAAATCTTATCTTGTGAATTCTTTCTTTCTTCCTTCCTTCCTTCCTTCCTTTCTTTCTTATTTCCTTCTTTTATTTAAATCTATTTTGATATCATTTTTTTATCTAGGGGTGAATTATGAGAAACTATCTCTGTATTTATTCAATTTTTTGTTCAAATCTATGATTAAGAACTCAATGTCTCTTCAGTATTGAGCAGTCATTTAGGCTACACGCATAAAACACCATCCACTTGTTTAATGTTTATACGTTTAAATTTGAAAATCTGTCATTATGTATTCAGTGATCACTGGAGTTTTAAGCCCGATTAGGGGAGATCGTTGTACCAGACTGTCACATCATCTAATACTACCCTTACTTCTTTAACTGTAAAACTAGAAAATTATTAATTCATCATTTAATTTACGTATTTAAAATACAGTTAATGTTATGGACCAGAAGTCCCTTTTGGAGTCAGATTTTGGTAGTTGATGATGTAATATCATCTCATTACTTCACCATTTAGCTATGTAAATAGATCTTTACATCAGCGATAGGTTTAGGACTTTGGTGCCATCTCATCAGTGTTAATATAAAAGGACAACTAATTAATTTTCAATTTAATTTTTTAAATTCCTCATTATTCCAGGAATAGATCAGTCTGACTACTTCATGTGGGATTTAAGTATGCACCACCATGACATTATTCAATCATTTTTCATTATATATTCATTATTTAAATCGATGAAGATGTTGTTCTTCTTGACTGGAGTCGGGCCATTCCTCCATGAGAGTTAATCACGTGGCATTATTTTATTATCTAAGTACTACTTCCTTGGCAATCACTGGAGTTGGGTTCCATCTTATGAAAGTTAAGTATGGAGGACTATCCAATTATTAACTCATGTGATTGCGTAAGTAATGATGGTGTCATCTTTCATTTGGCTTCTGTGGGATTGACACAGCAGGAGAACGGTACCAGAAGCAGTGCCCAGAGAATGGGGGACACTGCCTTATACGGTGATTACTGATTACGTAATAGATTTTTAACAATCGAATGATTACACGATTTTAGAAAACTGTACTGTTTCGCATCATTGGTTTCTGAGAGGTTGCATCAGAACTGACCCATGAAGGACACAGTGCCCACTGATTTTAAAAATGGAATAACTGTATAATCTCCTGATCAGGGAATCTCATCTAATGAACTCTGTCGGGCTGATAACATGACACACCACCAACAATAAATCACTCTAAATAACCATATTAGAAAGCAGGGTACAGCACTGAATAGAGAATAGTCAATTGAGTAATCCAAAATGACTGAAAGAAACAGAAGACACTGCTCAAAATCCTTAATCATCAGCTTAATGTAAATCTAAACCACTCTGAGAAACCATGGGATCAAGCTCCTCTAAAGGTAAGAGAATGAAGAGGAGTTTATTTTATTTTCAATAAAGATAAAAGGATTATGGTAGAGGCGATTCATTCTATTGTTTCCATTCTAGAAATTAGAAAATTCAAGCATAGAAAACAGGTTTAAAATACTCATCATTGTACTTGAATGGCACAATGATGCTTTCTTTTTGTGCTTATGTCACTATAGGCATGTTATAGCTCGAGAGACTGGTAAATATGTAGAAATCAAAAGAAAGAGCCCTGCTTTGTTTCTGTGAGAAACTCGGTGAGCATGTAAGGTTAGTTCATTGGTGGGTATACTCCTTTTAGCATGCGGCAGGGGCACTAGAGTGTGACAGAATGTTGGTTCATGAATGTTGCCTGGCAACCCTGCTTGCATTCTGTATCCTGGTAACATGGGCCAAGAACCAGAGAGCAGCATCGAGAAAGTGTTATCATGGGACATTACAGTCTCCCAAGATAACTATCTCCTAAAACTTTTCATGACAGCATTTGATTCGCCTAAACAAGTCATATCCACACGTCTGGAAGTGTGCCTACAGGTTTTACTGGTTACCAAATTTAAGATACCTAATCATCAGAGAAGGTAGTCTGTGAAGAAACATTTCAAAGTCTTCTGTTTGTGAATACTCTCTCTCCTAAGAAGTGAAATTATGGAACGATAGATAATAAGACTCACAATTATTCATCAAAATGTGAGTTTGCCATTGTTGACTTCCTTCAGGAAGGTGATAATCCATTTGTTAGAGTAGACTTAGGGATTGTTGGATTTCAGTCCATCTCTTTTGAGGCAGCCATCCAACATTAAATATGTGATATCTTCTAAAAACTCTGCATACCCAATGAGAGTTCAGCATTTAAACATGTTACTACCCAACTCTGCGATTAAAAAAGGGATGAACCTGGGAGTTTTCCACAGTCATGTGGGAGTCAACTGAGGCTCAATTGTGTGGGGTATGGCAGACCATTTCATCCTCTGATTATATTGGTATTTGATTATTAAAATAGGACATTAGATAATCCATGATCAGTGGATTGTGGTGACGCGATGTGTGAGGCAATTATTATAGACCACCTTAATGTAAATTATGTAGTGAAAATATTTAAATTAATCACGACAGCATCGTTCATGACTCTGGTTTGGAGCCACCTAAGGGAAGTGGATGATGTTACATGGACTCATTATTTTATTATTTAATTATATAAAACGATTATATCGTCAATGACACCTGGAATCTGGTGCCACAGATCATCTAATTTAATAATTAATGTATTTAAATTGACAATCTGTGTTAATCCCCAAGATAATGTAAATATTTGTATAGTAATGTAAACAACAATCCACCATTCCAAGAAGAGACCTGTAAAGTTCCCACTTGTGGAGTTAATGGGCAATATCATCACATTTTATGATTCATTTTTTCAATTGATGATGATGACATCCTTCATGCCTGAATACTGACCATGCTTCCCTACCAGCAAAATACTACATCACCTATGTATTGTGACAGTTAGGTATTATTGACTTATTAAATTCTTTAAATTATGTAAACGACTGACAATGACATCACCGTTTACGGTTAGGGTGCAAATACCTGTCAGGGACAAGGTTACGAAAGATGTAGACATGGCCAGAGCAATTTTTGAATGACCTATGCATCTCCTAGAGTACGAGGGGTGCTGGATGTTTGAGTCCAGAAGGTTGCATGGTGCCAACCGAGAAGTACAAGGACTTCGCCATGCCGGCACGGTGGTCTGGGTGTTGACTACCCACTCTTCCTCCACATCTTCACATTGGTTATGATCTAACATGAGAAGCAGGAGTGGCACTAGCAGGTCAGCACCATCACCAAGACCTGGCAAAAGGATGACGACCCAGAACACGGAAGAACCTCTCTCTTTCAGCTATGCTATTGATGCCCCTGCTGCAGCCATCTTTTCAGCTGTTATCAACATTGTGGCTACTTCTGCTACTCCAGGATTGGGCCCATTATCTCAAGTCCTGCCGCACCACAACAGAGATTCAGGTGCTTGTGATGATGTCAGGCCAACAGAATTCATCAGGCAAGACACTATGATTATCTGACGATTAACTGATGGCATTTTAAAAATGCGTGATGACAGCATACAGTTTCATACGTGGCATGTCTGCCCAGGAATTGATGATACAAAAAAAGGTTAACGGCTTACTTATTTAAAGATGTAATTATTAAATTCTTTCATCATATAATCTGTGATCCCTGAAGTTTGGCGCCACCTTGTGTCACAATCAAGTGTGACAGACCATCTAACTATATGATTATTTCACTATTCAAATCTATCTGTTTCAACTCCAGGAAGAGTGGAGTCTGGGATCCAAATTGTTGGTATTAAATCTTATCTTGTGAATTCTTTCTTTCTTCCTTCCTTCCTTCCTTCCTTTCTTTCTTATTTCCTTCTTTTATTTAAATCTATTTTGATATCATTTTTTTATCTAGGGGTGAATTATGAGAAACTATCTCTGTATTTATTCAATTTTTTGTTCAAATCTATGATTAAGAACTCAATGTCTCTTCAGTATTGAGCAGTCATTTAGGCTACACGCATAAAACACCATCCACTTGTTTAATGTTTATACGTTTAAATTTGAAAATCTGTCATTATGTATTCAGTGATCACTGGAGTTTTAAGCCCGATTAGGGGAGATCGTTGTACCAGACTGTCACATCATCTAATACTACCCTTACTTCTTTAACTGTAAAACTAGAAAATTATTAATTCATCATTTAATTTACGTATTTAAAATACAGTTAATGTTATGGACCAGAAGTCCCTTTTGGAGTCAGATTTTGGTAGTTGATGATGTAATATCATCTCATTACTTCACCATTTAGCTATGTAAATAGATCTTTACATCAGCGATAGGTTTAGGACTTTGGTGCCATCTCATCAGTGTTAATATAAAAGGACAACTAATTAATTTTCAATTTAATTTTTTAAATTCCTCATTATTCCAGGAATAGATCAGTCTGACTACTTCATGTGGGATTTAAGTATGCACCACCATGACATTATTCAATCATTTTTCATTATATATTCATTATTTAAATCGATGAAGATGTTGTTCTTCTTGACTGGAGTCGGGCCATTCCTCCATGAGAGTTAATCACGTGGCATTATTTTATTATCTAAGTACTACTTCCTTGGCAATCACTGGAGTTGGGTTCCATCTTATGAAAGTTAAGTATGGAGGACTATCCAATTATTAACTCATGTGATTGCGTAAGTAATGATGGTGTCATCTTTCATTTGGCTTCTGTGGGATTGACACAGCAGGAGAACGGTACCAGAAGCAGTGCCCAGAGAATGGGGGACACTGCCTTATACGGTGATTACTGATTACGTAATAGATTTTTAACAATCGAATGATTACACGATTTTAGAAAACTGTACTGTTTCGCATCATTGGTTTCTGAGAGGTTGCATCAGAACTGACCCATGAAGGACACAGTGCCCACTGATTTTAAAAATGGAATAACTGTATAATCTCCTGATCAGGGAATCTCATCTAATGAACTCTGTCGGGCTGATAACATGACACACCACCAACAATAAATCACTCTAAATAACCATATTAGAAAGCAGGGTACAGCACTGAATAGAGAATAGTCAATTGAGTAATCCAAAATGACTGAAAGAAACAGAAGACACTGCTCAAAATCCTTAATCATCAGCTTAATGTAAATCTAAACCACTCTGAGAAACCATGGGATCAAGCTCCTCTAAAGGTAAGAGAATGAAGAGGAGTTTATTTTATTTTCAATAAAGATAAAAGGATTATGGTAGAGGCGATTCATTCTATTGTTTCCATTCTAGAAATTAGAAAATTCAAGCATAGAAAACAGGTTTAAAATACTCATCATTGTACTTGAATGGCACAATGATGCTTTCGTTTTTGTGCTTATGTCACTATAGGCATGTTATAGCTCGAGAGACTGGTAAATATGTAGAAATCAAAAGAAAGAGCCCTGCTTTGTTTCTGTGAGAAACTCGGTGAGCATGTAAGGTTAGTTCATTGGTGGGTATACTCCTTTTAGCATGCGGCAGGGGCACTAGAGTGTGACAGAATGTTGGTTCATGAATGTTGCCTGGCAACCCTGCTTGCATTCTGTATCCTGGTAACATGGGCCAAGAACCAGAGAGCAGCATCGAGAAAGTGTTATCATGGGACATTACAGTCTCCCAAGATAACTATCTCCTAAAACTTTTCATGACAGCATTTGATTCGCCTAAACAAGTCATATCCACACGTCTGGAAGTGTGCCTACAGGTTTTACTGGTTACCAAATTTAAGATACCTAATCATCAGAGAAGGTAGTCTGTGAAGAAACATTTCAAAGTCTTCTGTTTGTGAATACTCTCTCTCCTAAGAAGTGAAATTATGGAACGATAGATAATAAGACTCACAATTATTCATCAAAATGTGAGTTTGCCATTGTTGACTTCCTTCAGGAAGGTGATAATCCATTTGTTAGAGTAGACTTAGGGATTGTTGGATTTCAGTCCATCTCTTTTGAGGCAGCCATCCAACATTAAATATGTGATATCTTCTAAAAACGCTGCATACCCAATGAGAGTTCAGCATTTAAACATGTTACTACCCAACTCTGCGATTAAAAAAGGGATGAACCTGGGAGTTTTCCACAGTCATGTGGGAGTCAACTGAGGCTCAATTGTGTGGGGTATGGCAGACCATTTCATCCTCTGATTATATTGGTATTTGATTATTAAAATAGGACATTAGATAATCCATGATCAGTGGATTGTGGTGACGCGATGTGTGAGGCAATTATTATAGACCATCTTAATGTCAATTATGTAGTTAAAATATTTAAATTAATCACGACAGCATCGTTCATGACTCTGGTTTGGAGCCACCTAAGGGAAGTGGATGATGTTACATGGACTCATTATTTTATTATTTAATTATATAAAACAATGATTATAACGTCCATGACCCCTGGAATCTGGTGCCACACATCATCTAATTTAATAATTAATGTATTTAAATTGACAATCTGTGTTAATCCCCAAGATAATGTAAATACTTGTATAGTTATGTAAACAATAATCCACCATTCCATGAAGAGACCTGTAAAGCTCCCACTTGTGGAGTTAATGTGCAATATCATCACATTTTATGATTCATTTTTTCAAGTGATGATGATGACATCCTTCATGCCTGGATTCTGACCATGCTTCCCTGCCAGTAAAATGCTACATCACCTATGTATTGTGACAGTTAGGTATTACTGACTTATTAAATTCTTTAAATTATGTAAACGACTGACAATGACATCACCGTTTACGGTTAGGGTGCAAATATCTTTCAGGGACAAGGTTAGGAAAGATGTAGACATGGGCAGATCATTTTCTGAATGATCTAAGCATCCCCCAGAGTACGAGGGATGCTGGATGATTGAGTCCAGAAGGTTGCTCGGTGCCAACCAAGAAGTACAAGGACTTCACCAAGGCTGGCACAGTGGTCTGGGTGTTGACTACCTGCTGTTTGTCCACATCTTCACATCGGTTGTGATTTACCATGAGAGGAAGGGGTGGCACTAGCAGGTCGGCACCATCACCGAGACCTGGCAAAAGGTTGACGACTCAGAACATGGAAGAACATCTCTCTCTCAGCTCTGCTATTGATGCTGCTGCTGCACCCATCTTTACATTGTTATCATCATTGTGGCTACTACTGCTACGCCAGGATTGGGCCCATTATCTCACGTCCTGCCGAACCACAACAGAGATTCAGGTGCTTGTGATGATGTCAGGCCAATTGAATTCATCAGGGAAGACTGTATGATTCTCTGATGATTAACTGATGGCATTTTAAAAATGCGTGATGACAGCATACAGTTTCATACCTGGCAAGTCTGCCCAGGAATTGATGATACAAAAAAATGTCAATGGCTTACTTATTTAAAGATGTAATTATTAAATTCTTTCATTATATAATCTGTGATCCCTGAAGTTTGGCGCCACCTTGCCTCACACTCAAGTATGTCAGATGATCTAACTATCTGATTATTTCATTATTCAAATCTGTCTTTTTCTACTCCAGGAAGAGTGGAGTCTTGGATCCAACTTGTTGGTGTTAAATTGTATCTTGTGAATTCTTTCTATCTTTCTTTCTTCCTTTCTTCCTTCCTTCCTTCCTTCCTTTATTTCTTTCTTATTTCCTTCCTTTATTTAAATCTAGGTTGATATCATTTTGTTATCCATCTATGGGTGAATTATGAGAATCTCTCTCTTTATTCATTCATTTATTTGTTCAAATCTATGATTAAGAACTCAATGTCTCTTCAGTATTGAGCAGTCATTTAGGCTTCATGCATAAAACACCATCCACTTGTTTAATGTTTATTCATTTAATTATGAAAACCTTTCATCATTTATTCAGGGATCACTGGAGTTTTGAGCCTCCTTAGGGGAGACCGTTGTACCAGACCATCAATCATCTAATACTACACTTAGTTCTTTAACAGTTAAACTAGGAAATTAATTAATAATACATCATTTAAATTACGTATTTAAAAATACAGGTAATGTTATGGACCAGAAGTCCCTTTTGGAGTCAGATTTTGGTAGTTGATGATGTAATTTCATCTCATTACTTCACCATTCAGCTATCTAAATAGATCTTTACAGCTGCGATAGGTTTAAGACTTTGGTGCCATCTCATCAGTGTTAATATAAAAGGACAACTAATTAATTATCAATTTAATTTTTTAAATTCCTCATTATTTCAGGAAGAGATCAGTCTGACTACTCCATGTGAGATTTAAGTATGCACCACCATGACATTATTCAATCATTTTTCATTATGTATTCATTATTTAAATCGATGAAGATGTTGTTCTTCTTGACTGGAGTCGGGCCATTCTTCCATGGGAGTTAATCACGTGGCATTATTTGATTATCTAAGTACTACTTCCTTGGAAATCACTGGAGATGGGTTCCATCTTATGAAAGTTAAGTATGGAGGACTATCCAAATATTTACTCATTTGATTGCATAAGTAATGATGGTGTCTTCTGTCATATGGCTTCTGTGGGATCGACACAGAAGGAGATCGGTACCAGAAGCAGTGCCCACAGAATGGGGGACACTGCATTATACGGTGATTACTGATTTTTAACAATCGAATGATTACACGATTTTCAAAAAACTGTACTGTTTCGCATCATCGGTTTCTGAGAGGTTGCAACAGAACTGACCCATGAAGGATTCAGTGACCACCGATTTTAAAAATGGAATAACTGAATAATCTCCTGATCAGGTAATCTCATCTAATGAACTCTGTTGGACTGATAACATGACACACCACCAAAAATAAATCACTCTAAATAACCATATTAGAAAGATGAGTACAGGACTTAATAGAGAACAGTCAATTGAGGAATCCAAAATGACTGAAAGAAATAGAAGACACTGCTCAAAATCCTTAATCGTCAGCCTAATGCAAATCTAAACCACTTTGAGAAACCATGGCATCAAGCTCCTCTAAAGGTAAGAGAATGAAGAGGAGTTTATTTTATTTTCAATAAAGAGAAAAGGATAATGGTAGAGACGACTAATTCTATTGTTTCCATTCTAGAAATTAGAAAATTCAAGCATAGAAAACAGGTTTAAAATACTCATCATTGTACTTGAATGGCACAATGATGCTTTTGTTTTTGTGCTTATGTCACTATAGGCATATTGTAGCTTGAGAGACTGGTAAATATTTGTAACTCAAAAGAAAGAGCCCTGCTCTGTTTTTGTGACAATCTAGGAGAGGATGTAAGGTTAGTTCATTGGTGGGTATACTCCTTTTAGCATGCGGGAGGGGCACTAGAATGTGACAGAATGTTGGTTCATAAATGTTGCCTAGCAACCCTGCTTGCATTCTGTATCCTGGTAACATGGGCCAAGGACCAGAGAGCAGATTCGAGAAAGTGTTATCATGGGACATTACAGTCTCCCAACATAACTATCTCCTAAAACTTTTCATGACAGCATTTGATTCGCCTAAATAAGTCATATCCATACCTCTGGAAGTGTGCCTACAGCTTTTACTAGTTACCAAACTCAAGATTACCTAATCATCATGAAACGTAGTCTGTAGAGAAACAGAACAATATCTTCCGTTTATGAATACTCTCTCTCCTAAGATGTGAAACTAGGGAATAAAAGATAGTAAGACTCACAATTATTTATCAAAAGGTGAGTTTGCCATTGTTGACTTACTTCAGGAAGGTGATAATCCATTTGTTAGAGTAGACTTATTGATTTTTGGATTTCAGTGGACTGAGGTTAGGTGATGTGGGAGGCAATTATTATAGACCATCTTAATGTCAATTATGTCGTTAAAATATTTAAATTAAACACGACAGCATTGTTCATGAGCCTGGTTTGGAGCCACCTTAGGGAAATGGATGATGTTGCATGAACTCATTATTTGATTATTTAATTACATAAAACAATGATTATATCGTCCAAGACAGCTGGAATCTATTGCCACAGACGATCTAAATATCTGATTATTTCATTATTCAAATCTGTCTTTTTCTATACAAGGAAGAGTGAAGTCTGAATCCACCTTGTTAGTGTTAAATTGTATCTTGTGCATTCTTTCTTTATTTCTTCCTTTCTTTATTTCAATCAATGTTGATATCATTTTGTTATCTCTCTAGGTGTGAATTATGAGAAACTATCTCTATTCATTTTTTGTTCAAATCTATGATTAAGAACTCAATGTATCCTCGATATTGAGCAATCATTTAGGCTTCACGCATAAAACACCATCCACTTGTTTAATGCTTATTCATTTAATTATGAAAATCTGTCATTATGTATTCTGTGATCACTGGAGTTTGAGCCTCCTTAGGGGAGACCATTGTACTAGACCATCACGTCATCTAATGCTACACATACTTCTTTAACTGTTAAACTATTAAAGTATGTAATAATTCATCATTTCATTTACGTATTTAAAATACAGGTAATGTTATGGACCATAAGTCCCTTTTGGAGTCAGATTTTGGTAGTTTATGATGTAATATCATCACATTACTTCTCCATTTAGCTATGTAAATAGATCTTTACATCAGCGATAGGTTTAGGACTTTGGTGCCATCTAGTCAGAGTTACTATAAAAGGCCCACTAATTAATTATCAATTTAATTTTTTAAAAACTTCAGTATTCCAGGAAGAAATCAGTCTGACTACTCCATGTGGGATTTAAGTATACACCACCATGTCATTTTTCAATCATTTTTGAATATATATTATTTATTTAAATCGATGAAGATGTTGTTCTTCTTGACTGAAGTTAGGGCATTCTCCATGGGAGTTCATCTTGTGGTATAATTTAATTATCTAAGTACTACTTCCTTGACAATCACTGGAGTTTTGTTCCATCTTATGAAAGTTAAGTATGGAGGACTATCCAATTATTACGTTATTTGATTGCATAAGTAATGATGGGGTCATCCGTCATTTGGCTGCTGTGGGATTGACACAGCAGGAGATTGGTACCAGAAGCAGTGCTTTGAGAATGGGGGACACTGCCTTATGCAGTGATTACTGATGACGTATTACTAGATTTTTAACAATCGAATGATTACACAATGTTAAAACAATTGTACTGTTTCACATCATCAGGATCTGAAAGGTTGCAACAGTACTGACCCATGAAGGACACAGTGACCACCGATTTTAAAAATGGAATAACTGGATAATCTCCTGATCAGGGAATTTCATCTAATGAACTTTGTCGCGCTGATAACATGACACACCACCAAAAATAAATAACTCTAAATAACCATATTAGAAAGCAGGGTACAGGAATTAATAGAGAACAGTCAATTGAGGAACCCAAAATGACTGAAAGAAACATAAGACACTGCTCAACATCCTTAATCATCAGCCTAATGCAAATCTAAACAACTCTGAGAAACCATGGGGTCAAGCTCCTCTATAGGTAAGAGGATGAAGAGGAGTTAATTTTATTTTCAATAGAGGGAAATGGTAGAGGCGATTAATTGTATTGTTTCCTTTCTAGAAATTAGAAAATCGAAGCATAGAAAACAGGTTTAAAATACTCATTATTGTACTTGAATGGCACAATGATGCTTTTGTTTTCATGCTTATGTCTCTATAGGCAAGTTGTAGCTTGAGAGACTGGTAAATATGTAGAAATCAAAAGAAAGAGCCCTGCTTTGTTTTTGTGAGAAACTCAGTGAGGCTGTAAAGTTAGTTCATCGGTGGGTATACTCCTTTTAGCATGTGGGAGTGGCAGGAGAATGTGAAAGAATGTTGGTTCATAAATGTTGCATGGCAACCCTGCTTGCATTATGTGTCCTGGTATCATGGGCCAAGGACCAGAGAGCAGCTTCGAGAAAGTGTTATCATGGGACATTACAGTCTCCCAAGATAACTATCTCCTAAAACTTTTAATGACAGCATTTGATTCACCTAAACAAGTCATAGCTACACCTCTGGAAGCGTGCCTACAGCTTTTACTGGTTACCAAATTCAAGATTAGCTAATCATCAGAGACTGTAGTCTGTGGAGAAACAGTTCAAAGTCTTCTGTTTATGAATACTCTCTCTCCTTAGAAGTCAAACTATGGAACAAAAGACAATAAGTCTCACAATTATTTATCAACAGGTGAGTTTTCCATTGGTGACTTCCTTCAGGAAGGTGATAATCCATTTGATAGAGTAGACTTAGTGATTATTGGATTTCAGTCCATCTCTTTTGAGGGAGCCGCCCACCATTAAATATGTGATATCTTCTAAAAACCCTGCATATACAATGACAGTTCAGCATTTCAACATGTTACTACTCTGCTCTGCGATTAAATATCTGATGAACCTGGGATTTCCCACAATCATGTGGGAGTCAACTGAGAGTCAATTGTGTGGGGTCTGGCAGACCATTTCATCCTCAGATTATATCGTTATTTGATTATTAAAATAAGACATTAGATAATTCATGATCAATGGATTTTGCTGACGCAATGTGGGAGGCAATTATTATAGATCTTCTTAATATCAATTATGTAGTTAAAATATTTAAATTAATCAAGACAGCATGGTTCATGAGCCTGGTTTGGAGCTACCTTAGGGAATTGGATGATGTTACATGAACTCATTATTTGATTATTTAATTATATAAAACAATGGTTATATCGTCCATGACACCTGGAATCTGGTGCCACAGATCTTCAAATTTCCTAATTAATGAATTTAAATTGACAATCTGTGTTAATCCCCAAGGTAATGTAAATATTTGTATAGTTATGTAAACAACAATCCTCCATTCCATGAAGAGACCTGTAAAGCTCCCTCTTGTGGAGATAATGTGCAATATCTTCACATTGTATGATTCATTGACTCAATTGATGATGATGATGACATCCTTCATGAATGGAGTCTGGCCATGCTTCCCTGCCAGTAGAATGCTATATCCCCTATTTATTGTGACAGTTAGCTATTAGTGACTTATTTAATTCTCTAAATTATGTAAATGACAGAGAGTGCCATCACCCATTAAGGTTAGGGTGCAAAAATCTGTCAGGGACAAGGTTAGGAAAGTTGTAGACATGGGCAGAGCATTTTCTGAATGATCTATGCATCCCCCAGAGTAGGAGGGATGCTGGGTGATTGAATCCAGAAGGTTGTATGGTGCCCTCCGAGAAGTACAAGGACTTCACCAAGGCCAGCACAGTGGTCTGGGTGTTGACTACCTGCTGTTCCACCACATCTTCACATCGGTTCTGATCTACCATGAGAAGAAGGAGTGGCACTAGGGGGTGGGCACCATCACCAAGACCTGGCAAAAGGATGACGACTCAGAACACGGAAGAACCTCTCTCTCTCAGCTATGCTGGTGATGCCCCTGCTGTAGCCATCTTTTCACCTGTTAGCAACATTGTGGCTACTACTGCTATGCCAGGATTGGGCCCATTATCTCATATCCTGCCTCACCACAAAGGAGATTCAGGCGCTTGTGATGATGTCAGGCCAACAGAATTCATCAGGCAAGACAGTATGATTATCTGATGATTAACTGATGGCATTTTAAAAATGCATGATGATAGCCTACAGTTTCATACCTCGCAAGTCTGTCCAGGAATTGGTGATACAAAAAATAGTATCTTTTGAATTCTTTCTTTCTTTCTTTTGACAAGAGGAAGCTTTTCAGGTCTCTTCATGGAATGGAGGATTTTGGTTTACATAACTTAATATTTACATTATCTCGGGTATTAACACAGACTGTCCATTTAAATAAATTCATTATGTAATTAGAGTATCAGTGGCACCAGATTCCTGGTGTCATGGATGATATAATCATTGTTTTATATAGTTAAATAATCAAACAATGAGTTCATGTAACATCATCCAATTCCCTAATGTGGCTCCAAACCTTGCTCTTGAAGAAAGCTGTCATGATTAATTTAAATATTTTAAGTACAAAATTGATATTTAGATGTTCCATAATAATAGTTTCCCACATCATGGAATCCATTGATCATGTATTTTCTAATGTCCTATTTTAATAATCAAATAACAACATAATCAGATGATGAAATGGTCTGCCATAACGACACAACTGACTCTCCCTGACTCCCACATGATTGTGGGAAACTCCCAGGTTCATCCCTTATTTAATCGGAGAGCAGAGTCGTGAAATGTTTAAATGTTGAAATGTCATTGTGTATGCAGGGTTTTAGAAAATCCTAAATATTATATGTTGGACCCCTGCCTCAAAAGAGATGGACTGCAATCCAATAATCCCTAAGTCTACTCTAACAAATGGATTATCACCATCCTGAAGGAAATTAACAATGACAAATTCACCTTTTGATGAATAATTGTGAGTCTTATTATCTTTGTTTCCAAAGTATTAATTCTTAGGAGAGAGAGAATTCATAAACAGAAGAAATTGAATGTTCTCTGATGATTAGGTAATCTAGAATTTGGTGACTAGTAAAAGCTGTAGGCAAACGTCCAGAGATTTGACTATGACTTGCTTAGGGAAATCAAATGCTCTGTCCACTGAGTACGTGACCCTTGGATGCTGGATGGTCTCGCTATTAGAGTCAGCAGACCTTAGGTCCTCAGGGTATGCTAATTAATTTTGTCTGGGCAGCTATCTCTTTGTTTCCTAAGGACCCTATTAACCACCTGTTTTCTCAAAGGAAAGGAGGGGCAGAAAGGAGGGGCAGTGTGAATTCTTGTCATCTCAGAGCCTGGTGAGAGGAAGCTAGCAAGTTCCAAGAAACAGATATTGGTTAGCTTTCCAGGTCAGACCATCCTTCATTTAACTTCACTTTTTGTCTTTCACTATTAATAATAGTAATATTAATAGCAAGAATATCTTGTTATCTGATAAATAATGAACGGTAATATAAATAACAACAATACTGATAAATGTTAATAACAATGATGATGATAACAGGATTAGTAGTAATAATAATAACAAAATAATAATAAACACAACTGTCAGTCACCGCCTCCCCCGGGAATCTCACACCGGGAGACCCGCATTGCCCATTGGGGCAGCATGGGACACACAGGAAACCCTGGCTCAGAAAAACCCAGAACAAAATCAAACAGAAAGCGAGAAACTTTAAAAATAATAATAATAATAAGCGGTTTTTAACACTGGAATTTCTGGTGCACAAAAGCAGGAAGTGGACTTGGGGGATGCTGGGAAATGGAGTCCTGGCCACTCAGAGAGCAAAACCGGAAGTTCCTTGCAGAAAAGCAGGAAGTGCCTACACAGGATGCTGGGAAATGGAGTCCTGGATCCTCGGAGCCCAGAAGAAGGTTAGGAACTGAAAAGATCAATACAAGCCTGGGTCATGATGGGAACTGTACTTCGGGGGCCTTGAAGTCCAGAAGCAGAAGTCGAAGGTCGAAAAGAAAGACGTGGGCACACAGCATGCTGGGAACTGCAATCCCGGACCCTCAAAGATTGCAACCGGAAGTCTGTTGGTAGGAAAGCAGGATGCAGCCTCAAAGCATCCTGGGAAATGCAGTCCTAGGCTGCGAAAGATGAAAACAAGTGTCTGGGCAGAGAAGCAGGAGGCGGCCAAAGAGGATGCTGGGAAATGCAATCCCTGGGCTGAACGTCCAACCCAGAATTCTCTTGGCAGCCTCCACGAACTAAAACCGGAAGTTTCATGCTGAAAAATCAGGAACCCACCGCAGAGCACCTTGGGAAATGCAGTCCCATGCCGCAACACATGAAAACCGGAAGTCCCTGGGCTTTTAGGCAGGAATCAACCCCACAGGATGCTATGAAATACATTTCCCTGGCAAGAACGTCCAAACCCGGAAGTCTCTGGGCAGCGAAGCAGAGAGCAGCCGCATAGGATGCTGGGTAATGCAGTCCTGGCCACAGCAGTTACAAAAGTTCCTGATGGTCTGGGCTCAGGTCGACCTTGGCTGCAATATGGGAGCAGAAGTCCTGACCCACCCATGATGATTGGCGTGAGTCTCAGCTGCCGGGTTTCCCTTGCCAGGAAGTCCTGCCATTGGCTTGGGCCCCCCCCTTCTCCACCTATGAAATTGGCAGAGATGGCCCCCGCCCACTCGCCCTGCACTCCTCCTGGCAGGGGGTGCGGCCTGCAGTGATTGACAGAGAGGGGCATGGCCTGCAGTGATTGACAGCAGAAGGATTAGGAGGGGGGAGACCTGGCCAAGGTCTGTGATTTCACTGGGGCCACACCCTGCATCCCCATGGGTTTTACTGTCATGACCTGCACTGCCATGACCGCCAGGGCCGCTGCCCTGTGGGCCCTAGCATTGCTGCTTGTTGACCTCAGAGTGTAGTAGGAGACTCCTGCCACGCCCACCTGGGGACGAAGATGGTGAGGGGAGGGCAAGAGGGCACTTCCTGCTCCCGGTCACCATTTCCTGTGAGTACAATGTCCCCACCAAGACCTGTCCACCACAGAGGCCACACCCATAATCTGGCCACACTCAGGATGGGGCCAACCCTTCCCGAATCTGTGCTGGCAGCTCTTGCACCTCCTTACCTGGGAGCTGCCTTGACCCGGCTGGAGGACAGGAAGGAGGGGCTGGCACTGCTGTAGGTGAGGGTAAGGCCCAGAGTGGGTCATTGACTGTGACCTTGGACCTGCAGGGGGCAGGCGAGCTCGGGCAGGGCTGCAGCTAATGGGTGGGCCTGATGCTGAGAAGTCTGGATCAACTTAAAACCCTGTCACACATTTAAATATGTAAATGAGACTGAAGTGTTATCAAAGGAGGCACTAGTAATTGAGATTATGCAAATGAGCACGGTGCATGCAAATCTGTGAGACTGATTGGAGTTCACATTTGAATATGCAAATGATAAAACTGGAGTTGTGGAAATGCACTTTAATATGCAAATTTATGGTGCTTTACATGCTTTTGCTATGCAAATGCATGCAAGTTATCCCATCTGTTTGGGATTTTGACATGCACATATATGCAGGTTATCTCATTTGGAGGTGTGGCTATGCAAATTAACCCAGGCAGTTTCTGTACTTTCTTGATGTCTTCTGAGTCTCCAGGCAGCATTTGAATATGCAAATCAGAATGCTGGCAGGGGAGGAGGCCTCCCCTGACCCTGCACCCAATGTCACCTGTCCATGTCCATCACAGGCATCTGATGGCAAAGCTGCTCCCTCCAATCCTGCTCATGTTCAACTTTATATAGAAATACAAAAGACACAAGACAGCCAAAACAACCCTGTGCAATAAACGAACTTAAGAGATCATCACAATCCCAAATGTCAAGCTCTATTACAGAACTGTAGTCCTGAAAACAGTTGGTATTGGCACAAAAATACACAGAAGACCAATGGAATCAAATTGAAAACCTTGATATTAACCCACACACCTATGAAAACCTCATTATTAACAAAGAAGCTGAAGTTATACAATGCGAAAAAAAGAAAGCCTCTTCAAAAATTTGTGTTGATATAACTGGATGGTGGTGTGTAGAAGACTAGAGATAGAGCAATGTCTATTGCCATGCAAAAACTTAAGTCCAAATGGATAAAAGACATCAACATATATACAGCCACACTGAACCACATAGAAAAGAAAGTAGGAGGTACACTTGGATGAATTGTTACAAGAGACCACTTCTTGAACATAATACCAGTAGCATAAAAAGTGAGATCCACAATTAATAACTGGGGCCTCCTGAAACTAAGAAGCTTCTGTAAGGCAAAGGACACAGTCAACAAGACATAACAGCAGCACACAGAGTGGAAAAAATCTTCACCAACCCCACATATGACAGATGGCTGATCTCTAAAATCAAAGATCTTGGGAAATTAGTCACCAAAACGCCAAATAACCCTATTAAAAACTGGGGTCCAGAACTGAATAGAGAATTCTCAATAGAGGAATCAAAAATGGTGGAAAGACACATTCTTAAGCCATTAGGGTAATGAAAACCAAAACAACATTTCGATACCATGTTACTTATGCTAGATGACTAAAATCTAAAACATGAATGACAGCTTATGCTGGAGAGGATGTGGATAAAGGGGAACACCCCTCCATAACTAGTGGGAGTGCAAATATGTACAGCCAATTTGGAGATACCATATTCCTGAAGAACCACCATACTGATCTCCAAAATGGCTGTACAAATTTGCACTCCCACCATATGTGGAGGAGTGTCCATTTCTCTCCACATCCTCTGCAATTTAAACTGTCATTGGTGTTCCTAATTTTAGCCCTTCTGACAAGAATAAGATGGTATGTCAGAGTTGTTTTGATTTTCATTACCCTAATGGCTGAGGATGATGAGCACTCTCTTAAATGTCTTTCAGCCAATTTGGATTCCTCTATTGAGAAGTCTCTATTCAGTTGTGTACCCCACTTTTTTTTTTTAAATAAAGTTATATGGTGTTTATGTGATTAGTTTCCTCAATTCTTTGTATTATTCTAAAATCGAGAACAAGACAAGTTTGCCAATTCTCTCCACATCTCTTCAATATTGTACTTGCAGTTGTAGCTAGAGCAATAAAACAACAAAAGGATTTCAAGGAGATACAACTTGGAAAAATTAGTCAATCTTACACTATTTTCAAATGATATGATAGTTTTCAAAAGTGTCTTGAAAAACTATGCCAGAGAAGTCCTATGGCTGATAAACACCTTAAGCCAATTAGCAGGATACAAGATTAACTAAAGAAATCCATAGCTCTACTATATACAGACATTAAAAATACTTAGAAAGAAATCAAAGAAACATTACCCTTTACAATAGCCACAAACAATATAAAATATCTTGGGGTAATTCTAAATAAACAAGTGAAATATCTATATAGTAAGAATTTTGTGTCTTTAAAGAAAGAATTTAAAGAAAACACCAGAAAATAGAAAGATCTCCCATGCTCTTGGATAGGTAGGATAAACATACTAAAAATAGCAATCTTGCCAAAAGCAATCTAGACATTCAAAGCAATTGCCATCAAAATCCCAGCTCACATCTTCACTGACTATAAAAGATAATACTCAACTTTATATGAAAAAAAAAAGACCCAGAATAGCCAAAACAACCCTATAAAATAAAGGAACTTTAGCAGGCATCACCATTCCTGACTTCAAATTCTACTATAGAGCTATAGTCCTAAAAACAGCTTGGTATTGACATAAAAGTAGACAGTCCAATGGAATGGAATTGAAATACTGATATTAAACCCCTCACATATGAACACCTGATTTTTTATTAAACAGCTAACTGTGTACACTGGGAGGAGGAAAACACCTTCAACAAATGGTGCTGGCACAACAGAGTGGTAGTATGTAAAAGGCTACAGACTCATGTCTATCCCCATGCATAAAACTTAAGTCCCAATGGATCAAAGACCTCAACATAAGTCCAGCTGCAGTGAACCTCGTAGAAGAGTACATGGTAGGTATTCTTGAAGGAAATGGTACAGGAGACTGCTTCCTCAACATAGCACCAGTAGCACAGACACCGAGATTGACAATTTATAAATGGGACCTCATGGTACTAAGAAGCTTCTGTAAGGCAATGGCCATAGTTGACAAAAACAAAATGTAGCCTACAGACTGGGAAAAGATCTTCACCAACCCTACATCTGACAGAGGGCTGATGTCCAAAACACACAAAGAATATAAAGTTTCTTCATCTTGTTTCCCAAAGTGAACAGCACCCCATGGCCAATGACTAAATATGTGTAGTATGTAGGTAAGTAATTAATTTTTTCGCAAGAGATACACAAAGAGAAATATAAAAAAAACAAAGACACTTTAAATTTTCCCCCAATGCACAATGCAAAGAAAAATGACAACTCTGTTCACAAAAGTCACTCTCACAGAGATTCCTTGTCACAAGTAACCAGAGCTGTAAGAGTATGGTTTTTCCACCCACCGCCCGGTCTTGTCCCGCTGCCGCCGCGCCAGCCACAAATAACACAGGGAGACTCTGTATTTGATATTATACTGATGGCCAGATGCTAGTTACTTATTGGCTAGCTCTGTCTTAATTATTAACCCATTTCTGCTGATCTATGTATTTCTCTTACCGGGGAGTCGGCCAGCAAACTGCTTTCTCCAGACTCTCCATCTTGGCTCTTCCTTTCTACTTCCCCTTTCCTCCTTGTCTCTTAGTCCCTCCTATCTCCTTTCCTATTGGCCAACAGTGCTTTATTCATTAATCAGTATGAGAAACATATACAGAATAACATCTCCCATCACAGAGCAGATAGTTTTCTGTAGATTACCAGTAATTTGCTAATTTTAATTGGGAAATTATTTTAATACCATAAAATAATTCTCTGCATTCCTAATTAATTTAACTATAGAAGAAATATTATTATTGGTGAGGTTTTTTTCAATATTCCACAAAAGTATCTTATTTTCTGATGTGAAGACATCCTTATCTCCCACTGTAACAAACATAATCCATGAAACCTTTTCTTCTTGACAACTAATCTCCATGCATGTCTAACTTCTTTGTGTTATCACCATTATCACCAGTAACAATGTCATTCAGATGACTTATAGCTGTTGTCCACATGGTTTTCTTTATTTTTTCATATTTTTATTAAAATAAGAAACAATACAATCTCAGTTTACATATCAATCTGAGTTCTTTATACCTACCATTTGTCCATGTTGCCCAGTGACACCTATATCATTCCTCCTTTTCTCCATAGAAAGGGCGAGGCTTTCTGTGGGGCACTCTTCCAGGACTTTCACATCATTTCTTGCAGGTCATATTGCCTCCACCATGGGTCTAGGCAAAGAAAATTTTTCTGTATGAGGAATGGGCTTCCATTATCTATTCATGCAGTAGTTATAAATGGTGTTCCTTTACCAGAGGCCCTATAGACTGCTGAGGCCTCCTATATGCAGGAAGACCATTTCGGTTCTTTGCTGGTTTCTAAGTAGTCAATCTGGTATCCATGCACTTCCCCTTGTTCACATCAGAAATTTCTATGGCTTTCGTCAGATGGTCTTGATCTGTTTGCTCATCACTTCTCCCTCTCTACAACTGGATTCCAGGAAGTAGGCTCAAATAAAATGAATGCTATGTATTTGAAAACATAATTGAGAGCAGTAGATTTGTTTCCAGATAGTTGGTAATACTAGGTATTGCTGGTCCAAATTAGAGCAGAAAATTATATCTTGTACAGAAATGTTGAGTGTTGGTATCCTTTTATCACAGCAGCCAGAACAGAAAGTATGACATCTCCTTGATGAGAAGGAAACATTAGGAAAGTTTGGACAGAGATTGGGTATATAGAGTAGTCTAAGGGAGAAGGTTAAAACTTTTGGGCAATGGTAACACTCGCATCCTTGATGAGATGTGTGTATTCCTAATGTGCAGAAAGGCATACCTCCATGGGCATTGTGGTATATCAGAGACCTATTTGGCTAATAGAATTTCAGAACTCTTGGAATTAAGGGGACTTCCTCAGTACAAGTTTATTAGAGAGGAGTTATTGCAGAATTTAGAATTGGGTAAAGGAGTAGAGGTTTAGGAACCTTTTTTTACAGGAATTTCTCAAAAGTCCTTCAGAATTAGTGGAAGACCAAGGCGTCCGAATAGGTTCATCCCTTTGGGGCCATTACAGAAAGCCTTTCTCTAGTCAGCCAACAAATGTACAGACAACCATGGGGAAGTGTTGGCCTGATTCACAAAAGCATTTGGCTTATTGGTAGTAGTGCACAGAGAATACCATTTTCAATACGTCATATGTGCTCTTCCTCTGGCCTTTCCAAAGAAAATATATCCATTGGCACCAAGCTCCAAAGATGGGAACCAAACAAGCTTTAAGGCCAATACTTGCCAGAATTGGGTCTCTAGGCCTGCAGCATTGGATGGATTCCAGGTGTTTGGGAAGGTGCAGTGTGGTGAGGTGAATGGGGTCACAGACCTCAAAGGGTCTTCGACTTCATAGTCCCTAGACAGTCAGATTTGGGTACGTGCCAGCCCTGTGAAAGTCAAGATGTTGCTCCTTGTGAGAGCACAGAGGGGCTCACTGTTAAATCCTCAAAAATCTCACACCAATCTGAAACATAATGTAGAAGCTTTAGAACCCAAATCATGGCCTTGAGTGCTAGTGGCTAAGTGTTCACCCAGCCTTGTCTGACAGCCACCCCAAAACCTTCAGAAATCCAGCAGCTATCTGTAAGGAGTAAGGTTTTTCCTCCTGCTGCTAGTCTTGTTCTGCCACCGTGCCAGCCCCAATAAACACACAGAGACTCTGTATTTGATATAATGCTGTTGGCCAATTACTTGTCTCTTATTGGCTAGCTCTGTCTTAAGTATTAACCCATTTCTGTTAACCTAAGTGTTTACACGTAGTTTCACCTTTTCACCTTACCGTGGAGTGGGGCAGGCATCATATCTCCCCAGCCTCTCCATGTTGATCCCTCCTTACTACTTTCTCTTTTCAACTTGTCTCCTAGCCCCACCTATCTTGCTTTCCTATTGTCCAACAGCTATCTACTTGAACCTGGCCACCAACTTGACCACTCCAACTGTTAGGCCTGCTTTAGGTCTGCTGCAATCTTGCTCCCGACCAAAACAATGCAGCCATGTCAAGACAGCCAGCCAAGTAGCAGCCTCTCAGGCTGACCCAGTGCTGGTAGGACAGTGAGATGGTGGTGTCACTGAGCTCAGGGCACAGGAGATGGGCAGATGAAAACAGTTGTGAGGACAAGCCACATCAATAGGTTCTTATTCCAAGCACTGACATTACACATGGCAGAAGGTCAGATTAGTATGGACACAAGTCAAAGAGTAGACAACTGTGTGCACTTATGAGGAGTTGAGATTTCAGGGACAACATTCCCATGGGTCTGATATTTAGAAGATAAAGTGAAAAGCCAGTGGGACCCTTGATACTACAGCCAAAGTTACCCCTCCCTCTGAGTTAAGGTGGAAGCTGTACTACATGATATGCATCAGGGGCCACCAAGGGGAAGGTGACATACATGACCCCTTCCAAGGAAGCAGCCCTGCTCCCCAGTTTCCTAGATGTTGATACAATGAAACATCAAAAGAATAAACATTACATCTAACCTTCCCCTTTGCCAACAAGGGCCTGCACCCAAACCACAAACCTCATCACCTCCTAAGCATCACAAGGCAACGAATTTGAGCTACCTCCAGCACTCTCACAGTCTATCTCCAGCCCACAGCCTTGCACCACCACCACTAACCAGGAAACATTCAGGAAATTTGTCTTTCATTTCTCCAAGTCTGAAAGTCTCCCTCAAGATGGAATTTTTTTGAGTCATTGACCTATAGATTAGCCCTCAATGGACTCAGGGGTTTCTGAAGAGATTGAAGTGGAATGAGGAAAGGTAACATAGAAACTGAGGTAGAATAAGCAATTCTTGCTTTGCACACCATGTCAACTGCAGAACAAACTCACACCTGTCCTTCTCAGTGACTTCACAAAATGATCCAGGAGTCATCACAGGAAACCCTCATGGTGCCTTAATCATTTCCCCCAGGGTTCCACACCCATGTAGCAGAAACAAGTATGCACAGACAGAGGATTTCAGCCCAAAAACTTTCATGCAAAAACACCATCTCACACAAGATGACCTAAACAGCAAACAGGTGCTCCCCTTCAGAACCAAATTTATGGACTTAGAAACTGGGGGCTGTGTGTTTTACCCTAACTGCCCCATCAGGTTTCTCTGATGTCCACCTCCCACCACATTCCATGATGGAACACTGATCTCCTTCCTACTTCAGCATCCAGGGTGGTATTGTGTATGTTGGCTTCTTGCACACTGAGCAAAATAAATGTTCATTGTCAAAGAATCCAGACCAAAAGAGGCCTCCCAATCTGACCCTGGACTGATAGGGCAGCAGGGTGGTGGTGTTCTAAATCACAGGGCACAAAAGAAGTTAGGCAGATGACATATGGGTTAGGATCACGCAAGTAAATACGGCCCAAACACCAGAACTGACTTTCATTTGGCAGATGGCATTTCCACGCTGGACATAGGGCAAAGAGCAGGGGCTGTGAGAATATGTGATGGATCCAGTTTTAAAGAACAAGGGTCCCATGGGTGTGATTTTTCTGATAAAAAAAGGATAAAGGCCACAAATACCTTGGCCTTCATGCTCACAGTACCAAGCCATCTACATTCAATTGGATGATATGCTGTATTATCTGCTAATTATCTGTTAGTATCTGCCATATTATCCCACTAAGGGAACTGTGACATCCTTGGCCTCTTCCCAGGAGGCAGGACACTACAGAGCTTGATGTGGTGTCAAGAGCACAAGGAAAGAATAAACATTCAATCCAACTTTTCCACTTACCTCCCTGGCCTTTGCCCTGTGCCCACACCCTAGTCATCTTCTAAGCATCACCATGCAACCATTCTGAGTTATCTCCCACTTTGTAGCATGTAGCACAAAAAATAAAAATAAAAGACCAGAGACAGATATTGGGGTTCAGTTTCCAAGATGCAAATCAGAGAAGCAGAAGAGCCAAGCCAGCCCATAGATCTCACCACTGCTCAGATGAAATGGATCTTCTGAGTAAAAGGCTCACAGATTATATTTTCTCCTTATATTGCTTTCTCCAACCAATCTCCTGGAGGCATTTGCTGCGAAATTACAAAGGGAGATACCTGGGCATGTAATGTGGAGCTCTGAATTCAGAGATGTGCCAGACTGGTCACTGGAAAGTTTAATCTTGAATCCTCCCATATGTTTCCCACAAAATAGACTGATCCAGCTAGCCACAAGTACAGACAGACAGACACACACACACACACACACACACTCATGCACGCACGTGGATGAGTGCATGCGAAGGAAAAGACCTCACCACACATTATCCCAACCTGAGATGGCACTAAAGGAGTCCTATAAGGTTTCCCCTACATGCAAACTCGTCATCCCCTACATCTCTTATTTTACCACCATAAATTTGACACATCCTTATCTCTTTGAGACTGTTTATGTGCTCTCCTAGAAGTAGCTTCCTGTCCAGGGAACACACAAAGAATAAACCCATACAAAAACACAACCAAATAGAGAGACAGAGTAGAGATAGAGATAGAGACACCTTGTGTTGATTTCATAAAGTTCTTTAAGTATTGTACAGGGCATAGCAGGACAATGAAATTTTCTATTTTTGACCTTTGGGCTCTTCCTGTATTTAAGGGATGGTGAGCTAATTAAGAAAATGCATATTGGGCCACATACTTGGGTGAACTGTTTGGCAGAGATGAAGCCTGCTGGAGCAGGTAAGGTCAGTGAAACCTTGCCTGGCTTTGATTGTACCCACAGGACTGACTGAATTGTTTGGGGAATTCTTCAGTCCCCACCTTACTCCGGCTGCTTCTATTCAGCATCACAGTGTTTCTCAGATTCTTAGTTGTGGTCATCCATGTAAGACTGAACATTTCTCTAGAATCAATTTTCTCTTCACACCTATAATGTCTCCCTCTATTATGATATCTCTTTTCTTGCTTTCACCTATTCCACACATGACTCAATCATCTTGGTCACACATGTTCTCCTTTCCTACCCTTCTCTCCCTTATCTTTCTCTCTACTCACTGTCCCTTCATGCTCCTCACGTGCTGGGAAGTTGATGATGCTTTCTCCTTCTGTTGGGGACCTTGTAAAATTCCCTTGTATAGTTTCCTCCTTTTATCCTAATTTCTATAGTGGTGTGAATTGTATACTGGTGATACTTTGCTCTATGTCTAAAATCCACATATGAGTGAGTACTTCCATGTTGAGCCTTTTGTGAGTAAGTTATCTCACTCAGGAATTTCAAGTTTCAATCATTCACTAAAGTATTTCAAAATTCCATTTTTCCTCATTGAGTTTATTCCATTTAGTAAATGTACCATAGCTTCTTCATTCATTCTTCATTTGAGGAGCATCTATATTGAATCCAGATTCTTGCTATTACAAATAATGCTGCTATGAAAGCAGTTGAACTGATGTCTTTGCTGATCATTTGGGTATATGCCTAAGAGGGGAATTACTGGGTCCTGTGTTAGAATGATTCTGGTTTTTCTGAGGAACTATCATACTGATCTCCAAAATGGCTGTATAATTTTCACTCCCACAAGCAGTGGAGGAGTGTTCCCCTTCCTTGAATCTTTTCCAGCATAAGCTGTTCATGGTTTTTCTGATTTAACCATTCTGACAGGAGTAAAAAATTTTTTCAGAGTTGTTTTTGTTTGCATTTCTCTGATGACTAAGGATGTTGAGCACTTTCGTAAATGTATTTCAACCATTTTTATTTCCTCTTTTGAGAATTGTGTATTCAGTATCCCATCTTTTAATTTGATTATTTGATGTTGTGTTGATTTGTTTCTGAGTTCTTTGCACATTCTGTCAGATGAGGGGTTGGTGAATATCTGTTCCCACTCTGTGTGCTCTCCACAGTGTTGTCCACTGTGTCTTTTGCCTTACATGTGTTTCTCAGTTTCAGTAGGTTCCATTTATTAATTATTGATCTCACTGTTTGGTATTATGACTAGGAATAACTCTCCTGTAGAAAGCTGCGAAGTGCCGCACCTTACAGATGGCGCTGGCTTCTGCCCTCCACCTACCCGATGGTGAGTACTCTCTGTATTAAACAATTCCATATTTGGCTAAAAGCTGTAAATCCCTTAGATTTTTTTATTTTTGTATAGTACATGTTTTCAAAGTATGACCTGAAATGTCTCTGGGTTTCCTCAGTGTTTGTTCGTATATCCCCATTTTCATTTCAGATTTTGCTGGTTTGCATGTTGTCTCTCTGCTTCTTGATTTGTTTGCCCCTAAGGTTTGTCTATCTTGTTATTTTTCAAAGAAACAACTTTTTGTTCTATTCATTCTTTGTATTGGTTTCCATGTTCCTACTATATTGATTGCAGCCCTCAAATTGATTATTCACTGGCAGGTACTCCTCCGGGTTAAGTTTGTTTCTTTTTGGTCTGTGTCTTTCAGTTGTGCTGTTAATTATATAATTTGACCATCATCTGTTTACTTTACATGAGCACTGATTGCAATGAACTTTCCTTGTATAACTGCTTTAAAAGTGTCCCATAAGTTCAGGTATGTTCTGTCTTCATTTTCATTGAATTCTACAAATCTTTTATTTATTTCATTATTTCTTCCTGGACCAGGGAATGGGAATTTACTCATTATTCAATTTCTATGAATTTGTAGGTGTCTGCAGTTTGTATTCTTGAAGAATTCCAACTCAAAATCATGGTGATCTGATAAGATATAGGGGGCTATTCAATTTTATTTTATTTTTTATCTGTTGAGGTTTGTTATGTTGCATTGTATGTAGTCTGTTTTACAGAAGGTTCCATGTGTAGCTGAGGAGAAGTTATAGTCTTCTGTGTTTGGATTGGATGTTCTATAAATGACTACTAAAACCAAGTGGGACAAAACCTTTGTTAGTTTCTGTGTTTGTTTGTTAAACTTAAGTTTGGTATTCCTGATTAGTGTTCAGAATGGGGTGGTGAAATCTCCCCCTATGGGTAAGGTTTTATGTGAGCTTTGAGTTTTACTAGTGTTTCTCTTAAGAATATGGGTACCTTTTAATTTGGATCAGAGATTTTCAGAATTGAGATTTTACATTGATGGATTTCTCCCATGCTGATTATTAAATGACCTTCATCTATTGAGTGATTTTGGTTTGTAATTAAACGTTTTAATATTATGATACCTACACCTGCTTCCTTTTTGAGTTCCTTTGATTGGAAGATATTTTGCAAACCTTTTACACTGAGGTAATGTCTGTCTTTGAAACTTAGATGCATTTCTTGTATGCACTGGAAGGATGGAATTTGTCTCATACACTCGGTTAGCCTGTGTGTTTTTATAGGCAATAAGACCATTAATATTTTGGGAAATTAAAGACCATAGATTGTTAATTCTTGTTTGTTTCGTTGTTGTTGGTGGTGGTATTGTGAGTATACTCGCCCACTTTTTCTTTTTGGTTCTTGTAAACTGATATTAACTTTGCCTATGTTTTCATTATTGTAGTTAGCTTGCTTGGATAGAATTTCTTTCCAGAATTTTCTGTAGGACGGGATTTATGGAAATATGGTTAGGAAATCTGGCTTTGACATTAAATATCTTGTTTTTGCTGTCTATAGTGATTGAGAGTTTTGCACATAATTTTAGCATGGGCTGGCATCTGAGGACTCTTATTATTTGTTCATAATCTATCCAGGACCATCTGGCTTTGTGAGATTCCATGGAGAATTCAGTTGCAATTTTGATAGGTCTGCCTCTATATGTTACTAGGTCTTATTGTTTTGCTCTTAGTGTTCTCTTGTCATTATGTATGATAGGTGTTTTGATAATTAAGTGCCTTGGCGACTTTTAATATTTAAGTCTATTTGTGTTTAGTATGCTTCTAGTACTTTCATTGGCACGTACTTCTGACTAGAAATGATTACTTCAAGGAATTTGTTGAATATGCTTTCTTCCCCTTTGATCTGTGCTTCTTCACGTTCTTGTATGTCTATTATTAGATTTGGTCTTTTCACTGTGTCCCATATTTCCTATATATTTTGTGCTAAGGATTTGTTGGATTTAAATTTTCTTTCCTCGGTGAATTGATTTCTTCTAGATTATCTTCAATGCCTGACATTCCCTCTTTGATCTGCTGTATTCTGTTGGTTATGCTTGCATTTGTAGTTCTTTACAGTTTACCCAATTTTCCAGTCTCCAATATTATCTCAATGTGTGTGTGTCAGTGTGTGTGTGTGTTTGTGTTTATTGCCCCTATTTCACTTTTCAGGTCTTGAGCTGTTTGAATGGTTTCCTTCATCTGTTTGATTGTTTTTTCTTGGCTTTCTTATTTTCTTTAAGATATTTGTTCACTTCTTGCATTTTTCTTGTTGTTTTCCTGTATTTCTTTCAATTATTTTTTGTTTTTTCTTCCATTGTTGTAGTGAATTTTCTCATATCCTCCTTGAGGTCCTCTATCAGTTTTATGAAGTTGTTTTTTAGGTTGTTATCTTCTGCTTCATCTATTTTGTTGTTTCCATGTCTAGTTTGTGTAGAGACCTTAGGTTCTAGTGGTAACATACTGGTCTTTGTATTGTATCTACTTTTTATATTGCCATCTACCATTTCTTCTTCCAGTGGGTGCACTTGGAGTCTTTCTTTTTCTCTGTCCTCCTGTCTTTTTGGGTATATCTGGGTAAACAGTTTCATATCTGTAACTCTGGATATCATGAGCTCTCCTGGATTTCTCTCAACCAGAGGCCACAGAAGAGCTAATGATATGGAGTAGGCAGACTCAGGATGGTCTCCAGCATTCAGGGAGAGTGCAAATGATGGGGATCAAAGATCAGGTGAGTATAGGCTCAATGTGGTCCTGCATGGGTAGGCAATTCCATTGTGTTCAGACCACACCCAGGAAGTTCTAAGGAGATGGACTTAATATTGGGACCATTTGAGCTAAACACTTATATTGAGCAGTGTCCCCAGGAGGGCCAAGGATAGTGGGAAGGCATTCTGTGGGCGGCTAATGGAAACTGAATACCAGGACTAAAACACTCAGGTCAAGTTTATAGGGGGAGTGAAATGCAGAGCTATCCCAGTATTTCACAGGGAAGAATATGGGGGGATTCAACTAGGCCTGCTCCCAGACTCACCAGAGGCAGATTGCAAGCGATAGGGCCCAAAATCAGGTGAATGTAATCTTAAGGTGGTCCTGCTTGGATTGCTGGATTCAATATGCTCAGAGAGGAACCTCAGGCAGATTGTAGGCATAGGGGACTAAACATAGGATGAGAGCAGTGTCAAGATAATCCTGGGTGGATAGGAGCATCCGATATGCTCAGTGCTAACCCATGAAGTTCCAAGGAGAAGGACAGTTTATTGGACCAAGGCTCATTGTCATCAGTGACCCAGAAGGACCATGGTTGAAGGGAAGGAAGATTCTCGGTGGCACATGTACCAAAATTCCAGGACTGAACCTCTCAGGCCAATGATATGGGGGATTGGAGGTGCAGAATTAACTCAGGGAAGAATTGGGGGGGGGGTCACCCTGGCCTGGTTCCACACTTAACACTGGTGGAGGTAAAGCAATGGATCTCAAAGATAAGGTGAGCACAGGCTCAAGGTGGATCTTCATTGATACATGGTTCCTGGATGCTCACAGCAAATCCAGGAAGTTGTGGGGTGTTGTAGGGGTTCTAGGACATTCTCTGGGCAAGGGCTTTCCACCAGCTGTGTGGCCAGCAGGGTCAAGGTTCCCACATATGTTTTCCATTAAATACTTTTATTTTTGTTTGTTTATATTTTGTTAATTTAACACTCGTTTAATAATGTCTTTCTGTCTACTCCTTTGTGTATAATTTCTAATCATGTGCTTGGGACACAAATATTAATTATTACAATATCATATTTGTGGAGTTGTCCTTTGAGTATGGATTGTTCTTCAGAAATTCATTTGATTGACTTTTGTTTGAAGTCTATTTTCGTAGATACTAAATGGCTAAACCGGGTCACATGCAATGACTAGTAAATAAATTTTAGAACTAATTAGGAGAAGAAAAGAATCAGCTTCAGATGGTGAGGGTCAAATTGTAGTGCAGTGTGGGAAGAAAACAAGAAAAGCATAGAATCACAAGTATGTGAAGATGAAATGGTGAAACCTTGTACTTTGTATTTTAAACTAAAAAAAATTAAAATTAAGATCAATAGAGGTAAATCAAAGGGAAATGTCACTTACATTGAAAGCCATTTCCCACTTGAGGTCAATTCAAGGGACCTAAAATTTAAGAAGCTAGAACCAGCTCCTGAAAATTATGTATGGATTGCTAAAGTTTGTGGGGTAGCACATGTGCACAGGCATGTGCTTGATCCAAAAGAACACATTCAATTAAACTACTCAAGAAATAGAAGAACTTTTAATTGCAAATTTAAATCTGGGGAAGTAGAACTAGGTCAAAGCTAAGGATGCTTTGCTCTCTTCCCAAAGTCCTGGGTACATTTATCAGTATTCATGGCTAGTGGCTTTTACAACCTTTAAATCTCGCTTCAATTATGTAGTTCCCTTTTCTGACTTCGGCAGGCAGGCACATGAATTTTACACATTCATACAGACAAACTTCACATTATGAAAGCAAATATTTGTAGTAAAGTTTTATTAAAAAAATAAACTAAACAAAATATCAAGGAACCATTACGCTGGGTTAGGAAGAGTAATAGGGATAAAACCAATTTCAATGTCAAGTCTAGGGGAATTAGGTTAAATTTGTAAGTATCATGGTGGAGAGAATAGGTCCCAAAGTTGTCTTCTGTTGTAAACACACACACCCACCCACCCACCCACACCCACACACACACAAATAAACACATCCTGTGTTCATGTGATTACAAGCAACAGCCTGAAAAATCATTTCATGTAGCTGGCCCTGGCCCTGGCCCTGGCCCTGGCCCTGGCCCTGGCCCTGGCCCTGGCCCTGGCCCTGGCCCTGGCCCTGGCCCTGGCCCTGGCCCTGGCCCTGGCCCTGGCCCAGGCCCTGGCCCTGGCCCTGGCCCAGGCCCTGGCCCTGGCCCTGGCCCTGGCCCTGCACCTGGCCCTGGCCCTGGTCATGCCCCTGGCCCTGCCCCTGGCCCTGGCCATGCCCCTGGCCCTGCCCCTGGCCCTGCCCCTGACCCTGGCCCTGGCCCTGCCCCTGGCCCTGCCCCTGGCCCTGCCCCTGACCCTGGCCCTGGCCCTGCCCCTGGCCCTGACCCTGCAACTGATCCTGGCCCTGCCCCTGGCCCTGCCCCTGGCCCTGGCCCTGGCCATGCCCCAGGCCCTGCACCTGGCCCTGCACCTGGCCCTGGCCCTGGCCCTCATCCTAGCCCTGGCTTTGGCCCTGCACCTGGCCCTGGCCCTGGCCCTGCACCTGGCCCTGCACCTAGCACTGGCCCTGCACCTGGATCTGGCCCTGCACCTGGCCCTGGCCCTGCACCTGGCCCTGGCCCTGCAACTGGTCCTGTCCCTGCAACTAGCCCTGAACCTGTTGCTGGCTCTGGACGTGCACCTGGCCCTGGCCCAAGCCCTGGCCCTGCACCTGGCCCTCACCCTGCACCTGGCCCTGGCCCTGCACCTGGCCCTGGCCCTGGCCTTGGCCCTGCACCTGGCCCTGGCCCTGACACTGGCCATCCACCTAGCCCTGGGCCTGGCCCTGCACCTGGCCCTGGCCCTGGCCCTGGCCTTGGCCCTGCACCTGGCCCTTGCCCTGACCCTGGCCCTCCACCTAGCCCTGGCCCTGCACCTTGCCCTGGCCCTGGCCTTTGCCCTTTCACTGGCCCTGGCCCTGGCTGTTCTGTCCTTGGCCCTGACACTGCACCTGGCCCTGATATAGGACCTGGCCCTGGCCCTTGACCTGGCCCTGGCCCTGCAACTGGCCCTGGCCATGGCCCTTCACCTGGCCCTGGCGTTGGCCCTGCACCTGGCCCTCCATCTAGCCCTGGCCCTGGCCCTGCACCTAGCCCTGGCCCTGGCCCTGGCCTTTGCCCTTTCACTGGCCCTGTCCTGGCTATTCTGTGATTGGCCCTGGCACTGCACCTGGCCCTGATATAGGCCCTGGCTCTGGCCGTTCTGGACATTACCAGGTGCAGGGCCAGGTGCAGGGCCAGGGCCAGGTGCAGGGCCAGGGCCAGGGCAGGGCCAGGGCCAGGGCCGGGCAGGCCAGGGCCAGGTGCAGGGCCAGGGCCAGGTGCAGGGCCAGGGCCAGGGCCAGGTGCAGGGCCAGGGCCAGGTGCAGGTGCAGGGCCAGGGCCTGTGACAGGTTCAGGGCCATGGCCAGGGTCAGGGCAAGGGCCTGGGCCAGGGCCAGAGGCAGGGTCAGGGCCAGGGCCAGGTGCAGGGCCAGTGCCAGGGCCAGGTGCAGGGCCAGGAGCAGGGCCATGGCCCGGGCCAGGGTCAGTGCCAGGTGCAGGGCCAGGGCCAGGTCCTGGTTCAGGGCCAGGGCCAGGTGCATGGCCAGGGCCAGGTGCAGGGCCAGGGCCAAGGCCAGGTGCAGGGCCATGTGCAGGGCCAAGTGCAGGGCCAGGTGCAGGGCCAGGGCCAGGGCCAGGTGCAGGGCCAGGTGCAGGGCCAGGGCCAGGTGCAGGGCCATTGCCAGGGCCAGGTGCAGGGCCAGGGCCAGGGCCAGGGCCAGGGCCAGGTGTAGGGCCATGGCTAGGGCCAGGTGCATGGCCAGGGCCAGGGCCAGGGCCAGGTGCAGGACAAGGGCCAGGGCCAGGTGCAGGGACAGGGCCAGGTGCAGGGCCAGGGCCAGGTGCAGGGCCAGTGCCAGTGCCAGGTGCAGAGCCATGGCCAGTTGAAGGGCCAGGGCCAGGTGCAGGGCCAGTGCCATGTGCAGGGCCAGGACCAGGGCCAAGGCCAGGCGCAGGGCTAGTGCCAGCGCCAGGTGATGGGCCAGGGTCATGGCCAGGTGCAGGGCCAGGACCAGGTGTATGGCCATGGCCAGGTAGAGTGCCAGAGCCAGGGCCAGGTTTAGGGCCAGGGCAGGGCCAGGTGCAGGGCCAGGGCCAGAGCTAGGTGCAGGGCCAGGGACAGGGCCAGGTGCAGGGCCAGGTGCAGGGCCAGGGCCAGGTGCAGGGCCAGAGCCAGGGCCAGGTGCAGGGCCAGGGCCAGGTGCAGGTGCAGGGCCAGGGCCTGTGACAGGTTCAGGGCCATGGCCAGGGTCAGGGCAAGGGCCTGGGCCAGGGCCTGGGTCAGGGTCAGGGCCAGGGCCAGGGCCAGGTGCAGGGCCAGTGCCAGGGCCAGGTGCAGGGCCAGGAGCAGGGCCATGGCCCGGGCCAGGGTCAGTGCCAGGTGCAGGGCCAGGGCCAGGGCCAGGTTCAGGGCCAGGGCCAGGTGCATGGCCAGGGCCAGGTGCAGGGCCAGGGCCAAGGCCAGGTGCAGGGCCATGTGCAGGGCCAAGTGCAGGGGCAGGTGCAGGGCCAGGGCCAGGGCCAGGTGCAGGGCCAGGGCCAGGGCCAGGGCCAGGTGCAGGGCCAGGGCCAGGGCCAGGGGCAGGGCCAGGGCCAGGGCCAGGGCCAGGTGTAGGGCCATGGCTAGGGCCAGGTGCATGGCCAGGGCCAGGGCCACGGCCAGGTGCAGGACCAGGGCCAGGGCCAGGTGCAGGGCCTGGGCCAGGTGCAGGGCCAGGGCCAGGTGCAGGGCCAGTGTCAGGGCCAGGTGCAGAGCCAGGGCCAGTTGAAGGGCCAGGGCCAGGTTCAGGGCCAGTGCCATGTGCAGGGCCAGGACCAGGGCCAAGGCCAGGCGCAGGGCTAGTGCCAGGGCCAGGTGCTGGGCCAGGGTCATGGCCAGGACCAGGTGCATGGCCATGGCCAGGTAGAGTGCCAGAGCCAGGGCCAGGATTAGGGCCAGGGCAGGGCCAGGTGCAGGGCCAGGGCCAGAGCTATGTGCAGGGCCAGGGCCAGGGCCAGGTGCAGGGCCAGGTGCAGGGCCAGGGCCAGGTGCAGGGCCAGGGCCAGGGCCAGGTGCAGGGCCAGGGCCAGGTGCAGGTGCAGGGCCAGGGCCTGTGACAGGTTCAGGGCCATGGCCAGGGTCAGGGCAAGGGCCTGGGCCAGGGCCTGGGTCAGGGGACAGGGCCAGGGCCAGGGCCAGTGCCAGGGCCAGGTGCAGGGCCAGGGGCAGGGCCATGGCCCGGGCCAGGGTCAGTTCCAGGTGCAGGGCCAGGGCCAGGTTCAGGGCCAGGGCCAGGTGCATGGCCAGGGCCAGGTGCAGGGCCAGGGCCAAGGCCAGGTGCAGGGCCATGTGCAGGGCCAAGTACAGGGCCAGGTGCAGGGCCAGGGCCAGGGCCAGGTGCAGGGCCAGGTGCAGGGCCAGGTGCAGGGCCAGGGCCAGGGCCAGGGCCAGGGCCAGGTGTAGGGCCATGGCTAGGGCCAGGTGAATGGCCAGGGCCAGGTGCAGGGCCAGGGCCAGGTGCAGAGCCAGTGCCAGGGCCAGGTGCAGGGCCAGGGCCAGTTGAAATGCCAGGGCCAGGTGCAGGGCCAGGGCCATTTGAAGGGCCAGGGCCAGGTGCATGGCCAGGGCCATGTGCAGGGCCAGACCAGGGCCAAGGCCTGGTGCAGGGCTAGTGCCAGGGCCAGGTGCTAGGCCAGGGTCATGGCCAGGTGCAGGGCCAGGACCTGGTGCATGGCCATGGCCAGCTAGAGTGCCAGGGCCAGGGCTAGTGCAGGGCCAGGGACAGGGCCAGGTGCAGGGCCAGGGCCATGGCCTGGTGCATGGCCATGTCCAGGGCCAGGTGCAGGGCCAGGGCCAGGGCCAGGTGCAGTGCCAGGTGCAGGGCCAGGTGCAGGGCCAGGTGCAGGGCCAGGTGCAGGGCCAGGTGCAGGGCCTGGGCCAGGTGCATGGCCTGGGCCAGGTGCAGGGCCCGGTCCAGGTGCAGGACCAGGGCCAGGGCCAGGTGCAGGGTCAGGGCCAGGGCCTTTTACTGGGACAGGGCCAGGGCCAGTTCCAGCGCCAGTGCGAGGGCCAGGTCAGGGCCAGGGCCAGGGCCAGGTGCAGGGCCAGTGTAAGGGGCAGTGCCAAGTCCAGTGCCAGGGCCAGGGACAGAACAGCCAGGGACAGGGCCAGTGAAAGGGCAAATGCCAGGGCCAGGTCCAGGGCCAGGTTCAGGGCCAGGGACAGAATGGCCAGTGACAGAACCAGGGTGAGAAAAGCCAGGGCCAGAATGGCCAAGGCAATAACTGCCAGGGCCAGATTAATTCAAGGCCAGTGCCAGAACGGCCCGGTACAGAACTGCCATGTCCAGAATTGCCATGGCCAGGGACAAAACGTCCAGGGCGATAACTACCATGGCCAGATCATTCAAGGCCGGGCCAGAACTGCAAGGGACAGAAAGGCCAGGGACAGGGACAGACCGGCCAGTTTCAAGGATAGAACAACCAGACCCATTTCCAGAACGAGTGCTTGGGCCACAGCAAAGGAAGTCCAGGGCCAGGGCCAAATCAGCCAGGGCTAAGTCCAGATCAGCCAGGGCTAAGTTCAGAATGGCCAGGGCCAGAAATCCATGGGCAAAGGCCAGAAAGGCCAGGGCCAAAACGGCAAGGGCCAGGGCCAGGGCCAGAAAGTCCTGTACCAGAACCCAGGACCTGAAGGACCAGGTTCAGGGCAAGAAAATCCAGAGCCAGAAAGGACAGTGCTAGAATGTACAGGGCAAGTGCCAGAATGGCCATGGCTTATATAACCAGGCCAGAACCAGAAGGGCCAGGGCCAGTACGGCAAGAGCCAGAATGACCTGGGTAAGGGTCATAATGGCCAGGGTCAGGAACGTGGCCTGGGCCAGTGTGAGGGGAAGGACAGAACAGCCAAGGTCAGTGTGAGGGCCAAGGACAGAACAGCCAGGGCCAGGGCCAGGGCAAGGGCATCAGCCAGGTATAAGTCCAGATCGGCCAGGGCCAGAAATTCCAGGGCAAAGGCCAGCAAGGCCAGGGACAGAATGGCAATGACCAGGGCCAGAAAGACCTGTACCAGAACCCAGGATCTGAACGACCAGGGTCAGGGCAAGAAAAGTCAAAGCCAGGAAGGCCATTGCTAGAATTTCCAGGGCAATTGCCAGAATTGTCATGGCTTGTATGACCAGGGCCAGGCCCAGAACGGCAAGGGCCAGTAAGGCAAGAGCCAGAAGGACCTGGGTAAGGGTCAGAACGGCCAGGGTCATGAACATGGCCAGGGCCAGTGCCAGGACCAAGGAAAGAACTGCCAGGTCCAGGTCCAGGGCAAGGGCCAGGGCCAGGGCCAGGACAGCCATGGCCAGGTCCAGATCGGCCAGGGCCAGAACGACCAGGGTAATGGCCAGAACTGCCAGGGCCAGGGCCAATATCAGGGCCATGTCCAGTTCCAGGGCCAGGGACAGAACATACAGGGATAGGGCCAGTGACAGGGCAAAGGCCAAGGACAGGTCCAGGGCCAGGTTCAGGGCCAGTGACAGAATGGCCAGAGACACAACCAGGATGAGAACGGCCAGGACCATAACTACCATGGCCAGATCGTTCAAGGTCGGGCCAGAACAGCAAGGGACAGAAAGGCCAGGGCCAGGGAGAGACCAGCCAGGTTCAAGGTTAGAACAACCAGACCCTGTTCCAGAGCAAATGCTTGGGCGAGAGCAAGAAAGGAAATGGCCAGGGCCAGGGCCAAATCAGCCAGGGCTAAGTCCAGATTAGCCAGGGCTAAGTCCAGAAGGGCCAGGGCCAGAAATCCAAGGGCAAAGGACAGAAAGGCCAGGGCCAGAAGGGCCAGGGCCAGGGCCAATATCAGGGCCAGGTCCAGTGCCAGGGCCAGGGACAGAACATCTAGGGACAGGGTCAGTGACAGGGCAAAGGCCAGGACCAGGTCCAGGGCCAGGTTCAGGGCCAGGGACATAATGGCCATGGACAGAACAAGGGTGAGAAAGGCCAGTGCCTGAATGGCCAGGGCCATAACTGCAAGGGCCAGATCGTTCAAGGCCAGGGCCAGAACGGCCAGTGACAGAACGGCCATGTCCAGAATTGCCATGGCCATGGCCAGAACGTCCAGAGGCATAACTACCATGGCCAGATCGTTCAAGGCTGGCCCAGAATAGCAAGGGACAGAAAGGCCAGGGCCAGGGACAGACCGGACAGGTTCAAGGATAGAACAACCAGACCCAGTTCCAGAGCAAATGCTTGGGCCAGTGCAAGAAAGGAAATGGCCAGGGCCAGGGCCAGGGCCAAATCAGCCAGGGCTAAGTCCATATCAACCAGGGCTAAGTCCAGAACGGCCAGGGCCAGAAATCCAAGGGCAAAGGACAGAAAGGCCAGGGCCAGAATGGCCAGGGCCAGGGCCAATATCAAGGCCAGGTCCAGTGCCAGGGCCAGGGACAGAACATACAGGGACAGGGCCAGTGACAGGGCAAAGGCCAGGGCCAGGTTCAGGGCCAGGGACAGAATGGACAGGCACAGAACCAGGGTGAGAAAAGCCAGGGCAAAAATGGCCAAGGCAATAACTGCCAAGGCCAGATCGTTCAAGGCCAGGGCCAGAATGGCCAGGGACAGAAGAGCCATGTCCAGATTTGCCCTGGCCAGGGCCAGAACGTCCAGGGCCATAACTACCATGGCCAGATCGTTCAATGCCGGGCCAGAACAGCAAGGGACAGAAAGGCCAGGGCCAGGGACAGACCGGACAGGTTCAAGGATAGAACAACCAGACCCAGTTCCAGAGCAAGTGCTTGGGCCACAGCAAGAAAGGAAAGGACCAGGGCCAGGGCCAGGGCCAGGGCCAGGGCCAGGGCCAGGGCCAGGGCCAAATCAGCCAGGGCTAAGTCCAGATCAGCCAGGGCTAAATTCAGAACGGCCAGGGCCAGAAATCCATGGGCAAGGGCCAGGGCCAGGGCCAGAAAGTCCTGTACCAGAACCCAGGACCTGAACGACCAGGATCAGGGCAAGAAAAGCCAGAGCCAGAAAGGCCAGTACTAGAATGTCCAGGGCAAGTGCCAGAATGGCCATGGATTGTATGACCAGGCCAGTCCCAGAATGGCCAGGGCCAGTATGGCAAGAGCCAAAATGACCTGTGTAAGGGTCAGAAGGGCCAGGGCAGGAACATGGCCAGGGCCAGTGTGAGGGCCAAGGACAGAACAGCCATGGCCAGGGACAGGGCCAGGTCCAGGGCCAGGTCCAGGGCCAGGACCAATCCTGCACATTTGCTTTGTATTATATAAAGCAATTCATATTTGAGGAAACTGTTAATATTTTAACCACCTAATTACCTGGGTTAAGGAATGAGCGCTCACAATATTGTGTATTCACAAGTTAAGATATGTTTGGTTAAAGATTTGATTTAATTTTAATTATGTAGTGCCAGTGCATGTATTTGTGTTTGCTCCCACTTGTTCCCAAGAATTTTAGCCTTTTGTAAGAATAGTAATACTATTCTTAAAAAGAAGAGAATAAATACAAAAGTAAAATTAATGAAAATTTAAATCATATATATTCCGTTTGAACACTTATGAAAACAAAAAAAGAAAACAGTAAATAATCTATATCAAGTGTCATAATAGGCTTAGAATGCAAATATATGCAAAAAAAATAAGAAAGCTAAATATGGAATTTTTCCCATCTCTAAAGCACTCCCATATACTCAGTACCGGTTTCTGCTATAAGGTGGTCATATAAGAAATCAATGTTTCTTTCATAGAGACATTTTCATTTGAAATACTCAAGACTTTTTCTAAAATGTGACTCCCTGGAAAATGAGAATTTTATGAGTCTACAGTTGCGGTGGTAGTAGGCCAGAATGGACCCCACAAAGTTGACTTATGATCTCCACATGAATGTCATTGTCTAAAAACTGGTAATTAATTTACAGACACACACATACAACAGAATCTTTCTTTTTCTGTTAAAAATGTCTTTGCCATGGTATTTTATAGCATCTTTGCATAATCCTATTTGAAGGCAATACTTCAAGTTGAAGCACCCATGGGCAAATAGTGAGGACATGAATAAGCATGGAATTTGAAGTAATAATTACTTATATTCATATCCACAGCACAATAAGCTATGTTGTGGAATAATGGCATATGCCACGGGGTTGCTCATGCTGCCTGAGTGAGTTCCAGCATTTTTAAGTTGCAGATCAAACTCAATTCTCCAGGATGTGTGGAACAAAGTGTTGTGGACTGGAGTTTGTAGGACTGTAATCAGAAACAGCAGCTCAGTCCCATGTCCATTCCTCAGTCAGTGAGTGTGGAAAGGTGGAAGAGAATCTATCATTGATGAAAGGAAGACAGAGACATAATATGATGTCAGGCAGGTTCAGTCAGTACTGTAAGCTCCATTTTATTCATACATCAAACTTAAGTAGTCAAACAAAGGTGCAGCAATGGAAGGGGACATCTATTAATATGTATAAAGGGAAAACAGAAATTGCTTCCAATAATGCTACAGGCACTCCATAATTGCACATACTATGTGCCTTCAGTCACACAATTGCTGCACTTCCTCCCTTACTTCAGGGTGGTTAACCTGTCTACTCCCAAATCATTGCTATTTGGATAGGAGACATTCATCATCAAGGCACAGGTGTCCTGTAGCACCTAAGGAAAATAGGAGTTATTGGAGCACTTTGAACTCATGACAAGTTGGAATGGATTCCCATTTAGGATTTGAGAAACTTCAGACTGGCAGAATATATTCCAGGGCTACCAAAGCCATACAGAAGTCTTGTATGTAAACAGATGATGAGGTCTACCTTTAACTGCTTGGTGGCAGTGCAAATGTTTAATCCAGGGACACAGGAGGCTGCCTGATTTTGCTTAGGTTGAGGCCAGCCAAATCCATAGAATGAGTTTAAGTCCTGCACAGAAAAACCCTGTTTTGAAAACAAAAAAACAAAACAGAACAAAGTCACATAAATGAAAAATCAGATCAAACTTCTGGTGGTAGCCTACATGTATAAATGGTATTGAAGGAGGAAGCTTTCCCTCTTTGTCTACTTTCCCTAGCTCTGGGTTCCATGTTTCTTCCTTTACTAACATAGGAGCCTACTTTTTTGGAATTTTGATGTATAATGACCAGCTGACACATCCATCCTGATAAACTAAAAAACTGCTGTACTCTTCAGATTCCCATTGGTAGGCAACCATTGTTGGACTAAATATATCACAGCTTGTGAGACATCGTAATAAATCCACTTTTTACATATATGTAGAGTTTCATCCTACATTCCTTTTCATGCAGAAAACCTTGATTACTGCAGTTGGTTTTTGTTTTGTTTTATTTTTTATATGCTTACAAAATATGTATTTCTCTGTAAATATTCAATTTTCCATGAAGACTACTTTTCTCATTATGATGCCTTTGCCAAGTGTTTGCTCTGAATTTCAGGGATAAAATTCTACATTCATGGAGCCATCATCTGGCATTCTGCCACGAGGAAGATCATTTATCTTTTTTTGAGATGTGGTCCCTGCTTTTCTTTCATGATTATCTGAAGTTCCTGTGACAAACAGGTAAAAAGCAAATTTAGTTCAATATACTCAGTGTTTAACCAAATAACAAATAACACAATTTGCATTCCTAAATCTCTTTATGGTAATTAACGAATATTTGGAGCTCCCTTCCGACTTTTTCACCAAGAATCACGCAATCCATTTAAGTAAGTAAATTTAGCTAGAAACACTGTGTCTACGAGGAAGAAAGGTAAATGCCTGTGTACTACAGAATGATAGCACAGGTCAGCTATAGGACAATTGCTATAGAAATGCACATCACTGCTAATGTAGAAAAGTCTTATTGCAAGAAGGCAATCAGTAACCATTGCAATTAGTCCTTAAGCACTCTGCAACCACCTGGGAGGTGCTTTTATCACTCAGGCCTTAATAGCTAACCAGGCCCCTTTGTGACCTGCCTGTCAAAAGAAGTGAAGGGCCCTTCTGGTCTGGATTTGAAGAGAAACAGCAGTCAGTGTTTTTGTTATGTGCTTTGAGGAAGGGCAAACTGGAAAACCACAGCATGGTGAGTGAGGTGCTGCCATCCTCAGATCAGTGGAGGGAGATATTGAGGTGATGGATCCCGTGTGGTGGATATTCCCTAGATCTGTGTGGGAAGCTGCAAGGAGACAACCTGTCCCCTGAATTCTCATGTAGTTCTTGAAATACCCAGAAGCTAGAAGCAGTCCACCAAATAACTATTCTGTGGGCTGTATCTGCTTTGAGTACTGTGAGCAGGTAGGTGTCTATGGAAACCTTTTTTAAGTCAACTTCTACAAAATTCAGGTACACCCACTGAAAACATGGCAACAAACTTCCAGAGGCCTTTTAGTTAAGTACCTTTTTAGAAGTTCAGCCATTTGCATTTTAATTTTATGTGTAAGATCCATGTATTGTTAATTTTCTGCAGGTTGTAAAAGGCATCTCATGTAAGGGTAGCACTTCACTATTGAGCAGTGATCTACAAGAGTAGAATTTGTAACACAAACGATTTACAAGTGCTTTTAAGATATTATATCTCATTAAGTAGAATTTAACTGAGATACTACTGCCTCTAAAACACACAAAGATAAGTGTATGCTGATCAGTCCTGTTAGAATTTTGAATCCTAGATACACATTTGTTGTCCATGATTTTCCAGACATTTGACTCCAAACCATTACACAGAAGCTACTCCTGTTTTGTAACAGCATCTAGTCCCTTACCCTTATCATACACCTCCCCAATACAAGCTGCTCAGCGAGATATTACAGTGTCATAAACAACCTTAAATTGTATTATATCATATAGTTGCAGTTTTCTTCTCCAGAAAAGCATAGTTCTACCACTGTGGCAATAGGACACCAGATTTTAAAAAGTAAACCAATGATGTATGAGTGGCCTGATAAAGCAAAGCTTTTACTTAGGTCCTCATGCAGGGATGAGAAACATTCTTAGAAGAGATAGTAACAACCAGGGCCTAGGCCTTGAAAGCTTTTCGTAAGGGCCTGGTGTATTGACAATAATACACAGAACCTCGCCAAAAACAGGTATTTGCATTGGAGAGTTGGTAATTGTATGGAACAAAGCCTTTGTGGACAGGTTGTTCCAGATATGTAGATATAAACTACATAGAGCTATGGTTCTCAGTCCCAAGGCCACTGTGGGCATAGTCAGCAATGATCATGAGATATCCTGTATTCCATTGTTTTAGTGGTGTTCTCCTGAGTTTGTCCCATTTAATGGGTTTCTACTGACTTCACATAAGTGTCCCCTTTCTTTCCATTTCCTCTGTGGAAATAGTATACAAGTGTCTATTCTCCTTAAGAAACTTTTCATGGGACACATCTCCCTATCCCAGCATTTTTTTTAAAAAATCTTTTCTACCTTCTACATTTCCTATCTATCACATTTCCCATCACCTTCACCTCAGGATCCTATATGTGGAACAGGTCCTTCAGTTTCGTGTATCTGGAGGCCTTTAGGAACAGTACTGGGAACACATTTGCTGTGTAATCCTCCCATCTCCCTAAGTAGCTAGACATGCTGTCTCCAGTCTCTACTGAAATTGTTCACTGTGTAAAATGGAGCTTGAACCAAAAGCCATTTAAGAAAGATAGCATATATGAAAAGCAAACTATGTATAGGCTGGCTCCTCTCTGAGTATTTTCCAGAGATAGATATATGTTATGTTAGAAATATTTGTCTTTATGTCTCGCCTCTGTGGGCGAAGTGATTTCTCCCTGGGAAGGCATATTAATGCTACAACAGATGCATTTGCATCCAGTTAGAAGAATGTTTATGAGACAATCCCTCATGTTGATGCAAGTAGCATTGGTTGTACTCTGTTGCTCTCCAAACAATGGCCTTGCTGTCTTCTGTACTATACCTTCAAATTTCTTAAATTACTGTAACGCCTAAGAGATTTGAATCTTCCATTTGAGTCAGGTAGCCAACTATCCAGTGAAGTCACAGGAAAAGCATTTGCAAGTGGAGCATTGCTTCTACCTTCAGTGCAGAATAAGGAAAATTGTTTACACTGCAGGAGGATTCAGGGTAAGCAAAATTGCTGAATTCACCACTATGAAAAAAGTACATGACTGTGGTAAGGGGAGTGTTTTTGTTATGTCCCAGCATGTTTTAATCTGTCATGTGTTGGAACACAGACCAGAGTATGTAGGTGTACAGTGTGTGAGGGATGAAATGAAAGGCAGGATTGCTCAGTGGCTAGTGTTGCCACTTTTGTGGGTGGAGCTTCTTTCAGTGTCCATCAGTCATCTCTGAGGAAATGGGTGGTGCCAGCAGCTGGCCTGTCTCTCTGTTAAAAAATCTTTTTAATGAGACATTTTAAATGCCATATTCTCTAGATTTCTGAGCATTTGAGGGCTGTCCGACTGTTTAGCATACCTTAGTATACAAAATATCCCTGTAATTAATCTGTTTTGAAAACTGGATCCAAGCTGAGCGGCTGTGGAGGGATATTTTACTTAGGGCCTGAAGCTTGACTGTAACTGGTTTTTACTTAGTAGGTTACACTTATGACCACAGAGGACAAAGAGGTAGAGAAAAACTCCCTATGATAATAGAGGCTTAACCTTAATAAACAGCTCACAGGAAAGACTGGGTGGCATAAATATTTTGTTAGCTTGAAATAGACATTTATAACCTTAAATGTTTACCACCATTCAGAGGCACATAGCAATTTAGAAACATTTGAGATTTAGTACAATTGAATTTAAGTTGTATGAAGTTAGCTTACATTTACATAAAGTTAAAATTAAGTTAAATGTACAGATATATTAAACAGGACTGTGTAAAATTGAGAAGGACTTGAATGTGAAGCTATGTATGACATAGTGAAAAAAGAAATTAGAGACCAAGAATAAAGAATAAAGAAAATAAAAGAATAAAAGCAAAAGGTAAATGAATTACAGGTTCTGTTGGCGGCAGAAGCTGGCTAGACTCCCTGTGCCTAGGTGGCTGGTGTAGCAGAGGGAAGAACCATGGGGGCTGAGGCTTGGCCACATTGTTAAAATGGCAGCTGCCATAAACATATCCCCAACAGCTGGCAGAAATGATAACATTTTGAGATTCAATTTTGTCTTGTTTAGATGCTGCCTCAGCCCAGCCTAATGCCCTGAGACAAGCTGCAGCTGCTGCTGGCAGGAGAGTTTTAGTGTGGCAGAAAGAGAACAGAACCAAGTTGAGGGTAAGAGATTGTTTAGCAAAGAGATAGAAAAAACTCCTTCCATCTACCTGTTCGCTGGCAGTAATTTGAAAGATCCTGTAAAATATCTGGATTTAGAGAGCCGTTATGTGGCCAATTTGAATTTCCTATGGGATATCTAGGTTACTAGGTTACTAGTTAGCCACAGCCACTATGTCTCTAGTTACATACACACAATATATCAATACTTACCCACCCATACTAAGTCACTAGTCAGTCACACATCTAATTCACTAGCTAGCCAAAAACACCAAGAAAATAGTCAGCCACACACACACTGATATAGTAGTTAGCCATCCTCCTATGCATTTCTATGTATTTAGTCAACTACACACCTAAGTCACTAGTTAGCTACAAAGACTAGGTCACTAGATATCCACACACATTAAATCAGTAGTTAGACACACACACTATGTCAGTAGTTAGACACATACTAAGAAAAACAGCTCACACTAAGGTGGTCCCAGGACTTGGGAATCAGGCCTTTAATCCCAGCAGTAGGGATTTGGAGATAGGAGTGACATGGATGGACAGAGAGAGGAAGATAAGGTAGAGGAGACAGAAGAACATGAAGTGAGATGATTTTGTTTGAGCAATTAGTCTGAGGGATCGAAGAGATAGCAGTTAATCTGAGGAGGCAGTGTGAGGACAGGAGCACATGGCTTGTCTGAGAATAGGTAGAGAAAAGAACTCTAGTAGCCAGATGCTCTGAATCTGTGATCCTTCAGTTTTTCAACCTCCCCTCCCTGATAGGTTACTGTGAGTTTTTACTAGTAAGATCTATTAGAACTTGTGCTGGAAGTGATGTTCTCTCTTTGGAAGTATGATATTTCAAAGTCAATAGAGGTAAAAATTTTAAATTGTTGAAATATTAACTTTATTTTTTTTTGAAAATTACATTGGTATCTTTTTAATGTTTTTAATTTTTAAAAAAAATTTATACATATCAAACCAGTCCATTCCACCTTACCCCCACCCTCCTTCTTCCCCTCTCTCCCAACTTCCCGAGCCCACGACCACTCTCCCCTCCCATCCAACGGACACTATACACATAGGTTGATGCCTTCCAGGAGAGGTCATCTAAATCTTTCAAGTCATTTGAAGTAGGGACTAAAATATCTCTCCTGTCTCAAGGTTAATGCATTATACCTCCATGGGGATATTCCCCCAAAGTCTTTTTAGTAACAGGGATGTTTCCTGATTCCACTGTCTGAAGACCCTTAGACTGCAAAGGACATTTAGCTTAGACCCATGTTCAGGGGTATCTCGGTTAAATAAGGACCAGGATAAACAAATAGGCCAAATAGATATTTATTTAGGGAGAAATAACTTACAACCTAGACAGATAAACACCAGGAAATTCAACCCAATCCTCTCCTGTCCAAGTCACGCCAGCAAGAGAGCTTTTACCGGCTCTCCCTCCGACTTCCTTCCACAGGTTACTTCCGCCCATGGCTTCACCCCCCCAATGGGCGTGGTCAGTGCCACAGAAGGACTATCTCACTACAATTCCCCTTTTAGTCTAAAGAAAAGATTTAGGCTTAATACAAAACTATATACAAAACAGTGAATAACAAGTGTGCTCTAAGAAAAGGAAAATCGAGTACAAAATGACCTACATATCTAGTCCTAGGGTGAGGGCATAATGGAGTTTACAACAGAGTTGTCCTAAGCTGGAAAGTGTAAGTCTAGTACCTAATATATCTAACTAGGAAGAGAGAATAATAGTTGTGATAGTTTAATCTTCAACCTCATCAAGACCTGAGAAGGAAATTAACAATACTAGAGTAGACAGGAAATGCAGATGGACAACTTCCAAAAGGTGCAGCAAGGACAGAAACAGCAAGCCACCTGAACAGTCACCCCAGGTCTCACAGCAACTTTGGTACATCCAGTTTTGGCTAAGGCCAAGAGAACTTGAAAGACCACAACAGTTATTAAATATGAATCACAGTAAACACTATTTAGTCCATTAACATTTAGCAAGATTAAAAGAAACTATTGTATTATCTATCTTAAATTTGTGAGTCTAAAGTCCTATATGTAACTTATCTTTAAGCATAACTAATGAAAGCTATAACCATAACTATCTGTCTTCAACTCCTTCAAAGACAACAGAAGGATAATATATAAGCTCTAGAAATGACAGAGACAACTCACTGCCTGGTCACCTGAAGTTCTTTTGTAATCTTTCATCTTCAGCCCATAGGCCATCGTGTGTCTAGCAGACTCTTCAGCAAACCAGGAAACTTTGTATGGCAGTTTGTCAGTCATTTTCCTCTGTGTCCTGCAGACTGTCTGGCAGACTCTTCCATGAAGCAGGAACTCTATAGCAATGTCCATCTTGCATGTGCAGTCACTTTTCTGTGGGTGCTGCACGTCCAGTTTATACAGCATTAAGTTAAAAAGTCCAGACAAGAGCTGTATCTTGTCCAAATGGCTAGTCTTGCCATAATGGAAGCAAACTCCATAACGAGCTTCTTCAATGTCCATCTTCCTTTCTGGTGCAGGTGGTATTGCCAAGAGCAATTATGTCTCACTGTCACAAAAACCCTAAACAATTTTAAATGCCATATTCTGTAGGTCTTAGAAAGGTTTGAAGAATGCCTATCTATCTCAAATACATCTCTGTGTATCTTGAAAACCTAACTCGCCAAGCTATAAGTTTTGACTATTATAGGCAATTATGTAAAATCTGTACTAAATTATACATTACATTTTTAAATGAGCTATATAAACACAATACATAAACAAGAAGGGAAATATACATATCACAACATTGACCTTAAATTATATTAATAAATGAAAATCCATTCCAAAATGAAGTATTCATATCTATACCATATCCCCTTTTTACCTTTAAAAAGATATTGGTTGTGATCATTAACCATTTATAACCGAATCCATTTAAAAGAAAACAAACATTTATAAATGATATTTGGGAATTTGGGCGTCGTTCCTTCCAAACTACTTCTTGCTGACAGGGGGCGCTGTCATGGGGGATCCTGAGAAGATGCAGAAATTTTGGCTGTAGTCTGCAAGGCTGCTTTGTTTAAGCTGTTTTGAATGTTGGATCACCAGAAACTCTGTTTCAGGGGGTCTGGCTTGATCAAACCACATTAGTCTGTAAGGAATCCACAGTTTTTTATTTTCTGTGGAAACAAAAATAGAAATCATTTTCCCCAGTAACTTGTCCTTGAACTTAAATTTTTGAGTCAAAGCATTTTTAGAACATATAAATTGAATTAATCCACCAGTATTTCCTTTAACAGTTATTGTTTCCTCAGCAGTCAAACAATGCAAAGACAATGTAATACCATACAGTATCCAGATTCTCTCTGAGCTTTTCATTTTTACATGGCTTTATTATTACTCCGTTTCTTTTACTTTTTATTTTTTGAGGCAGGGTTTCTCTGTGTAACTCTTATCTGTCCTGGAATTCACTCTGCATACCAGGTTTACTTTGAAATCACAGAGATCTGCTTGCTTCTGTCTCCCAAGTGTTGGGATTAAAGGTGTGTGCCACCACACCCAGTTCCTCTTTGTCTCTTAAAAACCATTTTTTTTTCCCAAGCCTGCATTTATTTTAAAATACTTTAAACCTTTAGAGGTTTTTCTTAATATGAATCTGTCTTTACTGTAAATCTTTATCTTTTTTGGCCATGAGTCTTTAACTGTTAAACAAAAACATTGTTAAAATGAAAGTCTTTGTTGTTTCTGCCACGGTTATCAAACATGGTGGTGAGTATTTTACTGCCAGCAGTGAGATCTGTGCTCACTGCCTTAGTCTGCATGCTGCCGGCTTGGAGATGTGGTCACTGCCATTGCAAGCTCTCATACACACCAATAAATTGTTAGCAGTGCTTCTTAAGAGCTGTGCGGTTTTTTGCTGCTTATGCTGAGTCAGGAATCTTTCCTTAAAGGAGCACCACGAGTATCTGCTTGTCTCTTGCAAAGCAGAGTTCAACCGAGAAAAATGCTGTTACCAAGAAACCTTGCTTGTCTCTGTTCTTTTGTTTCTAAAACCCTTTTTTAAGCTTTTTTTAAATTTTAAGTGGAAGTTCTTACTAGCCACGTGGGCGCCATCTGTAAGGAGTATGGTTTTTCTGCCTGCCGCCTGGTCTTGTCCTGCTGCCATGCCGCCAGCCCCAAATAACGCACAGAGATTCTGTATTTGATATTATGCTGTTTGCCAGGTGCTAGTTTCTTATCGGCTAGCACTATCTTAATTATTAACCCATTTCTATGTATTTCCACGTGGTCTTACCAGGGAGAGGCGGCTGGCGGTTCTATTCTCTCCAGGCTTTCCATCCTGACTCCTCCTTACTACTTCCAATTTCCTCCTTGTCTCCTAGTCCCTCCTATCTTCCTTTCCTATTGGCCAACAGTGCTTTATTTATTAACCAGTATGAGAAACATATACAGAATGACTCCCATCATCTCCTCTATTCTGTCTAAATAAAAAGAAAGGTTTTAACATTAACATAGAAAATATATAACATAACAGTTATCAAATAAGAATCACAGTTGACAATATTTAGTCCATTAACATTTAGTAAGATTTAAGAAAATATTCCATCATCTATTCTATCTTTGTGAGTCTAAAGCCCTATGTGTAACTTATCTTTAATCCTAACTAAGGAAAACTATAACCATAACTATGTGTCTTGAACTCCTTCAAAGACCACAGAAGGATAATATATAAGCTATAGAAATGACAGAGACAACTCACTGCCTGGTCACCCGAAGTTCTTTTTTAATCTTTCATCTTCAGCCCATAGGCCATCGTGTGTCTAGCAGACTCTTCAGCAAACCAGGAAACTTTGTATGGCAGTTTGTCAGTCATTTTCCTCTGTGTCCTGCAGACTGTCTGGCAGACTCTTCCATGAAGCAGGAACTCTATAGCAATGTCCATCTTGCATCTGCAGTCACTTGTCTGTCTAAATAAAATCCCACTTCTGACACCAGATATCGTGGTTAAATAAGGAGTAGGATAAACAAATAGGCAGAATAGATGTTTATTTAGGGAGAAATAACTTACAAACTACACAGATAAACACCAGGAAATTCAACCCAATCCTCTCCTGTCCGAGTCACACCAGCAAGAGAGCTTTTACTGGCTCTCCAATCGACTTCCTTCCACAGGTCACTTCCGCCCATGGCTCCACCCCAAATGGGCGTGTTCAGTGCCACAGAAGGACTATCTCACTACACAGGGGTTTGTGTCAGTCCCATGTTGGATTCCCAGCTATAAGTCTGGAGCACCATTAGCTCCTCCTTGTTCAGGTCAGCTGTGTCTATGTGTTTCTGCAGTGTGGCCTTGTCCTCCCTCTCTGCATCTGAATTCCAGTTTTGCTTAGTGTTTAGTTGTGCATGTATGCTTCTGTTTCCATCAGCTACTAGATGAGGGCTCCATGATGGTGGATAAGTTAGTCGTTGATCTCATTGTCAGGGAAGGGAATTTATGGTAGCCATTACACTGTTGCACAAATTGTTGGGGTCACTCTTGTAGGACTCTGGACATTTCTCTAGGTTCAGTTTCCTCTTCTAACCTATAATGGATCCCATTTTTATAGTCTCTGTCTCTCTTCTCCTCTCCTAGCTATCCTCTTCTTTTCTTTTCTCTTCATGTCTCTTCTCAAGTCCATTCCTTTTCTGACCAAATGTTCCTAGTCCAATGTTCTTTACTCACCTACTTCTTTCCTTTTGATAGTTCACTCTCCACTCACTACTCCCCAAATCCCATATGCTCTGGGGACCATGTTCCTTCATGCTTCTGTGAGTGACCTTATAAGAAACTCTTAGAATCCTCCTTGAATCCTAGTTTCTCTGGCAGTGTGATTTGTACGGTGGTTATCTTTTGCACAATGTCTAAATTCCACATATGAATGAATACATACCATGTATATCTTTCTGTGACTGGGATACCTCATTCAGGATGGTTTCTTCAAGTTCCATCCACTTGTCTGTGAGATTCAAGATTTCATTGTTCCTCCCCCCCACCCCACCCCCGGCACAGAGTAGTATTCCCTTGTGTAAATGTGGCACATCTCCTTAATACATACTTCAGTTGAGGGGCATCTAAGTTGCTTCCATGTTCTTGCTATTATAAATAATATTGCTATGAATATATGTGAGCACAAGTCTTGGTTCCATGGATGTGGATCATTTGGGTATGTGCATAAGAGGTAGGTTACTGGGTCCTGTGGTAGACTGATTCCCATTATCCTGAGGAACAGCCATGCTAGTCTGCAAAATGGCTCTTCAAGTTTACAGATCCACCTGCAAAGCATAAGTTGTCATTGCTGTTTCCAATTTTAGCCATTCTGACAGCAGTAAGATGGTATCTTAAAGTTGTTTTAATTTGTATTTCCTTGTTAGCCAAAGATATTGAACACTTTCTTAAGTGTATTTCATCATTCCCCCTATTTAGAGTTCTCCATTCAGTTCTATACCACATTTCATAGAATTATTTGGTGTTTTGTTGACTAGTTTCTTGAGTTCTTTGTATATTTTGGAGATCAGCCCTTTGTCGGATATAGGATTGGTGAAAATCTTTTCCCAGTCTGTAGGCTGCCATTGGGTCTTGTCCACTGTGTTCTTTGCCTTAGAGAAACTTGTAAGTTTCAATAGGTCCCATTTATTATTTGTTGATCTCAGTGTCTATGCTTCTGGAGTTATTGTCAGGAAACATTCTCCTGTACCAATTAGTTCAAGAGTACCTCTATTTTTTTTTCATAAGAGGTTCAGTGTGGATGGATTCATGGAGGGATCCATTTGTACTTGTGTTTTGTACATGGCTATAGACATAGATCTATCTTCATTCTTCTATATACCATCATCCATTTGTACCAGCACCACTTGTTGAAGATACTTTCCTTATCCCATTGTGCACTTTTAGCTGTTTTGTCAAAAGTCAGGTGCTCATATGTGTGTGGGATAATACCAAGATTTTCTATTAAATTTCATTGAGCTACTTGTCTATCTTTGTGCTAATACAAGGCTCTTTTCAGAACTATAGCTCTGTAGTAGATCTTAAAGTCAGGGATGATGATGCCTCGTGAAGTTCCTTTATTATACAGGTTGTTTTGGCTATTCTTGTTCTTTTGTTTTTCAATATAAAGTTGATTATTATCTTTTCAAAGTCAGTGAAAAATTGTGCTGGCATTTTATTAGGTATTGAATTGAATCTGTAGATTGCCATTGAGAAAATTGCCATTTTTACTATGTTTATTCTACCTATCCATGAGATGGCGAGATCTTTACATTTTCTGGTGTTTTCTTTAATTTATTTTTGTAAATACACAAATTACTATTATATAGGTCTTTCACTTGTTTGATAAGTGTTACCCAAAGGTAGTTTATGTTGTTTGTGGCTATTGTGCAGGGATTGTTTCTCTGATTTCTTTATTAGCCCCTTTGTTGTCTGCATATAGAATGGCTACAATTTTTTTTTTTTAGTTTATCTTGTATGCTGATACATTGCTGAATGTGTTTTTCAGCTGTAGGAGTACCATTAGCCCCTTTGTTGTCTGCATATAGAATTGCTACAATTTTTTTAGTTTATCTTGTATGCTGATACATTGCTGAATGTGTTTTTCAGCTGTAGGAGTACCATGGTCGAGTTTTCTGGTTGCTTATGTAAACTATCATATCTTCTGAAAATAGAGAAAGATTGAGTTCTTCCTCTCAATTTGTATCCTCTTGATATCCTTTTCTTGTCTTATTTCTTTAGCTACCACTTCAAATACAATAATGAAGATATATGGAGACAGAGGGCAGCCTAGTCTTTGTACTGATTTTAGTGGAATTGCCTTAAGCTTCTCTACATTCAGCTTGATATTTTCTCTGTGTTTACTACATATTGCTTTTATTATGTTTATATAAATTCCTGTTATCCCTGAACTCTACAAGACCTTTAACATGATAGGATGTTGAATTTTGTCAAAGGTTTTTTCTACATCTAGAGAGATGATCATGTGATTTTTTTCATTTTTAGTTTGTTTATATAGTGGTATATTTGAAATATTTTCATATGTGAAGCCATCCCTGCAACCCAAGGATGAAGCCTACTTGATCATAGTAGATGATTTTTCTGATACATTCCTGGATTCGTTTTTCCCATATTTTCTTGAGTATTTTTGCATCAATGTGCAGGAGGGTTATTGTTCTGTAATTTTCTCTTAGTTGTGTCTTTGTGTGAATGGGTATCAAGGTGATTGTAGCCTCAAAAAAGTGTTTTGTGATAAAACTTCTGTTTCTCTTGTGTGGAACAGTTTCAAGAGTATTAATATTAGCTCTTCCATGAATTTTCGGTAGAATTCTTCACTGAAGAAGACATCTGGCTCTGGGATATTTTTATGTTGGAAGGCTTTTTATGATTGCTCCTACTTTGTTAGTTGCTATAGGTCAATATAAGTTGCTTGTCTAATCTTTATTTAATTTTGTTAAGTAAGAGTTATCCAGAAATTTGTTCATATCCTTTGAATTTTCAAATTTTGTGGAGTATAAGTTTTTAATATAACATGAAAATTGCCAGGATTTCTTCAGTGTCTACTGTTCTGTACCCCTTTTTGTTTCTGATTTTGTTAATTTTTTTTTAATTTGTTAATTTCCTTGCTTTTTGTTTAGTTTGGATGAAGGTTTGTCTCCCTTGTTAATTTTCTGAAAAAAAAGCAACTCGTTATTGAATTGATTTTTTTTTTTTGTATCGTATTCCTGCTTTCTACTTTATTGTTTTCAGCCCAAAAATTGATAATGGGGCCTACTCCTGAGGGTTAAGTTTGCTTCATTTGTGTCCTAAGGTTTTCAGGTGTATTGTTAATTCTCTAATGTGTCTCTCATCCGTTTTCTTCATATGGGCACTGAATGCAATCAACTTCCTCCTTAGCAGTGATTTCAAGGTGTCCCATGAATTCATGTATGTTGTATCCACAACCTCATTGAATTTTAGAAATTCCTTAAATTCTTTATTTTTTCTTAGACCCAAGTATCATGAAATTGAGCATTATTCAGTTTCTATGAGTATGTAGGGTTTCTGTGATTTGTTGTTGTTTTTATTGAATTCCAATTATAAAGCATGGTGGTCTGATAAGAAACAGGGTAATATTCAAATGTTTTTGTATCGGGTGAGGATTTTTATGTTGCCTAGTATATGTTCAATTTCAGAGAATGTTCCATGTGGAGCAGAGAAGAAGTTATATTCTTTTTTGTTTGGATGGAACGTTCAATAGATGTCTGTGAAACACAATTGAGACATAACTTCTGTTAGTTCTTTTGTTTCTTTGTAAAGTTTCTGACTTGTGGTCCTGTCTAGTGGTGAGAGTGGGGTGTTGAAGTCTCCCACTCTAAGTGTGTGTGGTTTTATGTGAGTTTTGAGTTTTAATACCATTGCTTTTACGAATGTGGGTGTGTTTGTATTTGGGGCATAGGGGTTCAGAATTGAGGTTTTGTGCTTAGGATTTCTCCTGTGATGAATACAAAATGACTTTTTTCATCTCTTTTGATTGATTTTGGTTTGAAGTCTAATTTGTTAGGTATTAAGATAGCCAAACCTGCTTGCTTCTTGGGTCCAGTTGATTGGAAGATCTTTTCCAAGCCCTTTACCCTGAGTAACATCTATCTTTGAAGCTTAGATTTGTTTCTTGTGTGCAGCAGAAGGATGGATTCTGTTTCCGTATTCATTCTGTTAGGCTTTCTCTATTTATTAATGAGATAATACCATTAACATTGAAGGAAAGGAAGGGATATTGTTGGTTAATGATTTTTGTTTATGATTTGATGTTGGCAGTGGTTTTGTGTATATATTTACTCTGCTTTCCCCTTGGATTCTTTTGAAGTTAGATTATCTATTTCCTATGGGTTTTTGAGCTGTGCACATGCCACAGGCAGAACATGATCTGGAGCCAATCCAGGGAATTTCCAGGTTAGGGTGTGGGGGGAATTTCACGCAAATTTTTCCCAGAGTCACCTCTAGCAGAATCCTGGCAATGGGGGGTCATAGATCCTGGTACACAGAGTTTCAAGTGGTTCCTGCATGGATAGGCAGATCTAGCCAGGGCCTGACACTCTCCTTCTGAATCCTCTCTAGCAGAGGCCCAGCGATGGAGGGCAAGAATCCAACACCATGGACTCAGGATGGTGGCAATGATATGTGGATCTAGCTGGGGCCTGGCATTCTTCAAGTGAGGCCTCTAGCCAATGATGGTATCTGTATTTCTAGCTTTTTTCTTTTTATTTTTTTTTTATTTTTTTGGGACCCCATTTTTTTGTGACTCTGCTGCTTGTACCACAACTATATCTTGTATACCATGCTTGTCTAGAACTCACAGAGATAGGCTTCCATCTGCCTCCTGAACACTAGCGATAAATTAATCTGCCACCACCACCCAGCTATTGGCATCTTTTTAAATATGTTCTTTAAACACATTAATGCTTGTATCTCTGTGCTGCTGCTCTCCTATGTTTCTTAGATTTTACTTATTCCATTCCTTTTGTCAAGTGATGTTTATTATTGATTTCTGGGTAGAGCAAAGTTTTTTGTAACTTTGGGTTGTCTTATGCTGTATAATTGATAATTGTTTTGAACTCCCAATCCTGCTTCTCATGTACAATGCTGGGAAGAAAAACCTACACTTCCTTCCTGCCTGGCCCTTAACTGGTAAGTTAGAAGGAAAATAGACCAGAAAATTAGTGAACACCCAAGATCTCTGATTAGTGTGGGGACTTATATATGAAGAGGGATTTGTGCAAGGATTGAGTTCATGACCCACTTGGATACTAGTGGAGTCACAGTGCAGAAAGGGAGAGGAAGGATATAAGCTGAGATGTCCTCCTTCAATGATAGTTGAGGTGAGCAATGTGGAATCAGTTAATCATTCCTACATAATCCATAATTTTCCCGGTGGGCAGTTTCTTGGAATCCCCAGATGAGGGCTATCAAGAATCTGGATAGAGGAGAGACCTTGTCATGAATACAAATTGCTATAGTTAAAGTATTCAGCCAAAATGGGTCTGGGTGAACTATTGTGGACTATGTAACAGGGCTGATATTTTTTGTGGTTTTGGATGTACAGTCTGAGAGAAATGGTTTGCTCTATTGGTGTGCTCTATTGAAACCACATGGAGCTCTGCTTATTAGGTCCATGGACACTGTGGCCTTAGTCAGTAATGTTAATGGGATTGCCTGTTTTCCCCCTGTACTCCACTGCTTGAGTAGCCTTCTGAGGTCGTCCTATCGAATGGTAAATCCTGCTGACTTTTTAGAAGTCTATCGTTTCCTTCCATTTTCACATAGATGTAGTATACAAGAAGCTATTCCTCATGAGAAGCTTACTTAGAATAACACATGGATTAACTAAACATATCTGTATAAATAATTGGTATCCAAAAATAAAGTTTTTAAGAAGCTTGTTCCCAAAAATTACACTCAGGGCATCCAATCATGTAGTTTAAGCAGGGATAATCAACAGGACATAAGGACATTGCCACAGACTTAATAAATAAGTAAAGAAATATGTCTGTATAGACAAATTTTGTTCATTTCTGGTAATGATCAAAAAGGAAAGATCCTACAACAGATGGTTATTTTTGTTGTTATTGTTTTTTTTTGAGACAGAGTTTATTAGTGCAATAATAAATAGCCTTAGTTGTTTTAGGAGACAGATACTGCAAGTAGGGCCAGTAAGGCAATATAAGCTTTCAACAGAAAAGATAGCACCATAATATTTCATAGTACAGGAGTAACTTCGAACAGCAGATCTGGAGGGAGAAGTCTTAGAAGATGAGAAAAGTAGGGAAGGCAGAACAAAGAAACGATTAAAGCTGGTGCTGGGAGTTATGTGTATATCCTTCATTCCTTGAAGAGACTTGTAAAGCTGCCTCTTGTGGCCTTAATGTGCAATATCATCACAATTTTTGATTCATTGTTTCAATTGATGATGATGACATCCTTCATGACTGGTGTCTGGCCATGCTTCCTTCTCAGTAAGTGCTACATAACCTCTTTCTTGTGACAGTTAGCAATTACCGACTTATTTATTTACTTTTTAAATTATTTAAATGACAGACAATGCCATCACCGATTATGATCAGGGTGAAAATATCTGTCAGGGACAAGGATAGGAAATTTGTACACCTGGGCAAAGCATTTTCTTAATGTTCTATGCATCTCCCAGAGTACTAGTGATGCTGCATGATTGAGTCCAGAAGACTGCATGGTGCCTTCCAAGAAGTACAAGAACTTCACCAAGGCCGGCATGGTGGTCTGGGTGTTGACTACCTGTTCTTCCTCCACGTCTTCACATCTTATGTGATCTACGATGAAAAGACTTAGTGGCACAAGGAGGTCGGCACCATCACCGAGACCTCGCAAGCGGATGACAACCCAGAACATGGAAGTACATGTCTCTCTCAGCTATGCTGGTGATGCCCCAACTGCCGCCATCTTTTCAGCTGATACCAACATTTGGCTAATACTGCTAAGCTAGGAGTGGGCCCAGGTCTTGCCTCACCAGAAAAGAGATTCAGGCGCTGGTGACGATGTCAGGCCAACAGAATTCATCAGGCAAGACAGTATGATTATCTGAGAATGACCTTTTGGAATTTTAAAAATCCTTGATGACAGCATAATTTTTTCTTATCTGGAAAGTCTGCCCAGGAATTGATGATACAAAAAAAGGTCAATGACTTACATATGTAAATATGTAATTATTAAATTGTTTTATTATATAATCTGTGAACCCTGAAGTTTGGTGCCACCTTGTGTGACTCAAGTGTGACAGACGATCTACCTATCTGATTATTTCATTCTTCAAATCTCTTTTTCTGCTCCAGGAAGTGTGGAGTCTGGATCCACCTTGTTGGTGTTAAAGAGTCTCTCGTGATTTCATTTTTTATTTCTTTATTTAAATCAGTGTAGATATCATTTCGTTATCTCTCTTGGGGTGAATCATGAGAAATTATCTTCTTATTCCTACATTTTATTGTTCAAATCTATGATTAAGAACTAAATGAGTCTTCATTATTGAATAATCTTTTAGGCTCCACCTATAAAACGCCAACCACTTGTTAATATTTATTCATGTAATTATGAAAATCTGTCATTATGTATTCAGTGGTCACTGGAGTTTTGAGCCTCCTTATGGGAGTCCATCGTGCCAGGCCATCACATCATCTTATACTTACTTATTTAACTGTTTAAGTAGGAAATTAAGTAATAATTCATCACTTAGTTAACATATTTAAAATACAGGTAATGTTATGGACCATAAGTCCCTTTTGGAGTCAGATTTTGGGAGTTGATGAGGTAACATCATCTCATTATGTCATCATTTAGCTATGTAAATAGATTATTACATCAGCGATTGTTTTTGGACTTTGATGCCATCTCATCGGTGATAATATAAAAAGGCAACTAATTAATTATCAATTTAATTCTTTTAAATAAATCATTATTCCAGGAAGAGATCAGTCTGACTACTCCATGTGGGATTTAAGTATGCACCACCGTGTCATTATTTAATCATTTCTCATTATATATTAATTATTTAAATCGATGAGGATGTTGTTCTTCGTGACTAGAATCTGGCCACTCCTCTCTGGGAGTTAATTGCGAGGCATGATTTAATTATCTAAGTACTACTTCCTTGAAAATCGCTGGAGTTTGGTTCTACCTTATGAAAGTTAAGTATGCAGGACTATCCAATTGTAAACTTATTTGATTGCCAAAGTAATGATGGTGTCATCGGTCATTTGGCAGGAGATCTGTTCCAGAAGCAGTGCCCTGAGAATGAGGGACACTGTGTTACCAAATGATTACTGATTATATAATCATAGATTTTTAACAGTCTCATGATTACATGATTTAAAAAATCTGTAGTGTTTCACATCATCTGTTTCTGAGAGCTTGCAACAGACTGAAACATGAAGGACACAGTCACCACCGATGTTAAAAATGGAATAACTGAATAATCTCTTGATCAGGGAATCTCATCTAATGAACTCTGTCGGGCTGAGACTATGACACACCACAAACAATAAATAACTCTAAGTAAACATATTAGAAAGCGGGGTACAGGGCTTTAGAGGACTATGAACTGAGGATTCCAAAATGACTGATAGAAACATAAGACACTGCTCAAAATCCTTAGTCATTAGCCAAATGCAAATCTAAACAATTCCAAGAAACCATGGAATCAAGCTCCAGTAAAGGAAAGAGAATGAAGAGGAGTTTATTTTATTTTCAATAAAGAGAAAAGGATTATGCTAGAGGCGATTCCTTGTATTGTTTCCATTCTAGAAATTAGAAAATTGAAGCATAGAAAACAGGTTTAAAATCCTCATCAATGGACTTTAATGGCATAATGATGCCTTCATTTTCATGCTTATGTCACTATAGGCATGTTGTAGATTGAGAGACTTGTAAATATGTAGAACTCAAAAGAGCCCTACTTTGTTTTTGTGAGAAAATCAGTGAGGCTGTAAGGTTAGTTCATCGGTGGGTATGCTACTTTTAGCATGTGTGAGGGGCACTAGAATGTGACAGAATGTTGGATCATAAATGTTGCCTAGAAACCCTGCTTGCATTCTGTATCCTGGTACCATGGGTCAAGGCCCAGAGAGAAGCATCGAGAAAGAGCTATCATGGGACATTAAAGTCTCCCAAGATAACTGTCTCCTAAAACTTTTCGTGACAGCATTTGATTCGCTAACCAAGTCATAGCCAAATTTCTGGAAGTTTGCCTCCAGCTTTTACTGGTTACCAAATTCAAGATTACCTAATTATCGGAGAACATAGTCTGTGGAGAAATAGTTCAAAGTCTTCTGTTTATGGATGCTCTCTCTCCTAAGAAGTAAAACAATGGAACTAATTATAACAAGACTCACAATTATTCATCAAAAGGTGAGTTTTCCATGGTTAACTTCCTTCAGGAAGTTGATGATCCATTTTTCAGTGTAGACTTAGGGATTTTTGGATTGCACTCCATCTCTTTTGAGGCAGCCGTCCAACATTAAATATGTGATATCTTCTAAAAAACCCTGCATACACAATAAATTTTAGCATTTAAACATTTTACTACTCAACTCTGCGATTAAATAAGGAATTAACCTGGGAGTTTCACACAATAATGTGGGGGTCAAGTGAGAGTCAATTTTGTCGTGGATGGCAGACCATTATATCCTCTGATTATGTTGTTATTTGATTATTAAAATAGACATTAGATAATCCATGATCAGTGGATTGTGGTTCCACGATGTAGGAGGCAATTATTACAGACCACCTAAATATCAATTATGTAGTTAAAAATCTTTAAATTAATCATGACAGCATCGTTCATGTGTCTGGTTTGGATCCTCCTTAGGAAAGTGGATCATGTTACATGAACTCATTATTTGATTATTTAATAATATAAAGCAATGATTATATCACCCACGAGACCTGGAATTTGGTGCCACAGATCATCTAATTACATGATTAACGTATTTAAATGGACAATTCATGTTAATACTTAAGACAACGTAAATATGTGAATAGTTATGTAAACCAAAAATCCTCCATTCCATGAAGATACTTGTAAATCGCCCTCTTGTGTAGTTAATGTGCAATATCATCACATTTTATAATTCATTGTTTCAATTGACGATGATGACATCCTTCATGAATGGCGTCTGGCCACGCTTCCCTCCCAGTTAATGATACATCACCATTTTCTTGTGACAGCTATTGCCGACTTATTTATTTAATTCTTTAAATTATTTAAACGACAGACAATGCCATCACCGATTATGATCAGGGTTAAAATATCTGTCAAGGACAAGGTTAGGAAATTTGTAGACCTGGGCAGAGCATTTTCTGACTCATCTATGCATCTCCTAAGTACTAGGGATGCTGGATGATTGAGTCCAGAAGATTGCATGGTGCCCTCCGAGAAGTACAAGGACTTCACCAAGGCCGGCATGGTGGTCTTGGTGTTGACTACCTGCTCTTCCTCCACATCGTCACATCGGTTGTTATCTACCATGAGAAGTAGTGGCACTAGGAGGTCGGCACCATCACAGAGACCTCGCAAGAGGATGATGACCCAGAACACGGGAGAACATCTCTCTCTCAACTATGATGGTGATGCCCGTGCTACAGCCAACTTTTCAGCTGATACCAAGCTTTTGGCTACTACTGCTAAGCCAGGAATGGGCCCATTAGCTCAGGTCCTGCCACACCACAATAGAGATTCAGGTGCTGGTGATGATGTCAGGCAACAGAATTCATCAGGCAAGACAGAATGATTATCTGAGGATGAACTTATGGATTTTTGAAAATCCGTGATGACAGCATAGTTTTTCTTATCTGGTAAGTCTGCCCAGGAATTGATGATATGAAAAAGGTCAATGACTTACATATGTAAATATGTAATTATTAAATTATTTCATTATATAATCTGTGAACCCTGAAGTTTGGTGCCACCTTGTGTGACTCAAGTGTGACAGACGATCTAACTATCTGATTATTTCATTATTCAAATCTCTTTCTCTACTCCAGGAAGAGTGAAGTCTGGATCCACCTTGTTCGTGTTAAAGTGTCTCTAGTGATTTCATTTTTATTTCTTTATTTAAATCAATGTGGATATAATTTCGTTATCTCTCTAGGGGTGAATCATGAGAAATTATCTCTTTATTCCTTCATTTTATTGTTCAAATCTATGATTAAGAAATGAAAGACTCTTCAGTATTGAGCAATCGTTTAGGCTCCACGTATAAAACACCATCCACTTGATTAATCTTTATTCATTTAATTATGAAAATCTGTCATTATGTATTCAGTGGTCACTGGAGTATTGAGCTTCCTTATGGGAGTCCATCGTGCCAGGCCATCACATTATATAATACTACACTTACTTATTTAACTGTTAAACTAGTTAATTAAATAATAATTCATCATTTAATTAATGTATTTAAAATACAGTTAATGTTATGGACCCTAAGTCCCTTTTGGAGTCAGATTTTGGGAGTTGATGATGTAACATCATGTCATCACTTCATCATTTAGGTATGTAAATAGATCATTACATCAGCGATAGTTTTAGGACTTTGGTGCCACCTCTTCGTTGTTAATATAAAACGCCAACTAATTAATTATCAATTTAATTTTTTAAAAAAACTCATTATTCTAGGAAGAGATCAGTCGGACTTCTCCATGTGGGATTTAAGTATGCACCACCCTGTCATTATTTAATCATTTTTCATTATATATTAATTACTTAAATCTATGAAGATGTTGTTCTTTTTGCCTGGAGTCTGGCCATTCTAACCTGGGAGTTAATCGCGGGGCATTATTTAATTATCTAAGTACTACTTCCTTGACAATCACTGGAGATTGGTTTCACCTTATGAAAGTTAAGTATGCAGGACTATCCGATTATAAACTTATTATATTGGGTAAGTTATGATGATGTCATCCTTTATTTGGCTGCTGTGCGATTGACACATCAGGAGATCGGTACCAGAAGCAGTACCCAGAGAATGAGGGACACTGTGTTACCCAGTGTTTACTGATCACATAATCGAAGATTTTTGACAATCGAATGATTACACGATTTAAAAAAGAAAAACTGTATTGCTTCACATCATCAGTTTCTGAGAGTTTGCAACAGGACTGATCCATGATGGAAACAGGCACCACCAATTTTAAAAATGGATTAACTAAATAATCTCTTGATCAGGGAATCTCATCGCATGAACTCTGTTGGGCTGATAATATGACACACCACCAACAATAAATAACTCTAAGTAACCATGTTAGAAAGCAGAGTACAGGACTTAATAGAGAACTATGAATTGACGAATCAAAAATGACTGAAACATAAGACAGTGCTGAAAATCCTTAGTCATCAGCCAAATGCAAATCTAAACAACTCTGAGAAACCATGGGATCAATCTCCTGTAAAGGAAAGAGAATGAAGAGGAGTTTATTTTATTTTCAATAAAGAGAAAAGGATTATGCTAGAGGCTGTTCCTTGTATTGTTTCCATTCTAGAAATTAGAAAATTGAAGCATAGAAAACAGGTTTAAAATCCTCATCAATGGACTTTACTGGCATAATGACGCTTTCGTTTTCATGCTTTTGTCACTCTAGGCATGTTGTAGATTGAGAGACTGGTAAATATGTAGAACTCAAAAGAAAGAGCCCTGCTTTGTTTTTGTGAGAAAATCAGTGAGGCTGTAAGGTTAGTTCATTGGTTGGTATGCTACTTTTAGCATGTGTGAGGGGCACTAGAATGTGACAGAATGTTGGATCATAAATGTTGCCTGGCAACCCTGCTTGCATTCTGTATCCTGGTACCATGGGCCAAGGCCCAGAGAGCAGCTTCGAAAAAGTGCTAACATGGGACATTACAGTCTCCAAAGATAACTGTCTCTTAAAACTTTTCATTACAGCATTTGATTCACTAACCAAGTCATAGCCAAATCTCTGGAAGTGTGCCTACAGCTTTTACTGGTTGCCAAATTCAAGATTGCATTATTATCGGAGAACATAGTCTGTGGAGAAACAGTTCAAAGGCTTATCTTTATGGATGCTCTCTCTCCTAAGAAGTAAAACTGTGGAGCAAAAGATAACAAGACTCACAATTATTCATCAAAAGGTGAGTTTTCCATTGTTAACTTTGTTCAGGAAGGTGAAACTCCATTTGTCAGTGTGGACTTAGCGAATATTGGATTGCAGTCCGTCTCTTTTGAGGCAGCCGTCCAACATTAAATATGTGATATCTTCTAAAAACCCTGCATACACAATGACATTTAAGCATTTAAAAAATTGACTACAAAACTCTGCAATTTAATAAGGGATGAACCTGGGTGTTTCACACAATCATGTTGGAGTCAAGTGAGAGTCACTTGTGTCAAGGATGGCTGACCATTTCATCCCCTGATTATGTTGTTATTTGATTATTAAAATAGACATTAGGTAATCCATGATCAGTGGATTGTGGTTCCACGTTGTGGGAGGCAATTATTACAGACCAACTAAATATCAATTATGTAGTTACAGTGTTTAAATTAATCATGACAGCATCGTTCACGGGTCTGGTTTGGATCCTCCTAAGGAAAGTGGATCATGTTTCATGAACTCATTATTTGATTATTTAATAATATAAAACAATGATTATATCACCCATGAGACCTGGAATTTGGTGCCACAGATCTTCGAATTACATGATTAACATATTTAAATGGACAATTCGTGTTATTACCCAAGATAATATATATATATATATATGTATAGTTATGTAAACCAAAAATCCTTCATACCATGAAGAGTCATGTAAAGCTCCCTCTTGTGGCATTAATGTGCAATATCATCACAATTTTTGATTCATTTTTCAATTGGTGATGATGACATCCTTCATGAATGGAGTCTGGCCATGCTTTCCTCACAGTTAAATACTACATCTCCTCTTTCTTGTGACAGTTAGCCATTACCGACTTATTTATTTAATTCTTTAAATTATTTAAACGACAGAAAATGCCAAAACCGATTATGATCGGTTAAAATATCTATAAAGGACAAGGTTAGGAAAGTTGTAGACCTGGGAAGAGCATTTTCTGAATGATCTATGGATCTCCCAGAGTACTAGGGATGCTGGATGATTGAGTCCAGAAGATTGCATGGTGCCTTCCGAGAAGTACAAGGACTTCACCAAGGCCAGCATGGTGGTCTGGGTGTTGACTACCTGTTCTTCCTCCACATCTTCACATCGGTTGTTATCTACCATGAGAAGAAGTAGTGGCACTAAGAGGTCGGCACCATCACTGAGACCTCGCAAGAGGATGACGACCCAGAACACGGAAGAACATCTCTCTCTCTGCTATGATGGTGATGCCCGTGTGATGGGAGATGTCATTCTGTATGTTTTTCATACTGGTTAATAATAAAGCACTGTTGGCCAATAGGAAAGGAAGATAGGAGGAATTGGAGACAAGGAGGAAATAGGAAGTAGTAGGGAGGAGTCAAGATGGAGAGTCTGGAGAGAGCAGTATGCGGCCGCAGGCTCCCAGTAAGAAGAATGCGTGGACATACATAGATTAACACAATTGGGTTAATAACTAAGGCAGAGCTAGCCAATAAGAAACTAGTACCTGGCCAATAGCATTGTATCAAATGCAGAGTCTCTGTGTGTTATTTGGGGCTGGCGCAGTGGCAGGACAAGACCGGGCGGCGGCAGGCAGAAAAACCATACTCGTTACAGATGGCGCCCACGTGGCTAGTAAGAACTTCCACTTAAAATTTAACAAAAGGTTAAAAAAGGGTTTTAGAAACAAAAGAACAGAGATAAGCAAGGTTTCTTGGTAACAGCATTTTTCTCAGTTGGACTCTGTTTTGTGAGAGACAATCAGATATTTGCACGGCTCCTTAAAGGGAGGATTCCTGACTCACCATAAGAGGCAAAAAACCGCACAGCTTTTAAATAACTCTGCTAACAATTCATTGGTGTGTATGAGAGATGGCAATGGCAATGACGACATCTCCAAGCTGGCAGCATGCTTTCTGGGTGGCAGCGCAGACCAAGGTGGTGAGCACAGCTCTCAGTGCTGGCGGTAAAAGTACCCGCCACCATCTTTGGTAAACCGCGGCAGAAACAAAGACTTTAATTTTAACAATGTTGTTGTTTAACAGATAAAGACTCATGGCCAGAAAAAGATAAAGATTTACAGTAGAGACAGATTCACATTAAGAAAAGGTGCTAAAAGCTTACAGTGTGTTTAAAAAAAATACATAGGCTTGGGAGAGAAAAATAAAATGGTTTTAAATAGACAAAGAGGAACTAGGTGTTGTAGCACAGGCCTTTAATCCCAGCACTCAGGAGACAGAGGCAAGCAGATCTCTGTGATTTGCAAAGTAAACCTGGTATGCAGAGTAAATTCCAGGACAGATAAGAGTTACACAGTGAAACCCTATGTCAAGAAATAAAAAATAAAAGTAAAATAAACAGAGTAATAATAAAGCCACGTAAAGATGAAAAGCTCAGAGAGAATCTGGTTACAGTATGCTATTTTGTTGTCTCTACATTGTTTGACTGCTGAGAAAATAACAACAACTGATAAAGGAAATGCTGCTGGATTAATTCAATTTATATATTTTAAAAATGCTTTGACTCCAACATTTAAGTTCAAGGACAAGTTACTGGGGAAAAGGATTTCTATTTTTGTTTCCACAGAATATAAAAAGCTGTGGATTCCTTCCAGACTAATGTGCTTTGAGCAAGCCAGGCCCCCTGAAACAGAGTCGTTGGTGATCCAACATTCAAAACAGCTTGGACAAAGCAGCCTCGCAGACTACTGCCAAGATTTCTGCAACTTCTTAGGATCCCCATGACAGCGCCCCCTATCAGCAGGAAGTAGTTTGGAAAGAACGACGCCCAAATTCCCAAATATTGTTTATAAATGTTTGGTTTCATTTAAATGTACTTGGTTATAAATGGGTAGTGATCACAGCCAATTATTTTTAAAGGTATAAACGGAATTATGATATAGATATGCATAGTTTGTTTTGGAATGGATTTTCATTTATTGATACAATTTAAGGTCAATTTTGTCATATGTATATTTCTCCTCTTGTTTGTATAGCTCATTTAGAAATGTAATGTATAATGTAGTACAGATTATAGATAATTACCTATGATAGTCAAAGCTTAGAGTTTAGTTAGGGTTTTCAAGACACACAGAGATGTATTTAAGATAGATAGGAATTCTTCAAACCTTTCAAAGACCTACAGAATATGGCATTTAAAATGATTTAGGGTTTTACTTGACAATGAGAAATAAATGCTCCTGGTAACACCACCTGCGTCAAAAAGGAAGATGGACATTAAAGAAACACGTTTTGGAGTTTACTTCCAATATGGCAAGACTAGCCATTTGGACAAGATACTCCTCTTGTCTGGACTGTTTGACTTTGTGATGTATAAACTGGACATGCAGGACCCACAGTAAAGTGACTTCTGATTCAAGATGGACATTGCTACAGAGATCCTGCTTCATGGAAGAGTCTGCGAGACATTATGCAGGACACAGACAAAAGTGACTGACAAACTGCCAATACAAGAAGACAGTTTAAAGTTTCCTGCGTTGCTGAAGAGTCTGACAGACACACTATGGCCTATGGGCTGAAGATGGAAGATTACAGAAGAACTTCGGGTGACCAGGCAATGAGTTGTCTTTGTCATTTCTAGAGCTTATATATAATCCTTCTGTGGTCTTTGAAGGAGTTGAAGACAGATAGTTATGGTTATAGTTTTCATTAGTTAGGATTAAAGATAAGTTACTTAGACTTTAGACACACAAAGATAGAATAGATGATGAAATATTTTCTTCAAATCTTGCTAAATGTTAATGGACTAAATATTGTTAACTGTGATTCTTACTTGATAACTGTTGTATAATATATTTTGCTATGTTAAGGTTAAAACCCTTCTTTTTATTTAGACAGAAAAGAGGAGATGATGGGAGATGTCATTCTGTATGTGTCTCATACTGGTTAATAATAAAGCACTGTTGGCCAATAGGAAAGGAAGATAGGAGGGACTAGGAGACAAGGAGGAAATAGGAAGTAGTAGGGAGGAGTCAAGATGGAGAGTCTGAAGAAAGCAGTATGCCGCCGGCTCCCGGTAAGAGAAGTACATAGATCAACAGAAATGGGTTAATAATTATGGCAGAGCTAGCCGAGAAGAAACAAGTAACAGGGCCAACAGCATTGTATCAAATACAGAGTCTCTGTGTATTATTTGGGGCTGGTGGCACAGCAGCAGGACAAGACCGGGCGGCGGCAGGCAGAAAAACAGTACTCGTTACACCCGTGCTGCAGCCAACTTTTCAGCTGATACCAAGCTTTTGGCTACTACTGCTTCACCAGGAATTGCCCCGTTATTTCAGGTCCTGCAGCATCACAACAGAGATTCAGGTGCTGGTAATGATGTCAGGCCAACAGAATTCATCAGGCAAGACAGAATGATTATCTGAGGATGAACTTATGGATTTTTAAAATTCTGTGATGACAGCATAGTTTTTCTTATCTGGTAAGTCTGCCCAGGAATTGATGATATGAAAAAGGTCAATGACTTACATATGTAAATATGTAATTATTAAATTGTTTCATTATATAATCTGTGAACCCTGAAATTTGGTGCCACCTTGTGTGACTCAAGTGTGACAGACGATCTAACTATCTGATTATTTCATTATTCAAATCTCTTTTTCTACTCCAGGAAGAGTGGAGTCTGCTTCCACCTTGTTGGTGTTAAAGTGTCTCTAGTGATTTCATTTTTTATTTCTTTATTTAAATCAATGTGGATATCATTTCATTATCTCTCTAGGGGTGAATCATGAGAAATTATCTCTTTATTCCTTCATTTTATTGTTCAAATCTATGATTAAGAAATGAAAGACTCTTCAGTATTGAGCAATCGTTTAGGCTCCACGTATAAAACACCATCCACTTGTTTAATCTTTATTCATTTAATTATGAAAATCTGTCATTATGTATTCAGTGGTCACTGGAGTTTTGAGCCTCCTTATGGGAGTCCATCGTGCCAGGCCATCACATTACATAATACTACACTTACTTATTTAACTGTTAAACTAGTTAATTAAATAATAATTCATCATTTAATTAATGTATTTAAAATACAGTTAATGTTATGGACCATAAGTCCCTTTGGAGTCAGATTTTGGGAGTTGATGATGTAACATCATGTCATTACTTCATCATTTAGGTATGTAAATAGATCATTACATCAGCGATAGTTTTAGGACTTTGGTGCCACCTCTTTGGTGTTAATATAAAATGCCAACTAATTAATTATCAATTTAATTTTTTAAATAAATCATTATTCCAGGAAGAGATCAGTCTGACTATTCCATGTGGGATTTAAGTATGCACCACCCTGTCATTATTTAATCATTTCTCATTATATGTTAATTATTTAAATCGATGAAGATGTTGTTCTTTTTTACTGTAGTATGGCCATTCCTCCCTGGGAGTTGATCATGTAGTGTTATTTAACTATCTAAGTACTACTTTCTTGAAAATCACTGGAGTTTGGTTCTACCTTATGAAAGTTAAGTGTGCAGGACTATCCAATTATGAACTTATTTGACTGAGTAAGTAATGATGGTGTCATCGGTCATTTGGCAGGAAATCTGTACCAGAAGCAGTGCCCAGAGAATGAGGGACACTGGGGACACTGTGTTACCCAATGATTACTGATTATATAATCATAGATTTTTAATAGTATCATGATTACATGATTTAAAAAAAACTGTATTGTTTCACATCATCTGTTTCTGAGAGCTTGCAACAGAACTGACCCATGAAGGACACAGTCACCACCGTTTTTAAAAATGGGATAACTGAATAATCTCTTGATCAGGGAATCTCATCTAATGAACTCTGTCGGGCTGAGAATATGACACACCACAAACAATAATTAACTCTAAGTAACCATATTAGAAAGCAGGGTACAGGACTTAATAGAGAAGAGGAGTTTATTTTATTTTCAATAAAGAGAAAAGGATTATGCTAGAGGCGATTCCATGTATTGTTTCCGTTCTAGAAATTAGAAAATTGAAGCATAGAAAACAGGTTTAAAATCCTCATCAATGTATTTGAATGGCATAATGATGCCTTCATTTTCATGCTTATGGCACCGTAGGCATGCTGTAGCTTGAGAGGCTAGTAAATATGTGGACTCAAAAGAAAGAGCCCTGCTTTGTTTTTGTGAGAAAATCAGTGCGGCTGTAAGGTTAGTTCATCGGTGGGTATGATACTTTTAGTATGTGTGAGGGGCACTAGAATGTGAGAGGATGTTGGATCATAAATGTTGCCTGGCAACTCTGCTTGCATTCTGTATCTTGATATCATGGGCCAAGGACCAGAGAGAAGCTTCGAGAAAGTGTTATTATGGGACATTACAGTCTCCCAAGATAACTGTGCCTAAAACTTTTCATGACAGCATTTGATTCGCTAACCAAGTCGTAGCCAAATTTCTGGAAGTTTGCCTACAGCTTTTACTGGTTACCAAATTCAAGATTACCTAATTATCCGAGAACATTGTCTGTGGACAAACAGTTCAAAGGCTTCTGTTTATGGATGCTCTTGTCTCCTAAGAAGTAAAACTATGGAACAAATGATAATAAGACTCACAATTATTCATAAAAAGGTGAGTTTGTCATTGTTAACTTCCTTCAGGAAGGTGATAATCCATTTGTTAGATTAGACTTATAACGCAGTAAAATAAGGATCAGGATAAACAAATAGGCCGAATAGATGTTTATTCAGGGAGAAATAACTTACAACCTAGACAGATGAACACCAGGAAATTCAACCCAATCCTCTCCTGTCCGAGTCACGCCAGCAAGAGTGCCTTTCCTAGCTCTCCCTCAGACCTCCTTCCACAGGTCACTCCGCCCATGGCTCCACCCCCCAATGGGCGTGCTCAGTGCCACAGAACTATCTCACTACAATTCCCCTTTCAGTCTAAAGGAAAGATTTAGGCTTAATACAAAACTATATACAAAACAGTGAATAACAAGTATGCTCTAAGAAAAGGAATATCGAGAACAAAATGACCTACATATCTAGTCCTAGGTTGAGGGCATAATGGAGTTTACAATAGAGTTGTCCTAAGCTGGAAAATGTAAGTCTAGTACCTAATATATCTAACTAGGAAGAGAGAATAATAGTTGTGATAGTTTAATCTTCAACCTCATCAAGACCTGAGAAGGAAATTAGCAATACTAGAGTAGACAGGAAATGCGAATAGACAACTTCCAAAAGGTGCAGCAAGGACAGAAACAGCGAACCACTTGAACAGTCACCCAAGGTCTCACAGCAATGTTGGTACACCCAGATTTGGCTAAGGCCAAGAGATCTTGACAGACCACAACAATAGCAGGGAGGTAGAATGGCTGTCTCACCCTGACTTTGCAAGTTCAAGCAGTCTTCTATATTTGTCTCCTGCAAGCACATCGGACTGCATGTCCAAATCAGTGCTCAAGGTGGGGGCAAATCTTTGCACAACAGGCCATTAGCTGAGGTGAGATCGAACTCCAGCAGGAGCAACAACAGTGTCCAACATATTTTTGGGAAAGTGTACGGTGCTCTCAGGAGCAACAGTGTCTCATGTCAATGGAGTACTAATATTAAAACATTTAAATGCCATGTTCTGCATGTCTATGAAGTGACTGAAGATTAAGCATCTATATCTGACTAATCTCATAGGTACAGGACACATGAGTGAAGATAATCTGTAATACTCAGGAATTTAGCTAAAAGACTGATTAAAACTTCACTGATTAAAGCAGGAACAAATACTTAAACAATATAACTATGTACATATACATACATGTAAATCCCTAAAATAGAGGTAGAGTATATGTGTCAAGACAAGAGGTAGAACTATAAAGGGCAGCAAGATAAATATCCCAAATTTATCAATATACAAAATGTCTTGAATACAAGAAAAGTATACATACATAGAATATGGTAAAAATAATGTACATAAAACATCATACGTGGAAAGATTTCACACAATATAACAAAATATAAACTTAATTTTACATAGCTTAGCACATAAGAATACATAACAATGTAAGCTGTAAAATACTATCTCATTCTTATTCAAATTGTCAAGAATATAGGCTAATCTACCTATATACCATCTAAACCATACCATTCCCAACCATTCCCTATTCCTGTCTAAAAGATAAACCCGAGTGTAAGCATCACCTTCCATACCTAACCCTAAATAACTAAAACCAACCCAAAGACGATGACTATTATCCCTAAATTCCAAGGGTAGGGAAAGGGGGGGCATCGTTATCTTAAGGTAACTTCCTGCTGAAATGGGGCGATGATTGATCCAATGGATCCTGTAAGAAGAAAATTTTTAGCAACCAAATTTCTCAACAGAACTGGCTGTGACATATGTAGCTAGTCACTGTGTGGCAAAAAATTCTTGACTGTAGTTCTATTTGAATCTCTGGCCAGGGTGTAATAAAATGGTACACCATTACAGCTAGCTAGTCATGAGTTCTCTTGAGCAAAACAGTCTCAAACCGGTTTTAGGGTGATGTTTGTAGTTCAGATGCATCAGGTTGAGTCAAGTGGAAACGATAATGTGGGGCCCCATCTTCTTTCCGGAGTGTTTAAAGACTGCTGTTAGGAATCATTATTATTCCTTGTGGAAAACTTAAACATCAATACTAAAGTAAAAATTTCAAGTTTTAAGGTATGCATTAGGGAAAGACAACAATAAGGATTAAAAGTATGTGAGAAAATTAGGATTTCAGAGAGAAAACTGCATATAAGAAATTAGTCCCCAGATTTTGTTTTCTTCTGCCTTACACCAATTGGCTTCTTGATTTAAGGCAGAAACCATGAATTCAATCTTAACAACATGCTTGAATTTAGAGAAGGAAAGCCAAATCCATCTCCAAAGCCAGCATTGGTTTACATAAATTGGGACTTCAGGAATACTAGATAGTAGAGAGAAATAGATTTCTGTATAGAAATAGTTTACTACAATTAAAAAATTTTTTTTTACCATATATCAGATTCTGCTTCCTTAAGTGATTGTTTCTGAAGAGCTGTCTTCTCTTCTGTAGGCACCTACATGTTCAGTGTTTTTTGGCTGTTTGATGATAGGTTTTCTCTGTTTTCCTGTAAGAACAACAACAGAACACTTCCCCTACCTTTGAGTGGCCTCCACACCCCTCATGGGACCTAATTCGTTGGATGACTTGTCATTTCTCATTATGAAGATGTTTCTCTTGTTCAACTCGGATCTTGATTAACTTTGATGGTATCCATAGTTTTTCTTCTCCTGCAGATACAAATGCAAAACCCCTACCCCAATGTAACACATATCCTGCTTTCCATTCTGAGGTCAGTACATCCTTGAAGTACACTGGCTGATTTAGCTCAGAAGTTTTTTCTATTGTCCAGTGTCTTTCTGCAGCTGTTTTTCCTTTGTCATCAGCAATAAGAAAGTTTAATGTTAATAAAGCATTATGTAATCTGTGTTTGGGTGTTTTGGTTCCTCCTGCCTGTTTATGGAGCATTTCTTTTAAAGTACGATTGGATCTCTCAACCACTGCTTGTCCTGTAGGATTACGTGGTATACCAGTTGTGTGCTTTATCTTGTAATACTCAAAAAAACTGTTTCAATTTTCTGGAGACATATGCTGGATCATTGTCAGTTTTTATTTGTGCAGGTATGCCCATAATGGCCATTACCTCTAATAGGTGTGTGATAACAGAATCAGCCTTTTCAGAGCTCAGAGCAGTAGCCCATTGAAACCCTGAAAATGTATCTATAGTGTGATGTACATATTTTACTTTTCCAAATTCTGCAAAATGAAACAATCCATTTGCCATATTTCATTCCTATTTATACTTTTAGGGTTACTGCCTGGTGGTAAAGGAGTTTGGTTATAGAATGAGCAAGTAGGACATTTCCTTACTATTTCCTTGGCTTGTTCCCAAGTGATAGAAAAATCCTTTTTTAAACCTTTGCTGTTCACGGGGTGTTTCTTATGAATCTCTGAGGCTACTACCACACTTCCTATCAATAAATGATCAATTTCATCATTTCCTTGTGCTACAGGACCTGGCAGACCCGTATGGGACCTGACGCGTGTTATATATATATAGGATGAGTACTCCTTCTGATAGTATCTTGTAACTGTATAAACAACGAAGTTAATTCTGTATCGTCAGGAATAAATTCTGCAGTCTCAATGTGTAAAACGACTCTCTCTGGGTATTGAGAGTCAGTAACTATATTGATGGGTTCTTTAAAATCCATAAGTACCATGAGAATGGCATACAATTCTGCCTTTTGAACACAATTGTAAGGGCTTTGAACCACTTTGCTAGTTTTTCCTGATTTGTATCCTGCCTTACCTGATTTGTTTGCATCAGTGTAGAATGTATGAACTCCAGAAATAGGTTTTTTTTTTCTTTCGATGCGTGGAAGGATCCAAATCGTTTTATTTATGAATTTGATCCTCTCAGTTTTGGGATAGTTGTTGGTAATCGTTCCCGAAAAGTTACTGCAAGCTCTCTGCCAATATTGGTTATCTTTCCATAAGGAGGAAATTTCCTCATTAGTTAAAGGTACTATAATTTGTGCTGGGTCCCTTCCAATTAGCTAACAAAGTCTTAATTTACCTTTTATAATCAAGTCCGAGATCTTTTTTATATATGTTTTTAGTTTTTTATTCTGTTTATGTGGTAGGAATATCCATTCTAATATGATATCTTCTCTCTGCATCAAAATCCCTGAAGGATATTCTCTAGATGGTAATATAACCAGAATACTGTCTAGGTTTGGATCCACACGATCCACATGTGCTTCTACTATCCTCTTTTCTACCCATTGTAATTCCTTCTCAGCTTCAGCTGATAGTATTTGTGGACTATTCAAGTCCTTATCTCCTTTTAGGGACATTTTAAGGTTTTTCAAATCATGCCCTTCTACTCCAATAATGGTTTGCAGTTGAGAAATCCCTCCTAGTAATTTTTGAAGATCATTAAGAGTCTGGTAGCGATCTCTTTTGATCTGTACTTTTTGTGGTCTGATTTTCTGTACACCTATTTTGTATGCTAAGTAGTTGATAGACTCTCCTTTTTGTATTTTTTCAGGTTCAATTTGTAATCCCCAGCGAGGTAAAACTTCCTTTACTTTCTCAAACATTTTTCTAATATTTCTCCTTTAGAGTCAGCTAACAATATATCACCCATGTAATGATAGATTATGGATTGTGGAAACTGTTTACGAATTATTTCTAACGGTTTTTGTATGAAATATTGGCACAGGGTGTGTCTATTTAGCATTCCCTGTGGAAAAACCTTCCATTGATACCTCTTCACCGGTTGAGAATTATTGTAATTAGGTACCGTGAAGGCAAATTTCTCTTTATCTTGTTCTTGTCAAGGTATAGTGAAGAAGCAATCCTTTAAATTAATAACTATAATAGGCCATTCTTTGGGTATCAAAGAAGGCAAGGGCATTCCAGGCTGTAGAGAGCCCATTGGCTGGATAACTTTATTGATGGCCCTCATGTCTGTAAGCATTCTCCATTTACCAGATTTCTTTTTGATCACAAATACAGGAGAATTCCAAGGGCTGGTCGATTCCTCAATATGTCCAGCATTTAGCTGTTCCTGAACCAGGCTTTCTAAAGCTTCTAACTTCTCAGAGGGCATAGGCCATTGCCTACCCAGACAGGTTCCTCTGTTAGCCATTTTAAAGGTAGGGCTTTTGGTTCCTCTGTTTGTTCAGCACTTGTATTCTGTTTTTGTACCGCCTGGATATTTGGTATCTGTCTTGTATAGTACTTAATACTATTTTTTCCACAATCACAAGGTCGTCTGTGGTTCCCATCTAATACTGGAGGAATGTTAATCTGTGTATTCCATTGCTGTAATAGATCACGACCCCATAAATTTATCATTACATCAGCCACATATGGTCTCAACCTCCCTCTCTGTCCTTCTGGTCCTATACATTCAAACCATCTTGTACTTTGTTTTACATGAGACAGTGTTCCAATCCCTAAGAATTGAACATTTACCTCATGCAGGGGCCATCTTTGAGGCCAAGATTTATTATATATGATAGTTACATCAGCTCCTGTGTCCAGGAGACCCTCAAACAGTCTATTTTTCATCTTAACTATCAATCTAGGCCTATGACTATTTATAGCGGTTTGCCAAAATATACGTTTTTTATTTCCTTCTGTCATGTTTGATTCAACTTCTGTCACTAGTTTGTCATCCAGAGCAGTATGAATTTTTATAATAGGAACAGAATTTTCTAATTGTCCTGTGGGAGATTGTCTTCCACTGTGACTGGGAATATTCGAACCACCTGTGATGTGGGGGCCTTCGAGAGGCCCCCCAAGGAGTTTTCCGATGGTAAAGGGTTTCCTTGCTTGTATACACTCATTTATCCAGTGTCTGCCTTTGCCACACCTTCTACATAACCCAGTAGCTGAGGCCTTCTGTTTGATTCATTCCTGGGAGTGTTATTTCTAGGGAAGCTTTGCTTACAATTTCTTTTTAAATGTCCTATCTTACCACAGTTATAACAACTGACATGTTGATATCTCTTCAAACCTTTGGAGATGGCTTCTCCTACCCAAGCTTCTAAGTCACCATAGTAAGGAACTGTGTTATCTTGATATCTTCTTTGACCTTTAGATATGGTTTCTCCTATCCATGCTTCAGTTTTATTGTCATTATACTCAGTGTTGCCTGTATATAAGACCCATTCATCTAATGAAAAATGATTGAATAATGTCATGGTGGTGCATATTTAAATCCCATATGGAGTAGTTAGACTGACCTCTTCCTGGAATAATGATTTATTTATAATATTTAATTGATAATTAATTAGCTGGTGTTTTATATTAACACTGACGAGATGGCACCAAAGTCCTAAAACTATCGCTGATGTAATGACCTACTTACAGAGCTAAATGATGAAGTAATGAGATGATGTTACATCGTCTACTCACAAAATCTGACTCCAAAGGGACTTAGGGTCCATAACATTACCTGTTTTTCAAATACGTTAATTAAATGATGAATTATTATTTAATTTCCTAGTTTAACAGGTAAATAAGTAAGTGTACTATTAGATGATGCTATGTTCTGGCACGATGGACTCCCCTAAGGAGGCTTAAATCTTCACTGGTAACTGAATACATAAGGACAGATTTTCATAATTCAATGAATAAACATTAAACTAGTGGATGGTGTTTTATGTGTGAAACCTAAAGATTGATCAACACTGAAGAGTCATTGAGTTCTTAATCATACATTTGAACATTAAAATGAATGAATGAAAAGATAATTTCTCATAATTCACCCCTAGAGAGATAACAAAATGATATCAACATTGATTTAAATAAATAAATAATGAAACCACAAGAGACATTTTAACACCAACAAGGGGGCTCCAGACTCCACTCTTCCTGGAGTAGAAAAAGGCAGATTTAAATAATGAAAGCATCAGATTGTTAGATCGTCTGTCACACTTGAGTCACACAAGGTGGCACCACACTTCAGGGTTCACAGATTATATAATGAAAAAATTTAATGATTACATCTTTACATATCTAAGTCGTTGAACTTTTTCGTATCATCAATACCTGGGCAGAATGCCAGATATGAAAACGGATGCTGTCATCACGGATTTTTAATATTCCATCAGTTAATCGTCAGATAATCATACTTTCTTGCCTGGTGAATTCTGTTGGCCTGACATCCTCACCGGTGCCTAAATCTCTGTTGTGTTGCGGCAGGACCTGAGGTAATTGGCGCATTCCTGGCATACCAGTAGTAGCCAAAATGTTGATATCAGCTGAAAAGGTGGCTGCAGCAGGGGCATCAACATCATAGCTGAGAGAGAGATGTTCTTCCGTGTTCTGAGTCCTCATCCTTTTGCCAGGTCTCGGTGATGGTGCCGACCTCCTAGTGCCTCTCCTTCTTCTCATGGCAGATCACAACCGACGTGAAGATGTGGAGGAAGAGCAAGTAGTCAACACCCAGACCACCATGCAGACCTTGGTAAAGTTTTTTACTTCTCGGAGGGCACCAAGCAATCTTCTGGACTCTGTTCTCCAGCATTCCTAGTGGTCTGGAAGACGCATAGACATTCAGAACATGCTCTGCCCATGTCTACAAGTTTCCTAAATTGTCGCTGACAGATATTTGCAACCTAAAAATAATCGGTGTTGGCATTGTCTGTCGTTTAAGTAATTTAAAGAATTAAATAAGTCAGTGATAGCTAACTGTCCCAATAAAGAGGTGATGTAGTATTTAACTGGCAGGGAGGTATGGCCAGACTCCAGTCATGAAGGATGTCATCATCATGGAGTCAATGAATCATAAAATGTGTAGATATTGCACATTATCTCCACAAGAGGGAGCTTTACGGGTCCCTTCATGGAATGGAGGATTGTTGTCTACATAAGTATACAAATGTTTACATTATCTTGGGGATTAACACAGATTGTCAATTTAAATTGATTAATTTTGTAATTAGATGATCTGTGGCACCAGTACAGTTTGTGACTGTTCATGGTTTTTGAAAATAAGGTTCCCTTGAAAATACCTATAGGGGGAACTACAGTATGTTCTAAGAAAACTGATAGGTCATGGTAATGAACATTGCATAATTTTGTTCATCTGTTTCTCTAATCCTGTACACATTTTAAGTCCTTTTTTATCATCATATCAGGTAATAGGGAAGAACTCATGGAAGAGAAAACCCATATCATGTAAAGAATTTTGTGAACATGTTAGACATAATACTTGATTTTAGTCTTAATAAATAAAATAAATTCATGTGCTAATGTGGTGTTAATAAGTGTACTAGACCAAAGACAAATGATAAATGAGTATATTATTGGGGAACAACTTACACAGATGATAATAAAGACCTGTGGAGGCATTCCAGCTCAGAAGGATGCAGTCACTGTCCTCCTGCCTTCTGATTGGATGTGCAACATAGGAGAGAGAAGTGAGGGACAGAGAGATGGAAAGGGAGTGTGAAATTGAATGAGGGAGAGTGAGAGAGTTACAGACAGATTGGGAAGGAGAGAGGGTCCACCCCATGGTTCTCCACTTTCTGTTCATGTACATAGAACCAAACGAACTGCATAAGAAATAACTTCATGATATGATCTGAGAAGAAAGCCTGGATTCACAAGAACCCCACCCCCAAATGGTGGTTCCACTAGAGGATCTGATTGGTTCTTACAGCCTAAGTGACAGGACCAGTTGAATAGAAGATACACAGCTGCTTGGGAGTGGGCAACCAAATAATCGCACCATTTGTATACAAATAGAAGCCAGCAGGGCTTCGACCTAAACAACACTGAGTCCCTGATGTTGGCACATTGGTCTGAGTCTGGGTTCTTCCTGCTGGCAAGGGACAATGTGTGGTCGGGAAGTCAGGTGTTGGTGGACTTAGCAGAGGTGTGGGTAGAGATGTTTTCCCTTAGCTGCTATTCTGTATACATCAAGCATCTGTTCCTTGAGTAGGTATAGAAGGAGGATTGAGTGAAGCTTCAGCCATAACAGTGAGTTGCAGGTAGCACCATTCTTTTCCCCAACCTCAGGGTAAATAAAGGAAGCTTTCCTCTGAATTCAGACTCTGCCTTTAAAAAGCTGCCATTAGAGGCTTGATCAGGGGGTGTGCCGGATTCATGTTTGTACCCCACCTTGGACGCCCTCACCTACCATGGAATTTCCCATGGCCCCCATGCATGATCACCTTTTAGTTTTATCCTAACATTGAGGCTAGAGAACAAAGAGATATCCACCCTACCCATACCCAAGATAAGTAAACATCATTGAATTTAAAGGTTGGAGGCTAAGCCGATAAGTGGGTAAATGTATTTCACTTATTGACCTGACTTTGTCAAAAGGCAATTTGGAGTAGAGGGAGGATGTGAGGATTCAACTCTTTGCCTGACTGACATTCAAAGTGCTTACCTGAATTTTAAATTTTCTTTTAGTTCTTGAGTTGATCGCATTGTTCATCTGGAATTCCTGCCTATAACTTTACTGTCTTAGTTTTTGTGGTAGCTGAGTTTGCTGTATCTTGATTATATGTACCAACTACCCAATTTTTACTGAACTTGTAGAGAAAGATGACACTTGTCATATACATGTCAGGGTTAGGGTTTGATTTTTTTCTTAAACACTTTAGAGGATTTCCCTGTGTTGTGTGTGTATGTATCTTACATATGTTTTGTTCCTATCTAAAGGTGTCTGTGCATCTTTTTTTCAGTTGGAAAATACTCTCCCAATTGAAATATCTTTACATTTTCAATATATTTAGGTTACAGCGTGTTAAATTCTGGTGTCTATTTATATGTATCATAGATAATAAGGTTTTGATTTGTTCTGTTTTTTGTCTGCAGTTTTTGTGCTTGTCTGTGGGTTCTTTCCCTCTGTACACAAGATTTCATGTAGTGAACACTGATCTTGAAATCTCTGTTAGCAAAAGAGTATCTTACAGGCCTGATTCTCCTGCATCCACCTCTACGTCCTAAGTGCTGGGTTGCAAGTGTGTGTCACTGTGCCTCTCACATTTCCTTGTTTTTTGATTTTTTTTTAAGAGAGAGTCTATCTATGTTGCTTAGACTGGCCTCAGTTTATGAATCCAACAAACTCTACAAACCTACAGGTGTTTATTGAAAAAGGGAATGAAGGAAAGGGTATGTGTTAACCTATTGGTGGCAGCAATAGAAAGAGAGAGAAAACTGGCAGGGTTTACTTGCTTATAAAAAGGGAGCAGTTTAGAACTAGGCTCTGCAGTTGTGGCCATAGAAACTGGAGTCATGGAGGTTTCATTGCCCCAGGTCCTTGTGGCCTCTGCATGCACAGTCTTTATAGGGTCATTTAATGAATGCATGGCATAGCCATCTAAACTTTAACAGCATTGGAAAGTGTTCATTTCTGAAAGACAAGTCCAGGAGGCAAGGGAAGGTTGTCTATAGAAAGCAGAGAAGATCGATTCCAGGACTTGGAAGGAACCTGAGCTTTAGAGAGGCCCGTGACCTGGAAAGGTTTCATAAGAAGAAGATACTGGCCCTGGAGAGGACTTATGTGGAGTGACAGTCAGGTGCTAAGGAGAAACCACCAGGGCAGGAAGAGGAGATTTTGGGAGTAGGAATAGGGCCAGGTTGCCTAGGGGGAGGGAGAATCCAATAAATCAATCATTATTAGGCAGCACATACTTTTCTGTGTGTTATCATTTCCCCTGTTATTTACAAAACATTCATATTATAAAATGTTATAAAGGACACTAGATGTAAGTGTGGTGACACAGGCCTTTTAATTCCAGCACTCAGGAGGCAGAGGGAATTCTTTCTATTTGAGGCTGGTTTGGTCACCAAAATGATCTTCAGGACAGCCTGAGATTCAGAGAGAAAACAAGTCTGGAAAAGCAAACAAAAAACCACTGCAACAAACATCCTTTATGTATCCCTCAAAATGATGAACAAAATACCCCATGTGTCCTAATTGTCTTCCTACTTTTCAAGCCTTGCCCTGAGAAATTTTCTTTTTTCTTTTTTTTTTTTTTTTTTTTTTTTTTTTGCAATTTTTGCCAGTGGGGGAAAATGATTGCATTGTGTCTGTCATGTACTATTGCGGTAAATAAGGATCAGGATAAACAAATAAGCCGAATAGATGTTTATTCAGGGAGAAATAACTTACAACCTAGACAGATGAACACCAGGAAATTCAACCCGATCCTCTCCTGTCCGAGTCACGCCAGAAAGAGAGCGCCTTCCTGGCCCCCTCCGACCTCCTTCCTCAGGTCACCTCCGCCCATAGCTCCACCCCCCCAATGGGTGTGGTCAGTGCTACAGAAGGACTACCTCACTACAATTCCCCTTTTAGTCTAAAGAAAAGATTTAGGCTTAATACAAAACTATATACAAAACAGTGAATAACAAGTGTGCTCTAAGAAAAGGAAAATCGAGAACAAAATGACCTACATATCTAGTCCTAGGGTGAGGGCATAATGGAGTTTACAATAGAGTTGTCCTAAGCTGGAAAACGTAAGTCTAGTACCTAATATATCTAACTAGGAAGAGAGAATAATAGTTGTGATAGTTTAATCTTCAACCTCATCAAGACCTGAGAAGGAAAATAACAATACTAGAGTAGACAGGAAATGCGGATGGACAACTTCCAAAACGGTGCAGCAAGGACAGAAACAGCAAGCCACCTGAACAGTCACCCTAGGTCTCACAGCGACGTTGGTACACCCAGATTTGGCTAAGGCCAAGAGAACTTGACAGACCACAACAACAGCAGGGAAATAGAATGGCTGTCTTACCCTGACTTGGCAAGGTCAAGCAGTCTTCTATATTTGTCTCCTGCAAGCACATAGGACTGCATGTCCAAATCAGTGGTCAAGGTGGGGGCAATTCTATGCCCAACAGGCCATTAGCTGAGGCGAGATTGAACTCCAGCAGGAGCAACAACAGTGTCCAACATATTTTCGGGAAAATGCACGATGCTGTCAGGAGCAACAGTGTCTCATGTCAATGGAGTACTAATATTAAAACATTTAAATGCCATGTTCTGCATGTCTATGAAGGATTGAAGATTAAGCATCTATATCTGACTAATCTCATAGGTACAGGAAATGTGAGTGAAGATAATCTGTAATACTCGGGAACTTAGCTAAAAAGACTGATTAAAACTTTCCTGAGTAAAGCAGGAACAAATTCTTAAACAATATAACTATTTACATGTACCTACATGTAAATCCCTAAAATAGAGGTAGAGTATAAGTGTCAAGACAAGAGGTAGAACTATAAAGGGCAGCAAGATAAATATCCCAAATTGTATCAATATACAAAATGTCTTGAACACAAGAAAAGTATACATACATAGAATATGGTAAAAAATAATGTGCATAAATATTATAAGTGGAAACATTTAACACAATATAACAAAATATAAACTTAATTTTACATAGCTTACCACATAGGAATACATAACAATGTAAGCTGTAAAATACTATCTCATTCATACTCAAATTCTCAAGGAAATAGGCTAATCTACTTATATCCCATCTAAACCATACCTTTACCCACCATTCCCTATTCCTGTCTAAAAGATAAACCCGAGTGTAAGCATCACCCAATCCCAAATAACTAAAACCAACCCAAAGACGATGACTATTATCCCAAATTTCCAAGGGTAGGGAAAGGGGGCGTAGTCATATTAAGATTACTTCCTGCTGAAATGGGACGATGATTGCTCCAATGGATCCTGTAGGAAGAAAATTTTTAGCAACCAAATTTCTCAACAGAACTGGCTGTGACATATGTAGTTAGTCACTGTGTGGCAGAAAATTCTTGACTGTAGTTCTATTTGAAACTGGCCAGGGTGTAATAAAAAGGTGCACCATTACAGCTAGCTAGTCATGAGTTGTCTCGAGCAAAACAGTCTAAAACCGGTTTTAGGGTGATGTTCGTAGTTCCGATGCATCAGGTTGAGTCAAGTGGAAATGATGATGTGGGGCCCCATCTTCTTTCCGGAAAGTTCAAAGACTGCTGTTAGGAATCGTTATTATTCCTTGTGGAAAAGTTACACATCAATATTAAAGTAAAATTTTCAAGTTTTAAGCTATGCATTAGGGAAAGACAACAATAAGCATTAAAAGTATGTGAGAAAATTAGGATTTCAGAGAGAAAATTGCATAAGATATGAGTCCCCAGATTTTGTTTCTTCTGCCTTACACCAATTGGCTTCTTGATTTAAGGCAGAAACCATGAATTTAATCTTAACAACATGCTTGAATTTAGAGAAGGAAAGCCAAATCCAACTCCAAAGCCAGCATTGGTTTACAAAATTTGGGACTTCAGGAATACTAGATAATAGAGAGAAATAGATTTCTATATAGAAATAGTTTACTACAATTAAATATTTTTTTTTTTTTTTTTTTTTTTTTACCATATATCAGATTCTGCTTCCTTAAGTGATTGTTTCTGAAGAGCTGTCTTCTCTTCTGTAGGCACCTACATGTTCAGTGTCTTTTGGCTGTTTGATGATAGGTTTTCTCTGTTTTCCTGTAAAAACAAGAACAGAACACTTCCCCTACCTTTGAGAGGCCTCCGCACACCTCATAGGACCTAGTTTGTTGGATGACTTGTCATTTCTCTTCATTAAGATGTTTCTCTTGTTCAACTCGGATCTTGATTAACTTAGATGGTATCCATAGTTTTTCTTCTCCTGCAGATACAAATGCAAAACCCCTACCCCAACGTAACACATATCCTGCTTTCCATTCTGAGGTCAGTACATCCTTGAATACACTGGCTGATTTAGTTCAGAAGTTTTTTCTGTTGTCCAGTGTCTTTCTGCAGCTGTTTTTCCTTTTTCATCAGCATTAAGAAAGTTTAATGTTAATAAAGCATTATGTAATCTGTGTTTGGGTGTTTTGGTTCCTCCTGCCTGTTTATGGAGCATTTCTTTTAAAGTACGATTGGATCTCTCAACCACTGCTTGTCCTGTAGGATTGTGTGGTATACCAGTTATGTGCTTTATCTTGTAATACTCAAATAACTCTTTCAATTTGCTGGAGACATATGCTGGAGCATTATCAGTTTTTATTTGTGCAGGTATGCCCATAATGGCCATTACCTCTAAAAGGTGCGTTATAACAGAATCAGCCTTTTCAGAGCTCAGAGCAGTAGCCCACTGAAACCCTGAAAATGTATCTATAGTGTGATGTACATATTTTAATTTTCCAAATTCTGCAAAATGAAACACATCCATTTGCCATATTTCATTCCTATTTATACCTTTAGGGTTACTGCCTGGTGGTAAAGGAGTTTGGTTATAGAATGAGCAAGTAGGACATTTCCTTACTATTTCCTTGGCTTGTTCCCAAGTGATAGAAAAATCCTTTTTTAAACCTTTACTGTTCACGTGGTGTTTCTTATGAAACTCTGAGGCTTCTAGCACACTTCCTATCAATAAACGATCAATTTCATCATTGCCTTGTGCTAGAGGAACTGACAGACCCATATGGGATCTGATGTGTGTTATATATATAGGATGAGTCCTCTTTCTGATAGTATCTTGTAACTGTATAAACAATGAAGTTAATTCTGTATTGTCAGGAATAAATTCTGCAGTCTCAATGTGTAAAACGACTCTCTCTGCGTATTGAGAGTCAGTAACTATGTTGAGGGGTTCTTTAAAATCCATAAGTACCATGAGAATGGCATACAATTCTGCCTTTTGTACAGAATTGTAAGGGCTTTGAACCACTTTGCTAATATTTCCTGATTTATATCCTGCCTTACCTGATTTATTTGCATCAGTGTAGAATGTATGAACTCCAGAAATAGGTGTTTTTCTTACAATGCGTGGAAGAATCCAAATCGTTTTCTTTATGAATTTGATTCTCTCAGTTTTGGGATAGTTGTTGCTAATTGTTCCCAAAAAGTTACTGCAAGGTCTCTGCCAATATTCGTTATCTTTCCATAAGGAAGAAATTTCCTCATTAGTTAAAGGTACTATAATTTCTGCTGGGTCCCTTCCTATTAGCTGACGAAGTCTTAATTTACCTTTTATAATCAAGTCAGAGATCTTTTCTATATATGTTTTCAGTTTTTTATTCTGTTTATGTGGTAGGAATATCCATTCTAATATGATATCTTCTCTCTGCATCAAAATCCCTGAAGGATATTCTCTAGATGGTAATATAACCAGAATACAGTCTAGGTTTGGATCCACACGGTCCACATGTGCTTCTAGTATCCTCTTTTCTACCCATTCTAATTCCTTCTCAGCTTCAGCTGATAGTATTCGTGGACTATTCAAGTCCTTATCTCCTTTTAGGGCCATTTTCAAGTTTTTCAAATCATGCCCTTCTACTCCAATTATGGTTTGCAGTTGAGAAATCTCTCCTAGTAATTTTTGAAGATCATTAAGAGTCTGGTAGCGATCTCTTCTGATCTGTACTTTTTGTGGTCTAATTTTCTGTAGACCTATTTTATATCCTAAGTAGTTGATAGACTCTCCTTTTTGTATTTTTTCAGGTGCAATTTGTAATCCCCAGCGAGGTAAAACTTCCTTTACTTTCTCAAACATTTTTTCTAATATTTCTCCTTTAGAGTCAGCTAACAATATATCATCCATGTAATGATAGATTATGGATTGTGGAAACTGATTACGAATTATTTCTAACGGTTTTTGTACGAAATATTGGCACAGGGTGGGGCTATTTAGCATTCCCTGTGGCAAAACCTTCCATTGATATCTCTTCACCGGTTGAGAATTGTTATAATTAGGTACCGTGAAGGCAAATTTCTCTTTGTCTTGTTCTTGTAAAGGTATAGTGAAGAAGCAATCCTTTAAATCAATAACTATAATAGGCCATTCTTTGGGTATCAAAGAAGGCAAGGGCATTCCAGGCTGTAGAGAGCCCATTGGCTGGATAACTTTATTGATGGCTCTCAGGTCTGTAAGCATTCTCCATTTACCAGATTTCTTTTTGATCACAAATACAGGAGAATTCCAAGGGCTGGTTGATTCCTCAATATGTCCAGCATTTAGCTGTTCCTGAACCAGGCTTTCTAAAGCTTCTAACTTCTCAGAGGTCATAGGCCATTGTCCTACCCAGACAGGTTCCTCTGTTAGCCATTTTAAAGGTAGGGCTTTTGGTTCCTCTGTTTGTTCAGCATTTGTATTTTGTTTTTGTACTGCCTGGATATTTGGTCTCTGTCTTGTATAGTACTTAACAGTATTCTTTCCACAATCATGAGGTCGTCTATGGTTCCTATCTAATACAGGAGGAATGTTAATCTGTGTATTCCATTGCTGTAATAGATCACGACCCCATAAATTTATCACTACATCAGCCACATATGGTCTCAACCTCCCTCTCTGTCCTTCTGGTCCTATACAGTCAATCCATCTCGTGCTTTGTTTTACCTGAGCCAGGGTTCCAATCCCTAAGAATTGAACATTTACCTCATGCAGGGGCCATCTTTGAGGCCAAGATTTATTAGATATGATAGTTACGTCAGCTCCTGTGTCCACCAGACCCTCAAACAGTCTATTATTCATCTTAACTATCAATCTAGGCCTATGACTATTTATAGCAGTTTGCCAAAATATACGTTTTTCATTTCCTTCTGTCATGTTTGATTCAACTTCCGTCACTAGTTCGTCATCCAGAGCAGTATGAGTTTTTATAATAGGCACAGAATTTTCTAATTGTCCTGTGGGAGATTGTCTTCCACTGTGACTGGGAATGTTCGAACCACCTGTGACGTGGGGGCCTTCGAGAGGCCCCCCAAGGAGTTTCCCGATGGTAAAGGGTTTCCTTGCTTGTCTCTGGTCGATCTACACTCATTTGTCCAGTGTCTGCCTTTGCCACACCTTCTACATAACCCAGGAGGCTGAGGCCTTCTGTTTGATTCATTCCTGGGGGTGTTACTTCTAGGGAAGCTTTGCCTACAATTTCTTTTTAGATGTCCTATCTTACCACAGTTATAACATCTGACATTATGATATCTTTTCAAACCTTTGGGGATGGCTTCTCCTACCCAAGCTTCTAAGTCACCATAGTAAGGAACTCTGTTATCTTGATATCTTCTCTGACCTTTAGATATGGCTTCTCCTATCCATGCTTCAGTCTTATTGTCATTATACTCAATGTTGCCTGTATATAGGACCCATTCATCCAAGGGTGCTGATCGCATTTTTAAAGGCCAAAGCACCTGTTTGCATTGAGGATTCGCATTCGTATAAGCTAAAGATTCTATGAGTATTCGCCTAGCATCTATGTCTGCTATCTCTAATTGTACTGCCCTAGATAATCTTTCTAGAAAGATACTAAAACGTTCTCTAGGTCCTTGCTTTATCTTGGTATAGGGTTCTATCCTCTCTCCTAATTCATGAACCTTATCCCAAGCATTCAAAGCTGCTCTACTGCATAGAGACAAGATGTGTTCATCATAGGCAGCTTGGGTTTCTGGGTCAGCATAGAGACCCTCACCAAGAATTTTATCTTGGGGAGCTTTATAGCCTTTCTTTAAGCCCTGAAGTTCAAGAGCTTTTGCTTCCTCTCTCCATAAAGCCCTCCATTCTATTTGAGAGGCGCTTTCAAGGACAGCTGATATTAATTGATCCCAATCCTTAGGGGTTACCTTGTTATTCCATGCCCATGATTCTACTAATTGCTTCACATAAGGTGAGTGCATGCCATAAGAGACTACTGCTTCCTTTATACCTTTTAAATCTTTCATACGTATTGGTTCCCACTGATATGCAACGACACCTTTTGGATGTTTCTTCGTTGCTGGCTTTTCATGGATACAGGGAAAGCTCCCCTGACCCTAAATGGTGTGGAAAATTTTAAATCTTTTTCATGCCCTATTACCTGTAGTTCTTCTTCTGATGTATCAGACTGAAGGTCTTCTAAAGCCTGAAATCTATTCACCATTGTTTCTTTGAGTGTCTGAACTTCTTGAATCAAATAACTTTCTAGAGACTTCATTGTATCAGTCAGTTTCTTACTTTCTCCAACTACAAATGATTCCATGTTTTTAATCTTATCATCCTTAGATATTATCTGAATGGCGTGTAAACTGCCTTCCAGAAACAATGTTCTATCTGCTAGCTTGCCATTATCCTCAGACATGGAAGAGATTCTGTCATCTAGTCTTTCTATCTGATGTTCCAGTTTTTTAAACTTATTAGTAGCTTCCTCCGACCAGGAGTGGGCTGTTTCTGCTAGTTTGTTAATGCATTGCATTGTTTCTGTTCTGGTTATTGAAGTATCTGACATTAAACAAATTATACCTTTCAGCTCGCCAACGCCATCTTCAATATTCTGAATCTTTCTTTCTATATTTTCTATGCTTTGAATTCTATCATTTTCAATGTTTCGAATCTTTGTCTCTATGTTTTGAATTCCATCATTTTCAATGTTTTGAATCCTTGTCTCTATGCTTTGAATTCTATCATTTTCAATGTTTCGAATCTTTGTCTCTATGTTTTGAATTCCATCATTTTCAATGTTTTGAATCCTTGTCTCTATGCTTTGAATTCTATCATTTTCAATGTTTCGAATCTTTGTCTCTATGTTTTGAATTCTATCATTTTCAATGTTTCGAATCTTTGTTACTAAGTCTCCCATGGTTTGTACACGTTCCTTATTGTTTGCTGTAATCTCAAACCATTTCTTTAAGAATATCATGTTAATGATGAAACCCATTGCTATTACAAAATAAAAGTATATATTGGTCCAGTCATAAGTTTCTTCTGCTAAAATCCCTTCTACATATGAAGTAAAATAATTCCTAAAGTTCTGCATAGTAAAATTATCTGCCATAGTTATAGAACAATTTATCTCAGATTTTATATCAGCTTAAATTGCAAAGGATGTTACAATTACCTTAGGTGTAATTCTGCTGTCCTGGAACTTTGATGCTTTTAGTTGTATATCTCAGCTTGTGGTAGCTACGCCTGGAGGTGTGTCATCAAATAGCGCCTAGCCGCCCAGGCTCTTCTGATCCCGGTTCCTGTAAAAAGTTCTTAACAAACTATGGCAAGCAGAATTTTGTTAAAAGGGGACTTTTGGAGTTACTTGTAACACAAGGCGAAACGCGTGCAAGCCGGGCGGGTGCCGCCGGGTGGGTGCCGCCAGGCGGGTGCCGCCGGGTGGGTGCCGCCGGGCGGGTGCCGCCGAGAGGCTCTGCGCGAATGCAAAGTCCCGTGCGGAAATGGGCAAAAAATGTTAAGCGGTAAGTGCCTTCTCAGGTCTGCTTTAGCGGCAAAGATCTCCTTTGCAGTAAGGAAGAGGCAAATGTCCCAAAGCTGTGGTGAGTCCACCTGGTTAAACCCTGCCCGTTGGGGAAGGTGGGGGAGGGGGGGCGGCTTCTGCCGCCTGGGGACAAAACCCAGGTAAATCCTGCTTCTGACACCAGATATTGCGGTAAATAAGGATCAGGATAAACAAATAAGCCGAATAGATGTTTATTCAGGGAGAAATAACTTACAACCTAGACAGATGAACACCAGGAAATTCAACCCGATCCTCTCCTGTCCGAGTCATGCCAGAAAGAGAGCGCCTTCCTGGCCCCCTCCGACCTCCTTCCTCAGGTCACCTCCGCCCATAGCTCCACCCCCAATGGGTGTGGTCAGTGCTACAGAAGGACTACCTCACTACAATGTACAATAATTTTTGCATGGGATTTCCTATTTGCTGGCTGATTATTCTTTTCTCCACCAAGGCGTGTTTCTGGTGCACAGTGTTATTAAACTTTAATAAGCATCGCTCAAGTCTTTCTCACCTTGTTGTGTGTATTGACATTCCCACATGGTGTGTGTGTCTGTGTGTGTGTGTGTGTGTGTTTGTAGAACAGAAGACAACTTTTGGGGACTATTCTCCCCACCATGAATGTCACACATTTAACTCATATCCTCTAGACTGGATTCTGAAAATGATTTTATCCCAATTTCCTTTTCTAATCTGGCCTGTTTGCATCTTGATTCTTTGTTGAGTTTATTCTTTCATAACTTTTATTAAAAATATTTGCTTTTGTTATGTGAATTGTGTCTGCATGAATGTATACAATGCCTATGACTGCCTGAAGAAGACACAAAAGAGCACTGGATTACACAAAGCTGGAGTTATAGGCTGTTATAAGTCAATAGACATGGATACTGGGAAATGAACACAGGTATTTGACAATAGCAGTAAGTACTCTTTGCCTCAGACCTAGCTGTACTATTCCTAATTCATATTTGTAATTAAAATGCTTTTTCTTGTATAATTTTAATTACATGGTTTTTATTTTTGTTTTGTTGTTGTTGTCAAGCACATGCCTGTGCAGATGTGCTACCACACAGACTTTAACAATCCAAGGAAACTCTCTGGAAATGGTTCTAGCTTCTTTCACTTTGGGTCACTGAAATTTAACTCAGGTTGTCCAGTTTTGTGAGAAGTGCCATTTCCCAATGATCTACCTTAAAGGCCAATAATTTTAAATTTTGGTTTAGTTTAAATACAGAGTATAGGGTTTCATCGTGGCATCTTTATATATGTGTGATTATGTGCTTCCTTGTTTGTTTTCTTCCCACAATACTCTCCTCTTTGACCCTCCCCATCTCTAACTGATTCCATTTCTTCTCCCATGTACTTTTAAAACCTATTTACTAGTTTTTTCAAGTAAACTTTGCAAGTTTGCAAGTAAGCTTGTTGAGTGATTTTTTGTATCTATCAAAATAGGCTTCAAAGAAAAATTAATCAAAAGAGATGGGGAAGAACAATTCCTATTCAAAGAAAAACTCCACCAATATGACATTTGATATTGCCCCAAACACAAGATGGGAAATATACCCAAGAGGATTTGACAGCAAGAAGCTATTAAATCAGGGTTAAAATTAAAAAAATATAGAAACAAAGAAAAATAAAATTATTCAAAGAAAAACATATGTTTTTGAAAAATCAACAAGATGGACGAAACATTATCAAAATTAACTTAGAGATACAGAGATAATATAACAATTAATAAATTCAGAAATTAAAAGGGGACATAACAGTAATCAACAACACCATAGAAAATACTTTAAAAACACATCATTCACCCAAAGTGGGAATAGTAAAGAAATACGTATTTTTCTTGGTAGGTACCACATATCAAAGTTCAATAAAAACAGCATGGAGAAATTAAATAGAGACCTATTACACATAATGAAACAAAACGAATCATTACAAGCCTCTCAACTAAAAATAAGTAAATAAATAAATAAATAAATAAATAAACAGAAGCTGAGTGCAAGTTTGTTTTACCATTGGATTTTACCAGACTCAAAGAAGAGTTACAAATGGTACTCCTCAACGTATCCCATGATATAAAAACAAATGAAACTTTACCCAATTTATTTTATGATGCCACAGGTACACAACCATATGTTCAGGCTCTTTTTTCAAATAATCATAGATAATTTATGTCAGATGTTACTACATCATATATCTTGAACCTAATGCATGGTACAGTGGATATTTGTGTTTCTGGATAGCCCTTAACAATTTGAATATTTCAACCAGGTAGACAGTTTCTGGGGATTCCAATTTCAAAAATCCATAGCAATTCTGCCTGATGACCTTGAGATCATTAACCAAACTCAGCACAAATGTTCAGAGCTGTGGGAACTATAAAGATAATTAGAGACCAATTTCTCTCATGAGCATAGGTGAACAAATAAAAACACTTACAAACAGATTCCAAGAACACTATAAAAACATCATGCAATCCAATAAAAGAGGCCTCATTTGACATAGGTTGTAATAGTACATCTACAAAAAAACAGTAAATATAATCCTCTATAAAAGAGGAGAGAGAGATAAATTCAAAGTAAGGCTGATAAACCTGGACAACAAGGCAAGGTTATAAACTCTATATCTACTCAATATTCTAATTGAAGTACTACTAAGAGCAATGAATCATTGGAAGATATCAATGGAATATAATTTGGAAAGGAAGATGCTGGACTATTATTACAGGTACACATCAACGACATTAAAACTCAGCAAGGGAAGAACAGGTGATAAACACTTTCAATAAATTGACTGGGTAGCACAGTAACAATAAAGCAACCAACCAACCAAACAACAAATAGTAGTACTTCCATGTAAAAACAACAAACAGCCTAAGCAAGACATAAAGGAAACAGCAGTCATCAAAACAGCCTCAAATAATATAAAATATGTTCAAGTAATTCCAATAAAGCAAGTGAAAGAATGCATGTGAAACACTTTTAAGTATATGAACAAAGAGTTTGAAGACGATATGAGCAGATGTAAAGATTTCTAGTGCTCATGATCAGTAGAATTAACCCAGTCAAAAGGCCATTCCTCTAACAACAATTTACAGATTCACCACAATACCCATAAAAATTACAACAAACTTCATTAAAAACTTAGAAAATACAGTTTGTACTTTCATATAAAAAACAAAAAGCATAGGTAAAACAACTCAACAGTCAAAGAATAGCATGGCTCTGTCCAGAAAACAAACATATTACAATGGAATGAATTAAAGACCACGACATATAATCAAAACACAGGTGAACATTTGAATTCTGATGAGGAAATTCAGAAATAAAAAATGGAAAAACAAAACAATAGCACCTTCAAAATGGTGCAGGTAAAACTGAATTTTTACATGAATTGAAATAGATTCATTTACATCCACCTGCACAAGACTCAAGGCCAAGTGTGTTAATTTTCCCAACACAAAATCAGACACACTAAAACAAAAACAAGACCAAGTGTGAAAAACTGGCAAAGGAGACAACTTCCTGAACAGACCAACAATTAATAAATGGGACCTCATAAAACTGCAAGGATTGTGTAAGACCAAGGACACTTAAATGTGAAGCAATGACATCATGAAAAAAAAAATGATTTCTGCAGTTCCTAGTGCTAATGCCAACTACAATAAAAGCAGGGAAAAAAATCCTTCTTTCCCCCTCCCTTTTTGTACTGTGACCACCATTGTATTGGTCAGTGAACTCAGTTCATATACAGGTCCCTCTTCATGGGTAAGTCCCTCATAAAATCAGAGGGATTAGAAGACATACATCTCCTGTGGTATTTTCTATTTCACAAAACAATGAGTGTCTTGCCTGAAAGCAATGCAAAACTGTCAACCCAGGACAAAGCACTAGAGTCTGGATTAAAATTACAAACAACTCATCAATTAAATAGTGTCAGGCAAGCCTGAGCCACAGGACTCATTAGTATAAACAACTTGTTCCTAAGTTTCCTAATGCTGTGTCACTGTAATACAGTTGGTTCATCCTGTTCTGGCAACAACACAACTATAAAATTGCTTTTACTACTACCTCATAACTGCTACTATTATGAATCATATATATCTGTGTTTTCTGATTCTAAACATCTATATGGAAGTCCATCCTAATTGGAAAGTGAATACTGAGTAGTTTAAACTTCCCACCATAAACTGTGCACACATCAATTCTGTCAGTTTTCATTCACATGGAAAAAATGAATGCATGCTGCTAAGGAGACATGAGTGACAGGGAATGGTGAGAAGAAATTATAAGACAGCATTGTTCAAAGCCATGTGCTACATGTGAAGAAGAAGAAGAAACTTATCCTAGTTTGGCTAGAGATTTGTGCCACACTCAACAGCAAATACCTTGCTAATGTGAACCAATGGATTGGGTTATTAAAGGAAGTATACAAATGTTGAAGGAGGATAATCAGACAATAAATCACAAAAGGAATGCAGAACAACTCAAAAACATTGTAAACAAATCCACAGTGGCCTTGGTACAGACAACCACAATCCCAATACTTGGAAATTATGAAATCACAACTCTGCTATATTCTGGGCCTTTTCCATTATGGTAACTCCAGCAGCTGATTGCCTATCATTTCCCCCTTCAATGTACACTAGAAACTATTCCTCCTATTTTGATTTGAATGCCGGAGACATGTTCCACACAGAATTCCTTTTCTGGTAACTGCAATGGATATATGACTACTGGACTCAAATTTGTAATTTGAAAACTCAGAGATGGTACAGCCCATTAATTTAAGTATTTAGTTTGTAAAATAAGAGGGAAGTAAGTTCATTGATCTGGAGAATAAAAGGCTGGGGACAAAAGTCACCTGATCTGACAAAAGAGTGCTGTCTCAGAAACATTTTCTATAATTATGGAGATACAGCTTTAATATGTCTTCCAAGGCAGAATTCACTCCACATATTTAAATGAGTAACAAACCCAAATATCTTTAAGAACTCTGAGCATCAAACTCTGGCTAATCTCAAAGAGGTGATGTTGTGCAATTTTAATTTAGTATATGTTAATCTCTTTATGCCTATGAACATATTTTAAATGATGGTGGGAAAGGTGATGTTGAGTTTATTTAACTCTAGGAAGCTGTGGTTATTTGAATGTCTAGAGCATCCTGATGGTCTAATGAAGTGCTGACTGACCAAGAACAAGACAGAAGAAAGGATAGGCAGGGCTGGAAGGCAAATAGTAAATAAATATGAGAAGTGCAGCATGGAATGAATATGAGAAATCCAGCAGAATAGATGAAGGGGCAAGGAAAGCACATACAGGTATCTTAAGACAGAGCAAGAGTAAATAAAAATAAGATACACAGAAGTAAGGAATGAAAAAAAATCACAGAGGTCAAAGGTGGATGGGGTAACTTAAAGTTAAAAAATTCAGAAAAAAAAAAAAAGCCAAGGTAAGCAAGTACAGGTATTCAGTGTGTTATTTATTTGGAATCAGGATGGGGATCCCTCCCAAAATTCTGAATTGCAAAAATCACAAAAATAAGACAGTCTAGAATCGATTTTCCATCCCATGTATGATATCATCCTTAATCCTTTATTAGGTTCAGTCCAAAGGATATACTTCTAACAATTTAAAAAGGGACAGAAGTATTTAAGTGCAGCCACTAAGATGGTTGAAGACTTACAGAGAAAAAAAAATCTATCTTTTCGAACTTAAATTGTGACCTACAGTATAGAGGTGTCTCAATACATTGTAAAGATGTATCACAGCCTGTGAATCACACACATACAAATGATGAAAGACACAAATACAGAAAACATTAAGGACAAGTCACATGTCTATACCATGTCCTTAGACCAAAATTCCTTTTGAGTTATTTTAACTTCAGATTATGGCTGATTTTTACCTCTGAGCATTATGCCTCACAGAAAGCCATGTTTGCTTCTGTGCAGGACCAGGTGTTCATCTAAACTAGGTCTTCCTGATGTCCAGGACAGGGCTGTGACATCACTGTAGAGAATTCCCTTTTTAAGTTTTAGTTTAAGTAATGTATATGACTGTCTGCTCCCATGCATTTGTGCACGGTACCTGCAAAGAACTGGTGGAAGATGTCATTCTGTAAATATGGTTCTGTAATTGGTTAATGAGTAAAGCACTGTTGGTTAATACCAAAGCAAGATAGGTGAGATTGGAGACTAGGAGGACAGAGGGAGAAGTAGGGAGGAGATTCAAGATGTAAGATACAAAGAAAGCAGAGTGCTGGCCCCTCACTCTGCTAAAATAAGGCCACATAGAAATACTTAGATTAATAAAAATGGTTTAATATTAAGACACAGCTAACGAATAAGAAATGCTAGTAACAGGCTAACAACTTTATATCTACTACAATGCCTCTGTGTGTTACTTGGGGGCTGGTGCAGCAGTGAGAACAGGAAAACCACTCATAACAGGATGTTTGTCTGAAGCCACCTAAGCAAAGTACCTGCAAAGGGTAGGACAGGGTACCATCTCCCTTTAACTCAAGTTACAGAAAATGGCTGGCTGTCATGGTTTCTGGTAATGGAACATGTGTCCTCTGTAACAACAACGAGTGCTGTTGACTGCTAAGCTATATTTCTAATCAGCTTCATTATTTAAAATTTATTCTCATGCCTTTTATTTAAACTGTATTTCACCAATTTACCCCTTCATGCCTTTTCTCCATTCCTTCACATATTCTTCCCTTGAAATTCCTTTCTTGTTAAGCATGTATGAATGAATTTGTATGCACAAACATGCCAATAAAACCAATTGAGTACAATTCTGCTGGTTGTGTATATATGGTTGAGCACTGAACATGTGGTATTGGCTATGCAATCAGGGAGCTCCTCCTTTCCAGAGGCTAATACTTTCAGGAGTAAGGGTATGGACACAAAGTGATCTGGGCTACCTTAGTCAGGAATCAGTATCAAGAATAAGAAAGATGGGGTGGTAATTAGCTTAGCTAACAATTGCTTGTGACAAGGCCCTGAATTCCTAGAGCTTTGGGGAAGACTATGGATACTGTGCTGATCCAGTCACAATCCGTCTTTGTTCTTTGGTCCTTCCACCACACCCAATGAGAGACAGGCCATCTGCTGGCACCACCCATTTCCTCCAAGAAGACTGAAGAACACTGAAGAAGCTCCACCCACAAAAGCGACAATGCTAGCCACTGGCCAATCCTGCCTTGCATCTCAATTGCTGCAAAGGGCTCTAAGGACCGTGGACAAGAGGGCAGTGGAATCTCCACGTTGCTTGGGCCAACGCTAGGTAAGTCTTCCAAAAGCTCCTAATCTACAGGTTTCGTGCCATCAGTAGAAGACAGATGTCCTTAAAGCCTCTGACTTCAACAACTGTGGAGGACCTGGGGTGGCTGTCCATACTGCCAGCTAGTAAGTCCCTGTTACTGTAATCATTCAGGTAAGATATTATCCTTCTCAAGAACACTGATGCTTTTGACGGATGGTAGCTTTATCAGCTTAAAGCAGCAGCCAAGGCTCCAAGTGTTACAAAACAGATTTCAAAAATGGAAATCTTAAGGTTGCTACTGTTTATAGACTTAACATTAATCAATAAAGTTTTAACAGTATTAAATACCATACTATGCCACTATATGATCAGAACTAAGTATAAACTTACAATTAAGGTGCTTTTCATTGTGCTAAAAATTTGCCAGGTGTATGTGTTAATTTTTTCAGCCAAATCATTTATAACATGAGTATGCTGCTAGTGTGTCTTAATATTTATGTTTTTGCAAAATCAAAGGATTCTTTTAAGTTCCAGGGATCTGAATTGGATCCATTTACAGGTCAGATCCACTCCAAATAATTATTAGTCAACTTTTCCCTGGCCTTGGGACTTCCTAACCTTGTCCTGGGACATCCTTGGGAGCCCCTCCCCCACCTTACTTCTCCCATTAAATACTTAGACCTAATGTACAAAAACTTAACCTTGTTCTCTGCTCTGCTAACATCTTGTCAGATATCAAAGAGATGCCAGAGCTCCATACTGTCAGAACTCTGATGAAACGACCAGCTACCAGGACATGGCAACATCCCAGCTTTCTTGGATCACCCAAAAATAATCTAAGCCCCCAAGTCAGCAGGAAGTAGTCTAGGCAACTCAATGTCTTTATTCCTTAACCTGCCACGCCAAGCCCCCACCATTTTAATAACAATAAGTGGTAGAAAGGTCAGGAACTAGCAGCCAGCTGACCCCCCCCTTGCCCACGACGATGTGCGGGACGCTCATGGCCATGTCATCTCTATGTCAGCCTAACCTGGTGGCTCAAAATTTACCTGGCTACCAGAGGACTCAGTTATGCATGCGCAAGCCACCCTTTTAAAGCAAGCAGGCAAAGGGTGCCTCTCACTCTTGCTCTCCCTCTTGGTCTCCCTCTCTGGCCTCTCTCTCTCTCCTGCTTTTGTTTGGCCACTAGCTACCCCCTCTTTCTCTCCCTTCTCTCAATAAACTCCATGTGGGCACTGAGTCTCATATTTGTGTTTCTTAGGCATTAGCTGCAGCAAAAGCACAACATTAGTGCTGAAACCCAGGCAGGCTCTCCTTGAGGGTCACTGGCAGCTGTCTGCTGGTGGGCAGCCAGCCAGATATACTTGAGATCCTGTTTCTGATACAAGGGGTTGCCTCAATCCCCCGTTCACTGGAAATACCACCCCACACTGGCTTCAATTAGGTAAGGTACCCTTTTAAATTTTAACCCATTTCCTTAAGGTCGGGGACATTCCTGAAGGGTGGAAGACATACCGCCCAGGGTGGTATATCTACTCCGCTCTTGGACTGCTGAGTCCTTCCGGCCTCTGTTGTAACTGGCAATATTTTTGGGCTGAAGAGCTTCGAATAACGCTCTGCCATTCTCGCTTATGGTGTGGCCACACTCTTGAGTTCCAAGACTACATGGTCACCTTCTCTCCACCCATTGGGAATAAACCGGCCAAGAAAATACACCCCACCATTCCACTGGGATGCCTGATAGAAAATTTAAAACCCTTTCACTTAATGCCACTTGTAAAGGTACCCAGACTTATTTACTTTTGTACTGAAAAGTAGCCTAGATTTCCCTAGAAAATAATTCAAATTGGCCACGTAAACGGCTCTCTAGATCCCAATATTTTACAGGATTTTTCAAATTACTGCCAGCGAACAGGTCGATGGAAGGAGTTTTTTTCTATATCTCTGCTAAACATTCTGCTAAACAATCTTTCCCTAAATTTGTTTCAGTTCTCTTCCCACCACACTCAAATTCTCCTGCCTGCCCCAGCTGCAACCTGTCTCAGCACGGTGGTCTGAGCTGAGGCAGCATCTGTTTTAGACAAAATTACATCTCAAAACTTTACGATTTCTGCCAACTGTTGGGAATATGTTTATGGCAGCCACCATATTGACCATGTGGCCTATCTTTACCTGCCATGATTCTTCTTTCTGCTTCATCAGCCATCTAGGCAGAAGGAGTCTAGCCAGCTTCTTCCGCCAACAAAACCTGTAATTCATTTACCTTTTGCCTTTTATTCTTTGTCTGTAATATCTTTTTTCTCTGACTATGTTATACATAGCTTCACACTCTAGTCCTTCTCAATTTACCCAGTCCTGTATAATATATCTGTACACTTGATTTCAACTTAACTTTATGTAAATGTAAGCTAACTTCATACAACTTAAATTCAACTGTTCTAAGTCTCAAATATTTCTAAATTATTATGTGCCTTTAAATGGTGGTAAACATTTAAGGTTATAAATGTCTATTTCAAGCTAAGAAAATATTTATGCCAACCAGTCTTTCCTGTAAGCTGTATATAAATGTTAAGCCTCTATTATCAAAGGGAGTATTTCTCTACCTCTTTGTCCTATACAGTTATATGTCTAACCTACTAAGTTAAAACCATTTACAGTCAGGCTGCATGGGTCTGAGTAAAACATCCCCCCACAGACTCTCAGCTTAGATCCAGTTTTCCATACAGATTAATTAATTACAGGGATAAAGCCATACCTAGCCACCTATGTGCTTAAGGCAAGTAACTAAAGAATATTTTGTATACTAAAGTATGCTAAATAGTCAGACAGCCCTAAAATGCTCAGAGATCTAGAGAATATGGCATTTAAAATATTTCATTAAAAAGCTTTTATAACAGAGAGACAGGCCAGTTGCTGGCACCACCCATTTTCTCCAAGAAGAGTGATAGACACTGAAGAAGCCACCCACAAAAGTGAACTAGCCACTGAAAAATCCTGCCTTGCATCTCAACTGCCGCAAAGGGCACTAAGAAATGTGGACAAAAGGGCAGTGGAGTCGATCTTCTCCACGTTGCTTGGGCCAATGCTAGGTAAGTATTCCAAAAGCTCCTAATCCACAGGTCTCATGCTATCAGTGCAAGGCAGATGTCTTTAAAGCCTCTAAGTTCAACAACTGTGGAGGACCTCAGGGTGGCTGTCCATGCTGCCAGCTAGTAAGTCCCTGTTACTCCCTAATCATTCAGGTAAAATTTTATCCATCTCAAGAACTCTGATGTTTTTGATGACTGGTAGCTTTGTCAGCTTACAGCAGCATCCAAGGCTCCGATTGTTACAAAACAGATTTCAAAAATGGAAATCTTAAGGTTGCTAGTATTCATAGCCTTAACATTAATCAATAAAGTTTTAATAAGCTATTAATCCAATTCTGAGGGAGTACTGAACACCATACTATGCCATTAGTCGATCATAACTTTAACTATAAGCTCACAATTAAGGTTCTTTTCATTGTGCTAAGAATTTGCCAGTTGTGTTCATTCTTTCAGCTAAATCATATTAACATGAGTATGCTGATAAAGTGTCTAATATTTATGTTTCACAAACCCAAAGAGTCTTTGGGTTCCAGGGAGCAGAATTGGATCCATTTACAGGTCAGATTCACTCCAAATAATTATTACTCAACTTTTTCTTGGCCGTGTGACTTCCTAACCTGGTCCTGGGACCCCCTTGGGAAGCCCCTCCCCCACTTTACTTCTCCCATTAAGTACTAAGACCTAAGAGACAGAAACTTAACCTTGTCCTCTGCTCTGCTAACATCTTGTCAGGTCTCAAAGAGATGCCAGAGCTCCATACAGTCAGGACTGCGATGAAACAACCAGCTACCAGGATGTGTCAGTACCCCAGCTTTCTTGGATCTCCCAAAGATGGTCTATGACCCCAAGTCAGCAGGAAGATGTCTTGAAAACTCAAAGTCCTTATTCCCTTCCCTGCCATGCAAAACTCCCACCTTATTAATAACAATAAGAGGTTGGAATGTTAGGAACTAGCAGCCAGCTGACCCCTGCCCCCAACGATGGTCGGGACACTTATGGCCTTGTCATGGCTATGTCAAGCTTTACCTAGCTGCCAGAAGACTCACTTATGCATGTGCAAGTCCCCCTTTAAAAGCAAGCACACCCCTCTCTCTGGTGTCTCTCTCTCTCTGCTCCCCTCTTGATCTCTGTTTCTCTCTCTCTCTGCAGCAATGATATAATACTAAAAATAACAATAGCAATAAAAATAATGGTAATAATAATAATAGCAGCAATGATATAATACTAAAAAGAACAATAACAATAATAATAATAGTAATAATAATAACAATATTATTGTAAGACCCTCAGAATGAGGAGTCTTCCAGGTTCGGTCGATACCCCAAGTACTCAATGTCCAGTCCAGTTGCTGCAAAACGCAAGAGGCTTTAATGAACAGGAAACGTTTGCACAAATGGGCTCCTCCAGCATGCAGGCTAGAGAGAAGCCCTCTCCCCTGGGCCCAGGTGTTTTTAAAGGCAAACCCACAAGCTTAGGGAGGGGGTGGGACCCTCTGTCCATTGAGTTCTTGACCCTTGGAGGCCTGATGGTCTGCTATTAGGGTCAGCAGACCTTAGGGCCTCAGGGTGTGCTAATTAATCTTGTCTGGGCAAACCAGAGTTACAGCTATCTCTTTGTTTCCTAAGGACCCTATTTACCACCTGTTGACTCACAGGAAAGGAGGGGCAGAAAGGAGGGGCAGTGTGAATTCTTGTCATCTCAGGGCATGGTGAGATGAAGCTAGCAAATTCCAAGGAACAGATATTGGTTAGCTTTCCAGGTAAGACTGTCCTTCATTTAACTTCACTTTTTGGTCTTTCACTATTAATATTAATAACAATAAGCGGTTTTTAACACTGGAAATTCTGGGGCACAAAAGCAGTACGAGGACTTGGGGGATGCTGGGAAATGGAGTCCTGGCTGCTCAGAGCGCAAAACCGGAAGTCCCTTGCAGAAAAGCAGGATGTGCCTACACAGGATGCTGGGAAATGGAGACCTCGATCCTCGGAGCACGGAAGAAGTTTAGGAACTGAAAAGATGGAAACAAGCCTGGTTCATGATGGTGACTGTAGTTCGGAGGCCTTGAAGTCCAGAATCGGAAGTCCAAGGGTGAAAAGAAAGAAGTGGCCACACAGCATGCTGGGAACTGCAATCCCGGACCCTCAAAGATTGCAACCGGAAGTCCGTTGGTAGAAAAGCAGGAAGCAGCCTCAAAGCATCCTGGGAAATGCAGTCCTGGACCGCCAAAGATGAAAACAAGTCCCTGGGCAGAGAAGCAGGAAGCGGCCGCAGAGGATGCTGGGAAATGCAATCCCTGGCCTGAACGTCCAAACCCAGAAGTCTCTGGGCAGCATCCACGAACTAAAACCACAAGTTTCATGCTGAAAAATCAGGAAGCCACAGCAGAGCACCTTGGGAAATGCAGTCCTGTTCCGCAACACATGAAAACCGGAAGTCCCTGGGCATATAGGCAGGAATCGACCCCACAGGATGCTAGTTGCATTTCCTTTGCAGTCCCTGGCCTGAACGTCCAAACCCGGAAGTCTCTGGGCAGCAAAGCAGAGAGCGAACACATAGGATGCTGGGTAAAGCAGTCCTGGCCACAGCAGTTACAAAAGTTCCTGATGGCCTCGGCTAAGGTCGGCTTTGGCTGCAATCTGCGAGCGGAAGTCCTGCCCCACCCACGATGATTGGCATGAGTCTCCGCTGCCGGGTTTCCCTTGCCAGGAAGTCCTGCCGGCTTGGGCCCCCCCCCCATTCTCCACCTATGAAGATGGAAGACATGGCCCCCGCCCAGTCGCCCTGCACTCCTCCTGGCAGGGGGAGGGGCCTGCAGTGATTGACAGAGAGGGGCGTAGCCTGCAGTGATTGACAGCAGAAGGATCAGGAGGGGGGAGACCTGGCCAAGGTCTGTGATTTCACTGGGGCCACACCCTGCATCCCCAGGGGTTTTACTGTCATGATCTGCACTGCCACGAACCGCCAGGGCTGCTTCCCTGTGGGCCCTAGCATTGCTGCTTGTTGACCTCAGAGTGTGGTAGAGACTCCTGCCATGCCCACCTGGGGACAAAGATGGTGAGGGGGGGAGGGGGGAGGGAGGGAGGGCACTTACTGCTCCCAGTCACCATTTCCTGTGAGTACACCGTCCTGACCAAGACCTGTCTGCCACAGAGGCTACACCCATACTTCGGCCACACACTCGGGGGCCCGCCCGTCCTGAATCTGTGCTTCCAGCTCTTGCACCTCCTTACGTGGGAGCTGCCTTGACCTGGCTGGAGGACAGGAAGGAGGGGCTGGCACTGCTGTAGGTGAGGGTAAGGCCCAGAGAGGGTCATTGACTGTGACCTTGGACCTGTAGGGGGCAGGCGAGCTTGGGCAGGGCTGCAGCTAATGGGTGGGCCTGATGCTGAGCAGTGTGGGTCAACTTAAAACCCTGTCGCCCATTTAAATATGTAAATGAGACTGAAGTGTTATGCAAAGGAAGCAGTAGTAATTGAGATTATGCAAATGAGCACGGTGCACGCAAATCTGTGAGACTGATTGGGGCTCACATTTGAATATGCAAATGAGAAAACCCGAGTTGTGGGAATGCACTTTAATATGCAAATTTATGGTGCTTTACATGCTTTTGCTATGCAAATGAATGCAAGTTATCCCATCTGTTTAGGATTTTGACATGCACATATATGCAGGTTATCTCATTTGGAGGTGTGGCTATGCAAATTAACCACTATGCAAATTAAAAGTACTGGCAGTTTCTGTACTTTCTTGTTGTCTTCTGAGTCTCCAGGCAGCATTTGAATATGCAAATCAGAGTGCTGGCAGGGGATGGGGCCTCCCCTGACCCTGCACCCAATGTCACCTGTCCATGTCCATCACAGGCATCTGATGGCAAAGCTGCTCCCTCCAATCCTGCTCATGCTCAACTTTATATAGAAATACAAAAGACACAAGACAGCCAAAACAACCCTGTGCAATAAACTTAAGGAGGCATCACAATCCCAAATGTCAAGCTCTATTACAGAACTATAGTCCTGAAAACAGTTGGTATTGGCACAAAAATACACAGAAGACCAATGGAATCAAATTGAAAACCTTGATATTAACCCACACACCTATGAAAACCTCATTTTTAACAAAGAAGCTGAAGTTATACAATGCGAAAAAAGAAAGCCTCTTCAAAAATTTGTGCTGATATAACTGGATGGTGGTGTGTAGAAGACTAGAGATAGAGCAATGTCTATTGCCATGCAAAAACTTAAGTCGAAATGGATCAAAGACATCAACATATATCCAGCCACACTGAACCACATAGAAAAGAAAGTAGGCGGTACACTTGGATGAATTGTTACAAGAGACCACTTCTTGAACATAATACCAGTTGCATAAAAAGTGAGAGCCACAATTAATAACTGGGGACTCCTGAAACTAAGAAGCTTCTGTAAGGCAAAGGACACAGTCAACAAGACATAACAGCAGCCCACAGAGTGGAAAAAAATCTTCACCAACCCCACATATGACAGAGGACTGATCTCCAAAATCAAAGATCGTGGGAAATTAGTCACCAAAACACCAAATAACCCTATTAAAAACTGGGGTCCAGAACTGAATAGAGAATTCTCAATAGAGGAATCAAAAATGGTGGAAAGACACTTAAGAATGTGCTCAACACGCTTTGTCATCAGGGAAATGCAAACCAAAACAACTCTTCGATACCATGTTACTTATGCGAGATGACTAAAATCTAAAACATGAATGACAGCTTATGCTGGAGAGGATGTGGATAAAGGGGAACACCCCTCCATAGCTAGTGGCAGTGCAAATATGTACAGGCAATTTGGAGATACCCATATTCCGGAAGAACCACCATACTGATCTCCAAAATGGCTGTACATATTTGCACTCCCATCATATGTGGAGGAGTGTCCATTTCTCTCCACATCCTCTGCAAGATAAGCTGTCATTGGTGTTTCTAATTTTAGCCCTTCTGACAAGAATAAGATGGTATCTCAGAGCTGTTTTGATTTTCATTACCCTAATGGCTGAGGATGATGAGCACTCTCTTAAATGTCTTTCAGCCAATTTGGATTCCTCTATTGAGAAGTCTCTATTCAGTTGTGTACCCCAGTTTTTTTAAAATAGAGTTATGTGGTATTTATGTGATTAGTTTCCTCAATTCTTTGTATTATTCTAAAATCGAGAACAAGACAAGTTTGCCAATTCTCTCCACATCTCTTCAATATTGTACTTGCAGTTGTAGCTAGAGCAATAAAACAACAAAAGGATTTCAAGGAGATACAAATTGGAAAAATTAGTCAATCTTTCAATATTTTCAAATGATATGATAGTTTTCAAAAGTGTCTTGAAAAACTATACCAGAGAAGTCCTATGGCTGATAAACACCTTAAGCCAATTAGCAGGATACAAGATTAACTAAAAAAATCCATAGCTCTACTATATACAGACATTAAAAATACTGAGAAAAAAATCAAAGAAACATTACCCTTTACAATAGCCACAAACAACATAAAATATCGTGGGGCAATTCTAACTAAACAAGTGAAATATCTATATAGTAAGAATTTTGTGTCTTTAAAGAAAGAATTTAAAGAAAACACCAGAAAATAGAAAGATCTCCCATGCTCTTGGATAGGTAGGATAAACATACTAAAAATAGCAATCTTGCCAAAAGCAATCCAGACATTCAAAGCAATTGACATCAAAATCCCAGCTCACATCTTCGCTGACTATAAAAGATAATACTCAACTTTATATGAAAATAAAAAAGACCCAGAATAGCCAAAACAACCCTATAAAATAAAGGAACTTTAGCAGGCATCACCATTCCTGACTTCAAATTCTACTATAGAGCTATAGTCCTGAAAACAGTTTGGTATTGACATAAAAGTAGACAGTCCAATGGAATGGAATTGAAATACTGATATTAAACCCCTCACATATGAACACCTGATTTTTTATTAAACAGCTAACAGTGTACACTGGGAGGAGGAAAACACCTTCAACAAATGGTGCTGGCACAACAGGGTGGTAGTATGTAAAAGGCTACAGACTCATGTCTATCCCCATGCATAAAACTTAAGTCCCAATGGATCAAAGACCTCAACATAAGTCCAGCTACAGTGAACCTCTTAGAAGAGTACATGGTAGGTATTCTTGAAGGAAATGGTACAGGAGACTGCTTCCTGAACATAGCACCAGTAGCACAGACACCGAGATTGACAATTTATAAATGGGACCTGCTGGTACTAAGAAGCTTCTGTAAGGCAATGGCCATAGTTGACAAAAATAAAAAGGTAGCCTACAGACTGGGAAAAGATCTTCACCAACCCTACATCTGACAGAGGGCTGATGTCCAAAACACACAAAGAATATAAAGTTTCTTCATCTTGTTTTCCCAAAGTGAACAGCACCCCATGGCCAATGACTAACTATGTGTAGTATGTAGGTGAGTAATTAATTTTTTGACAATAGATACACAAAGAGAAATATAAAAAAACCACACACTTTAAATTTTCCTCCAATGCACAATGCAAAGAAAAATGACAACTCTGTTCACAAAAGTCACTCTCACAGAGATTCTTTGTGACAAGTAACCACAGCTGTAAGAGTATGGTTTTTCCACCCACCGCCCGGTCTTGTCCCGCTGCCGCCGCGCCAGCCACAAATAACACAGGGAGACTCTGTATTTGATATTATACTGATGGTCAGGTGCTAGTTTCTTATCGGCTAGCTCTGTCTTAATTATTAACCCATTTCTGCTGATCTATGTATTTCTTTACCGGGGAGCCGGCCAGCAAACTGCTTTCTCCAGACTCTCCATCTTGGCTCTTCCTTTCTTCTTCTCCTTTCCTCCTTGTCTCTTAGTCCCTCCTATCTCCTTTCCTATTGGCCAACAGTGCTTTATTCATTAATCAGTATGAGAAACATATACAGAATAACATCTCCCATCACAGAGCAGATAGTTTTCTGTAGATTACCAGTAATTTTCTAATTTTGGTTGGGAAATAATTTTAATACCATAAAATAATTCTCTGCATTCCTAATTAATTTAACTATAGGAGAAATATTATTGGTGAGGGTTTTTTTTCAATATTCCACAAAAGTATCTTATTTTCTGATGTGAAGACATCCTCATCTCCCACTGTAACAAACATAATCCATGAAACCTTTTCTTCTTGACAACTAATCTCCATGCATGTCTAACTTCTTTGTGTTATCACCATTATCACCAGTAATAATGTCATTCAGATGACTTATAGCTGTTGTCCACATTGTTTTCTTTATTTTTTCATATTTTTATTAAAATAAGAAACAATACAATCTTATTTTACATATCAATCTGAGTTCTTTATACCTACCATTTGTCCATGTTGCCCAGTGACACCTATATCATTCCTCCTGTTCTCCATAGAAAGGGCAAGGCTTTCTGTGGGGCACTCTTCCAGGACTTTCACATCATTTCTTGCAGGTCATATGGCCTCCACCATGGGTAGAGGCAAAGAAAATTTTCCTGTATGAGGAATGGGCTTCCATTATCTATTCATGCAGTAGGTATAAATGGTGTTCCTTTACCAGAGGCCCTATAGGCTGCTGAGGCCTCCTATATGCAGGAAGACCATTTCTGTCCTTTGCTAGTTTCTAAGTAGTCAATCTGGTTTCCATGCACTTCCCCTTGTTCACATCAGAAATTTCTATGGCTTTCGTCGGATGGTCTTGATCTGTTGGCTCATCACTCCTCCCTCTCTACAACTGGTTTCCAGGAAGTAGGCTCAATGCTTATCAGTAGGTTCCAAATGAAATGAATGCTATGTATTTGAAAACATGATTGAGAGCAGTAGATTTGTTTCCAGATAGTTGGTAATACTAGGTGTTGCTGGTCCAAATTAGAGCAGAAAATTATATCTTGTACAGAAATGTTGAGTTTTGGTATCCTTTTATCACAGCAGCCAGAACAGAAAGTATGACATCTCCTTGATGAGAAGGAAACATTAGGGAAGCTTGGACAGAGATTGGGGATATAGAGTAGTCTAAAGGAGAAGGTTAAAACTTTTAGGCAATGGTAACACTCGCATCCTTGATATGATGTGTGTATTCCTAATGTGCAGAAAGGCATACCTCCATGGGCATTGTGGTATATCAGAGACCTATTTGGCTAATAGAATTTCAGAACTCTTGGAATTAAGGGGACTTCCTCAGTAGAAGTTCATTAGAGAGGAGTTATTGCAGAATTTAGAATTGGGTAAAGGAGTAGAGGTTTAGGAACCTTTTTTACGGGCATTTCTCACAAGTCCTTCAGAATTAGTGGAAGACCAGGGCGTTCGAATAGGTTCATCCCTTTGGGGCCATTACAGAAAGCCTTTCTCTAGTCAGCCAACAAATGTACAGACAACCATGGGGAAGTGTTGGCCTGATTCACAAAAGCATTTGGCTTATTGGTAGTAGTGCACAGAGAATACCAGTTTCAATACGTCATAGGTGTTCTTCCTCTGGCCTTTCCAAAGAAAATATATTCATTGGCACCAAGCTCCAAAGATGGGAACCAAACAAGCTTTAAGGCCAAGACTTGCCAGAGTTGGGTCTCTAGGCCTGCAGCATTGGATGGATTCCAGGTGTTTGGGAAGGTGCAGTGTGGTGAGGTGAATGGGGTCACAGACCTCAAAGGGTCCTCTACTTGATAGTCCCTAGACAGTCAGATTTGGGTACCTGCCAGCCCTGTGAAAGTCAAGATGTTGCTCCTTGTGAGAGCACAGAGGGGCTCAATGTTAAATCCTCAGAAATCTCACACCAATCTGAATCATAATGGAGAAGCTTCAGAACCCAAATCATGGCCTTGGGTGCTAGTGGCTAAGTGTTCACCCAGCCTTGTCTGACAGCCACCCCAAAACCTTCAGAAATCCAGCAGCTATCTGTAAGGAGTAAGGTTTTTCCTCCTCCTGCTGGTCTTGTCCTGCCACCGTGTCAGCCCCAATTAACACACAGAGACTCTGTATTTGATATAATACTATTGGCCAATTACTTGTCTCTTATTGGCTAGCTCTGTCTTAAGTATTAACCCATTTCTGTTAACCTAAGTGTTTACACGTAGTTTCACCTTACCGGGGAGTGGGGCAGGCATCATATCTCCCCAGCCTCTCCATGTTGACCCCTCCTTACTACTTTCTCTTTTCTACTTGTCTCCTAGTCCCGCCTATCTTGCTTTCCTATTGTCCAACAGCTATCTACTTGAACCTGGCCACCAATTTGACCACTCCAACTGTTAGGCCTGCTTTAGGTCTGCTGCAATCTTGCTCCTAACCAAAACAATGCAGCCATGTCAAGTCAGCCAGCCAAGTAGCAGCCTCTCAGGCTGACCCAGTGCTGGTAGGGCAGTGAGATGGTGGTGTCACTGAGCTCAGGGCACAGGAGATGGGCAGATGAAACAGTTGTGAGGACAAGCCACATCAATAGGGTCTTATTCCAAGCACTGGCATAACACCTGGCAGAAGGTCAGATTAGTATGGACACAAGTCAAAGAGTAGACAACTGTGTGCACTTATGAGGAGTTGATATTTCAGGGACAACATTCCCATGGGTCTGATATTTAGAAGATAAAGTGGAAAGCCAGTGGGACCCTTGATACTACAGCCAAAGTTACCCCTCCCTCTGAGTTAAGGTGGAAGCTGTACTACATGATATGCATCAGGGGCCACCAAGGGGAAGGTGACATCCATGACCCCTTCCGAGGAAGCAGTCCTAGATGTTGATACAATGAAACATCAAAAGAATAAACATTACATCTAACCTGCCCCTTTGCCAACCAGGGCCTGCACCCAAACCACAAACCTCATCACCTCCTAAGCATCACAAGGCAACCAATTTGAGCTACCTCCAGCACTCTCACCGTCTATCTCCAGCCCACAGCCTTGCACCACCACCACTAACCAGGAAACATTCAGGAAATTTGTCTTTCATTTCTCCAAGTCTGAAAGTCTCCCTCGAGATGGAATTTTTTGAGTCATTGACCTATAGATTAGCCCTCAATGGACTCAGGGGTTTCTGAAGAGATTGAAGTGGAATGAGGAAAGGTAACACAGAAACTGAGGTAGAATAAGCAATTCTTGCTTTGCACACCATGTTAACTGCAGAACAAACTCACCTCTGTCCTTCTCAGTGACTTCACAAAACAATCCAGGAGTCATCACAGGAAACCCTCATGGGGCCTTAACCATTTTCCCCCAGGGTTCCACACCCATGTAACAGAAACAACTGTGGGTTTTCATGAGATACGTGAATCTCCCTGGAATCAATGATATGACTCTGACTAAAACTTTGCGGGTTGAATCTCTTCAGAGTATTGGGAGCAGGGAGACCTGTGAAAAAACATCTTTTTAGTCAACTTCAATGAGCTTTTTGTGCATCCTTGGAAAGACTACAGTTCTTGGAGACATTTAACAATTTATATTTTACTTTATGTGATGTGATGAAAAAATTAAAAATTTGGGTTAATGGCAAGAAGGAAAAACTACAAAGAACAAGAATCACTTCTAGTGGATAACTTCCTGATTTCAGAGTACAGACCCCACATGTTATTTTCATGAGATACAGGAAAAAAAAAAAAAGAAAAAGAAAACCTTGCAGATGTGCTAATCAATCTTGATGCCCTTGCAATCAAACTTTGTACTCTATGAAATGCTGTAACCTTGAAAACCCTATGAGCTGAGACTAGGGATGTCAAGCCTCCATTTCACTTTTGTTGCTAGGTAACTTAGCCTTTCAATAGAGTGAACTCTCAGACTGTTTTGTTCTTCCCAATTAAAACCTTTTGCTTTCACATTTGGGAATAACTTCTTTGGACTTGAGGAAACCCGGGAGGTACAAAGTTTGTGGGCTCATCCCAGATTTCCTCCAACCACCCAGGACCTTTAATGCTGAAAGATTGAAATAGAGAAAGTAAAGACAACAAAAACCAGAGGAATGCTGGAAATAGAAAAACTGCGCAAAAATTGTGAACTACAGACACAAAATGACCAACAGAAAAAAACAGATGAAAGAGAGAATCTCAGGCATGGAAGATAAACTAGAGGAAATAGATTCATTTACCAAAGAAAATCATAAATTCAACAAAATCCTTAACGCAAAACATCCAAGAAATCTGGGACACCATGAAAAGGCCAAACCTAAGTATAATAGGCAGCGAGGAAGGTGAGGAAGACCAGCTCAAAGGTGTCAAAAACATACTAAACAAAATCATCAAGGACAACTTTCCCAACATGAAGAAGGACATGCACATGAAAGTACAAGAAGTATACTGAACACCAATTAGGCTGGATCAAAAAGAAAAAAAAAAAAAAAAAAAAGCCTAGAAATATAATAAGGAAAACACCTAAAACACAGAATAAAGAATACTAAGTGCAACAAAGGAGAAAGGACAGGTAACATATAAAGGTAAACCGATCAAAATTACAAATGACTTTTCCATGGAATCCCTCAAGGCCAAAAGGTCCTGGATAGATGTTCTACAAATACTAAGAGTCCACAGAAGCTAGCCCAGGCAATTATACCCAGCAAAACACTCAATCATTATAGATGGAGAAAACAAGATATTTAATGACAAAGACAGATTTTTTTCCAATACTTACCTACAAATCCAGCACTACAGAAAGATTTGGAAGGAAAACTCCCAACCACAGAAGTTAACTATGCACACAAAATGTAGGCAACAGATAATCTCCCTATACAAGAAACAAGGGTGATAGAGGTAAAATATATTCACAATACCACTGCCAACATCAAATCTAAAACAAACAAGCATCAAAAATCAATGGCCCTTACTCACCCCAAATATTAATGGTCTTAACTCACCTATAAAAAGACACAGGCTAACAGAATGGATACGAAGGAAGAATGCAGTCTTCTGCTACATACATGAAACACATCTAAGTTTCAAAGATAGACATTACTTCAGGGTAAAAGGTTGGGGAATATCTTCCAATCAAATGTACACAAGAAGCAAGCAGGCATGGCTATCCTAATATCTAACAAGTTAGACTTCAAACCAAAATTAATCAAAAGAGATGAGGATGCTCATTCAGTATTCATTGCAGGAGAAATCCTTCAACACAAAGTCTCAATTCTGAAAATTTATGCCCGAAATACAAAAGAACCCAGAGCAAACCAACTGCCAACATCAAACTGAAAGGAGAGAAGCTTAAGGTGATTCCTCTAAAATCGCGAACAAGACAAGGCTGCACTCTCTCTCAATATCTCTTCAATATTGTACGTGAAGTTCTAGCTAAAGCTATAAGACAAGAAAAGGAGATAAAAGGGATCCATATTGGGAAGGAAGAAGTCAAACTATCACTATTTGAAGATGATATGATAGCTTAATAAGCAACCCAATAAACTCTACCAAGGAACTCCAATAGCTGATAAACACCTTCAGCAAACTAGCAGGGTACAAGATAAACTCAAAATAATCAGTAGCCCTACTTTTTTCAGACAACAATGAGATTGAGAAAGAAATCAGAGAAACATAATACTTTACAACAGCCAGAAAGAACATAAAGTATCTTGGAGAAACACTTCCCAATCAAATGAAAGACCTATATAATAAAAATTTGTGGCTCTAAAGAAAGAAATTAAAGGAGATACCAGAATATGGAAAGATCTCCCATGCTCTTGAATACGTAGGATAAATATAGTAAAAATGACAATCTTGCCAAAAGCAATCTAGAGATTCAATGCAATCTCCATTAAAAACCCACAACAATTCATCACTGAGCTTGAAATGATAATAATCAACTTTTTATTGAAAAACAAAAGACCCAGCATAGCCAAAACAGCCCTGAACAATAAAAGAACTTCAAAGGCATCACCATCCCTAACTTTAAGCTCTACTACAGAGCTATACTCCTGAAAACAGCCTGGAATTGCCACAAAAACAAAACAAAACAAAACAAACAAACAAAAAAAACCAAACAAACAACAACAACAAAAAAAAAACAGGTAGAACATGGAATGGATTTCAAAAACCTCATACAAACCCACATAGGTATGAACACCTGATTTTCTACAAAACATATAAAACAATACAATGGGATGAGGAAATCATCTTCAACAAATGGTGCTGGCACATTTGGATGATGGTGTTTAGAAGACTGCAGATAGACCCAAGTCTGTAGTCATACACAAAACTATGGTCAAAATGGGTCAAAGACCTCAACATCAATCCATCCTCACTGAACCACTTAGAAGAGAATGTAGGAGGTACCCTTGAACAAATTGGTATAGGAGACTACTTCCTGAACATAACTCCAGGGGCACAGACTCTGAGAGAAACAATTAATAAATGGGACCTCTTCAAACTTAGAAGGTTCTGTAAGGCAAGGACACAGTGGAAAGACAAAATGGCAGCCAACAGACTGGGAAAAGATTTTATGTAAGGAGTAAGGTTTTTCTGCCTGCCACGGGTCTGGTCCTGCCATCACGCCATCCCCAATTAACACACACAGACTCTATATTTGACATAATGCTATTGGCCTGGTACTAGTTTCTTATCTTCTAGCTCTGTCTTAAGTATTAACCCATTTCTGCTGATCTATATACATTCATGTGGTCTTCTTACTGAGAAGCATACCGGCATTCTGCTTTCTCCAGACTCTCCATGCTGACTCCTCCTTCCAACTTCCTCTTTCCTCCTTGTCTCTTAGTCCCTCCTATCTTCCTTTCCTATTGCCCAACATTTACAGAATGGCATCTCCCATCAATTTTCAACAATACTACATCAGACAATGGGCTGATCTCCAAAATATACAAACAACTCAAAAAACTAATCAACAAAACACCAAACAACCATATTAAAAAATGGGGTACAGACCAGCAGAGAAACTAGGATACAAGGTGTATTCTATGAGATTCATATAAAGTCAATCACAGAACCAGGAATGGACAAGTCCCCCAGACCTCAGGGGAAGTGTTGGGGGGGGCAGCAAATGGAGAGAGTAGTAGGAGAAAACGATGGGGAGGAAAGGAAAACATGTGCGACCAGGAAGATTGAGACTGGTTAGGAATAGCAGACAGGAAAGAGAGACACAAAGAGAGAGAGAGAGAGAGAGAGAACATAAAAGAGGGAGCCAATATTGGTTTGGAGATAAAATCAAACACAAAGAAAGGTCTAGAGAACTACAAGACATCTCCCAACTAACAATTTGAGCTTCCGTGGAAAGGCTACCATAAATGCCATTCCCAGAGAGTGAGATCAACCACTAACTTATCCATGGAGCCCTCAATTAATGCCTGTTGGAAACAGGAGCAAAGACCCATACATAAACACTAAGTCGAAGTAGAACCCAGATGCATGTCGAGAGGACAAGACCAGGTGGCAGAAACACATAGAGACAGCTTACCTGAACAAGGAGCAGCTAACAGGCCACCAGACTGATAGCTGGGAAGCCAGCATGGGACTGAATCAGGCCCCTCTGAATATGGGTCTCAGCCAGAAGGACTGAGCAGTCTAAGGAACATCAGACAGTGGAGCCAGGATGTATCCCTGGTACACAAAAGGACTTTGCGAACACATTCCCCATGGAGGGATAACTGCCTTAATCTAGAGACAGGAGAAAAGCCCTAGTCCCTCCTTCACATGACCTGTCAGATCTACATGACCCCAACTGGATGGCATTCCCCTACATATGGAATTGGGGTGGGGGGATGGGGGGGGAGGGTGGTTAGAGTGCATGTGAGAGGGCAGAGAGAGTAAAAGGGAGGGAAGGAGGGAGGGGGAAGGAAGAAAGAGAGGCAGGGAGGGAGAGGGAACTGGGATCGACATGTAAAATAATAAATTAAATAAAAAATGCTTTGACTCCAAAATTAAGTTCAAGGACATGTTACTGGGGAAAAGGATTTCTATTATTGTTTCCACAGAAAATGAAAAGATGTGCATTCCTTCCAGACTAATGTAGTTTGATCAAGCCAGACCACCTGATAGAGAATACCAGGTGAACCTACATTCAAAACAGATGGACAAAGCAGCCTTACAGACTACAGGCAGGATTTCTTCATCTTCATAGAATCCCCCATGACAGTGCCTCTTACCATCAGGAAGTAGTTTGGAAAGAACGACACCCAAATCCCCAAATATTGTCTATAAATGTTTGTTATTATTTAAATGGACTTGGTTATATAAAATGAAAAAAAAAGAATAGAATCGTTGATTGAAAAAATATATAAAATCAAAAATAAAAATGGGGTACAGAACAGAAGAAATAATTCTCAATAGAGGAAACCAAAAAAGCTGAAAAACACTTAAGAAAATGTTCAACATCTTCAGCTATCAGGGAAATGCAAATGAAAACAACTTTGAGATACCATCATACTCCTGCCAGGATGGCTAAAATTATAAACACCAAATGACAACTTATAACAAAGAAGATGAGGAGAAAGGGAACATTCCTCCACTGCTGGTGGGAGTGCAAACTTGTACAGCCATTTTGGAGATAAGTATGGTGTTTCCTCAGGAAAATGAGAATTAGTCTACCACGAGACCCAGCAATCCCCCCTTAGACATACACCCAAATGATCCATATCCCGGCAACAAAGACATTTGCTCAACTATGTTGATAGCAGAATTATTTTTAATTGCAAGAAACTGGAAACAACCTAGATGATCCTCAGTTGAAGAATGGATAAGAAGATGTGGCACATCTACACAATGGAATGCTTGCTACTCTGCAGAAAAAAAAATAATGGAATTTGAAATTCGCAGGCAAGTGAATGGCTCTTGAAACAACCATCCTAAATGAGGTAACCCAGTCACAAAAAGATGAACATAGGATGTAATCACTCATATATGGATTTTAGACCTAGAGCAAAGGATCGCCAGTCTATAATTCACACCACCAGAAGAACTAGGATACAAGGTGTATTCTAAGAGATTCATATAAAGTCGCTCAAAGAAGCTTGATGGGACAAGTCCCCCAGAGCACATGGGAGGTGGGTGTGGTCAATGAATGTAGAGAGAACTAGGAGAAAGTGAAGGGAAGGAGAGGAAAATAATTGCGACCAGGAAGATTGAGTCAGGGTTGGAATACAAGACAGAAGAGAGAGAGATTGAGAGTGAGTGAAAGAGAGAGAGGGAGACAGAAAGAGAGAGAGAGAGAGAGAATAAAAGAGGGAGCCAGTATAGGTTTGAAGAGAAAAGTGAATCTAAAGAAAGGTCTAGAGACATACAAGACTGTTGCCAACTAACAATTTGAGCAACTGTGAAAAGGCTACCATAAATGCCCTTCCTGGATAGTGAGATCAACAACTAACTTATTCACCATCATGGGGCCCTTCTATAGTGCTGTTCGAAACAGAAGCAAACATCCAAACCTAAACACTGAGTTTAACTAGAATCCAGATGCAGATGGACAGAACAAGACCAGGTTGTAGAAACACACAGAGATAGCTGACCTGAATAAGGATCAAATAACAGGCACCCAGACTGATAGCTTGGAATCCAGCATGGTACAGACTCAGTCTTCTCTAAATATGGGTCTCAGCCAGAATGACTGAGCAGTCCTAGGGACTGCAGACAGTGGAACCAGGATGTGTTCCTCATGCACAAAAGGACATTGCACACACATCCCCCATGGAGGGTACTCCCTTAACCTAGAAACAGGAGAGAAGCCCTAGTCCCTACTTCAAATGACTTGACAGATCTACATGACTACACATGGATGGCAATGTCATACATTTGGAATTGGGTTGGGAGCTGGGAGCAGAGTGTGGTAACTGTGCATGTGAGGGGGAATAGCGTGTAAATGGGTGGGTGGGAGGGAGGGAGAGGGAAATGGGATCGACATGTGAAATAAAAAATCAATAAGTAAATTAAAAAATAAAATAAATACTCCCAGGCCAGAATCTTACAAGCTGCTGGTAAACAGCACCAGGCTCCTCCTGGTACAGAAGTCCTAAGCCATGCTCATCCAGGATCCATGCTGGGTTTCTGAAGGCCTAGGTGCATTGGGCCACCTGGTGGGCAGTCAGAGAGGAGAGGAGTTCTGAATCCCTGGGGGCTAATGACAGAACCAGCCCCTTGCCCAGCCCTCCTCTCCTCAGGTGGCAGTGACTGTGACCATAGGGAAAGGGGTGAGGGTGAGAGTGGGGAGGAGGAGGATGAGGGGTGTTGGGGAGAAGAACTTTGGTAACGATTTTTGTGTCCACTAAAAAAAAAAATTAAAATAACAAAATATATGGTAATTAGAAGTGATGGCTATGTGCAGACTTGTTACAATCAGTCTGAAGCAAAGAAGACAGAATAAGATAACAGTGGTCTAGTAGACAAGTCAAGTGGCCTGCAGATTTATAGGTCAACGCAACTCATCAAAGCAGAACAGAGACCATCAGAAGGAACTTCAGGTGTTATGAGTATGATTCCATTTCTCTGGGCAATAAAAGTAGAACAGGAAAAAGGATTGGCGAGATCCAGAAGAGTTGAAAAGAGATAAAAATAAAATTATAATACTGAAAGATAACATAAAAGAAGATCTGGTGTAACCCACAAAATCCATAAAAGGGGCCAACAGTTAAGAGAGCAGAGGGTGCAGAGAGGCTCAGGGGAAAGCACCATAGCAAGAAGGTAGAGTCAGGAATTAAATAAATAAATAAGATTTCACTTCAAGCATGCATATCTGGGTAAGAGTCACTGATAAGAAAAAAGAGAAAGAGAAAAGGAGAGACATTTCTATGCTAGGGATGTCTGAGAAAATCGAGAGAGACTAAAGGTAATGTAAAAAGTTATGGAGGTTCAAAGAAAAGTCGTCAAATGTCGAGAAAGATGTAAACTGTTTCCTGAGGGCTCTCATATCTACAAATACAAATTTAAGATTAGTAATATGAGTTAAAATTTTTGACCATACCAGGTTAATGGTTTAAAAGTTCTGTTTATTTCTCCCAAGAAAAATATATGTACTTGCTAAAAAGTTCTATCAGTGTTTCCTGTTAGAAACCTGTTTATTGCAAGACTAGAGCTAAAACAAAAATGGTTTAAACATTTTTGCTGTCTAATGATAACAGCCCCCAGCTCAAAATTTACCTCTGAGCACTGGTCATTAAATTCAGATTATCAGAAAATCAGATGTCCTTTTAATGTAGATGACATTAATTCTGTTTTATGTCGAAAGCTGTTAAACATTGAAACTAGTTAAAATGTTACAATTATAAACACTGGAAATTAACATAAACTTAACAGGCACCAAGGTGACAATGGGTTTAAAGACATAAAGGGTCCGAAAAATATTTCATATTATAAGAAGCCATTACAGGATGTTTAATTGTTTTATAAAACAGTTTTTAAATGTTTAAATTCAGAAGGTTGCATTATATTTGTGCTTTATTACATTGTTAATATTTGTACTTAAATTAAAGGGCTAAAATTTAAGATCATACCCATAAACTGTATATACTAACCAAAAGTTGAAAAGCTCATTTTTTTATGATACAGAGGGCAATCCATCCTTGTTTTCCCCAAATTTGGTAAGCATAAGTTAGTTAGATAAACTGAATCACATAGCTGTTTTATGTTTCCCTAAAAGGAGTTTCAAATTAAAATCAGTATTTTTAAAGCTAAAACTGACAATGCAAAGTTCTAGTTTTATGAAATCTGGTAACTATTATAAAATGTTAAGAAACACAAGTTACCAGCCATCCTTATAGATTAACCTTTGGTTATAGTCAAACTAAGTAGTAATGATTAATAACAGGAATAAAACTCACTCTGTCTCCTATACATATTCTAAAAGTATAAGCTTAATTCAAGTAACTGAAAACCAAGTTGTCTATTAAGATCTACCTAGAAAGACTTCTAATACAACAGAGATCTGTAGAATAAGATATTTAAATATTAACTAAAAAGCTGTAATAATTTCAGACAAAGAATCACAGAATCTAACAATGACGAAATGTCTCTAAAGAACATAGTGGGGCAGCATGGATTGTGATGACACTGACCAGGGAGCAAGATGCTGAAACACAATGCCTGCAGCATGATAGGACCCAGCTCAGACTGTGTAGAGGCTGGAGGATACTGGAAAATTGTCTGCAACTTTGCCTAGACAAAATAAGTTCAGACTTTTCCAATTCCAGGTTCCACAGGGGGAAAAAAAATCTCACATTATGTACTTGGTGAAAAATTTCTCCCCTCAATGCCATAGAAAATTGGTTATGGCTAAGAATATAAGGAATGGTCCCTGTGGTTTTTTTAATAGATTCAAAAGTAACATATAGTTTATCCTTCTCAGATCTCTAATTCTATTGATGGCTTGGCTAACCAAAACTTTGTGAGCTTGGCAATAAAGGCAGCCTTGATAAGGCTCCTAAATAATGATTTAAAAATATAAAAACATATGTCTTTTTTGAACATTTATTTATTAATTATGCATACAGTGTTCTGCCTGCATACATGTCTGCACACACAAAGAGGATACCACATCACATTACAAATGTGTGTGAGCCACAATGTAGTTGCTGGGGATTGAACTCAGGAATTCTGGAAGAGCAGCCAGTACTCTTAACCTCTGTCACATCTCTCTAGCCCAAGACATATACTTCTTAAAGATATAAAAAATTAATTTACAATATAAAAATTCAGAGCTTATCTTTTAATCAAGTTCTGATAAGCTAATCTAGCAGGGACTCCCAGCTGTTTAGTCACAAACTCAAAGTTTTATGATTTATATTGGGTGTCATCAAAGTGTAAATATGAAGGGTGTTTCATTAGGCCAAAGGCACCACTGACCAATCTATACATGGATCGCTCTTGACAGAAGAAAAAAGATTCTAATCCAAATCTGTAAATTTTGCTAGGACTCAAAGGCATAAGTTCATTCCTGCTGTTTTATAGATACCCAAAACCTACTTTTTCTACAAATTGGATTTCAGCACAGATTGGTGATGATATTATTTCTAAAACTTTTATGTCCTTTTATATAACACAGTTCATATAGGCTTCAGAGGATCAAATGTCATAAAGCTTTTATCCACTTCTTACATGTCAAAAGGACTGCAGATAAATACAGCCATCCTGAGGATAGAATTTTCTCCATGGTCTTGCTGTCTTTCTTGATCACCAAAGGTAAGGAACTAAGAGTTCCAATTAAATATATACATTTTAACCTTTGTTCCCAGTTTAAACATGTCTCAGACGATTTGTGCTTCTGGCAGATGAGTATCAGTTGCTGACTACAGCCTGCTCCTCTCTAGTGGTCTCCCTACTTACTGTGAACTAGCCCAGCCAAGGTGAATCTTCAACAGTGTCTATAAACTGATGCCTCTGATTAATGGTCCATTTCCTGAATCCACCTTTCTTTTGTTGGTATTGTCTAGCATTTTAGCCTACTTGCACCTAAGAAAACACTGCAAAATTAAGCAGGAAGTATTACAGGCATGTCCCTGGCACAACAGTGTTTTGATTTTCAAATAGTTGTCACCTGGAGTTCTATAGCCTATAAAGCCTCCTTGAGCAGCTTGTTACTATTATGCCTACTGGTTTCCTCAACTTCCAAGGAAGTTGGAACTCCTGGCTGCAAAAGCAAAAGGATTTTACTGGTAGAAATCAAATGAGCTAGGACCTCACTCTGTCAGAAAAGTAAGGTAGTGGCTTAAAATTGTGAGGGGTTTATAACAGGGTTAACAGAAATGGAAAGTTGAGACCACTAATCTCAGTTCACAAAGTTTCTAAGATACAGGCAGTTCATAGAGTACAAATTTATTTACAAGGTTATCATGGAACTAAGTTAATATTATCAATCATTTGTTTAGGCAAGATTGATAAGCACACCTGAAAGGTTGGGTTTTTTTTTCCTTTGTTTTTACTTCTTCTCCTGAAAACAGGATGTGGATTCTGTACTCTGTAGTCAGGGATTTATGTATTGGCAGAAATTCTTGTTCTCATTATTTTTTCCTTCTTGCAATAAGCACTAATTTTATAACTTTTAGTTATTAATTTTTCCATCACATTACCTCTTTGCAACAAACATTAGAGGCCCAATTTTTGGGCCTCCAATAGGTAAAAGACTTCTAGTGTTTTTTGGTGTACAGGTTACTCACATTGCCTCCTATGTTTAGGAGTTTAATTTTGTTTACTTTTGATATAGCATCTCAACCAGGGAAAAGGTGAAATGTATTCTTTTCCTGTACTACTTCCTGCTTAACTGTGCAGTGTTTTTTGGGCATGAGATGGCTAAAATGCTATATAAAACCAATAAAAAAAGTATTAAAAGGAGGGGTGCTTCAGCAAATTGCACATTTATCAGAGGAATTAGTTTATAGACCCTGTTGAAGATTCATATTGGCTGTGCTGGTTCACAGTAAGTCCAGAGCAGTATTTAGGAACAGAATGTAGTCAGTAACTGATGCTCATCTGCCAGAAGCACAAATCTGCTGAGACATGGTTAAATTGGGAACATAAGTTTGAGATATATTATAATCACCACTCTGTCCTGAAATCTATACTGTAGAAAAAGTAGATATTGTGTATCTGTAAAACAGCAGGAATGTACTTATGTCTTTGAGTCCTAGCAAAAACTACAGATTTGGGTTACAAAATTGTACATTTATCTTCTGTCAAGAGATTGATGTATAGACTGGTCAGTGGTGCCTTAGGCCTGAGGAAATATCCTTCATATTTATACTTCGATGACACCCAATATAAATCATAAAACATTGAGTTTGTGACTAAACACCTGGGAGTCCCTGCTAGATTAGCTTAACAGAACTTGATTAAAAGTTAAGCTATTTATTTTTATATTGTAAATTAATTTTATGTATTTTAAGAGGTATATGTCTTGGGCTAGAGAGATGGCTCATTGGTTAAGAGTACTGGCTGCTCTTCTAGAAGTCCTGAGTTCAATCAACAGCAACTACATTGTGGCTCACAAACATCAGTAATGAGATCTGACTACCTCTTCTTGCCTGCAGACACATGAAGGCAGAACACTGTATGCAAAATTAATAAATAAATGTTCAAAAATGACTTTTATGATTTTAGATCCTTATTTAGAGCCATATTAATGCTGCCTGATACTACAAAGCTGACAAAGTTATGGTTAGCCCAGCCATCAAAACTATCAGATGTGAGAAAAATATAGTTAATTAACTGTTCAATCTATTAAAAAACTGACAGGGACCATTCCTTATATTCCTAGCCATAACCAATTGTGTATGGGATTGAGGGCAGAAGTTCTTCACCCACTAAATAATGTGAGAGGCTTTTTGTTAGTTTGTTTGTATTTTCTCTGTGGAAGACAGACATGGAGAAGACTGACCTGTTGTCTAGGCAAAGAACGTGCAAATAATTTTTCAGCATCTACAAAGACTAAGCTGGGTCCATTGTATTTGATCATCTTGCTCCTTGGTCAGTGTCATAACAATCTGGCCCTGGCCCTGGCTGTTCTGGACCAATGCAAATCTAAACATGTCTGAGAAACCACGGGATCAAGCTCCTCTAAACGTAAGAGGATGAAGAGGAGTTAATTTTATTTTCAATAAAGGGAAAAGGATTATGGTACAGGCGATTAACTGTATTCTTTACATTCTAGAAATTAGAAAACTGAAGCTTAGAAAACAGGTTTAAAATACTCATCATTGTACTTGAATGGCACAATGATGCTTTCATTTTCATGCTTATGTCACTATAGGCAAGTTGTAGCTTGAGAGACTGGTAAATATGTAGAACTCAAAAGAAAGAGCCCTGCTTGGTTTTTGTGAGAAACTCAGTGAAGCTGTAAGGTTAGCTCATCGGTGGGTATACTCCTTTAAGCATGTGGGAGGGGCACTAGAATGTGTCAGAATGTTGCTTCATAAATGTTGCCTGGCAACCCTGTTGCATTCTCTATCCTGGTATCATGGGCCAAGGACGAGAGAGCAGCTTCGAGAAAGTTTTACCATGGGACATTACAATCTCCCAAGGTAACTATCTAATAAAACTTTTAATGACAACATTTGATTCGCCTCAACAAGTCATAGCCACACCTCTGGAAGTGTGCCTACACATTTTACTGGTTACCAAATTCAAGATTACCTAATCATCAGAGAACGTAGTCTGTGAAGAAACAGTTCAAAGTCTTCTGTTTATGAATACTCTCTCTCCTAAGAAGTCACACTATGGAACAAAAGACAAATAAGACTCACAATTATTCATCAAAAGGTGAGTTTGCCATTGATGACTTCTTTCATGAAGGTGATAATCCATTTGTTAGAGTTGACTTTGTGATTATTGGATTTCAGTCCATCTCTTTTGAGGCAGCCACCTAACATTAAACATGTGATATCTTTTAAAAAGCCTGCATCCACAATGACAGTTCACCATTTAAACATGTTACTATTCTGCTCTGTGATTAAATAACTGATGAACCTGGGAGTTTCCCACAATTATGTGGGAGTCAACAGAGAGTCAATTGTGTGGAGTATGGCAGACCATTTCATCCTCTGATTATGTTGTTATTTGATTATCAAAATAGGACATTAGATAATCCATGATCAGTGGATTACACGATGTCGGAAACAATTATTATGGACAATCTAAATATCAATTTTGATGATTAAGGATTTTGAGCAGTGTCTTCTGTTTCTTTCAGTCATTTTGGATTCCTCGATTGACTGTTTTCTATTAAGTCCTGTACACTGCGTTCTAATATGGTTATTTAGAGTTATTTATTGTTGATGGTGTACCATGTTAATGCCCCAACAGAGTTCATTAGATGAGATTCCATGATCAGGTGATTATTCAGTTATTCCATTTTTAAAATCGGTGGTCAGTGTCCTTCATGGGTCAGTTCTGTTGCAACCTCTCAGAAACTGATGATGCGAAACAGTACAGTTTTTTTTTTTTAATCGTGTAATCATTCGATTGTTAAAAACCTACTATTGTGTAATCAATAATCACTGTATAAGGCAGTGTCTCCCATTCTCTGGCCACTGCTTCTGGTACCGATCTCATCCTGTGTCAATGCCACAGCACCCAAATGATGGATGACACCATCATTACTTACGCAATCAAATAAGTTAATAATTGGATAGTCCTCCATATATAACTTTCAAAAGATGGTACCAAACTCCAGTGATTGTCATGGAAGTAGTACTTAGATAATTAAATAATGCCACGTGATTAAATCCCGTGGAGGTTTGGCCTGACTCCAGTCAAAAAGAACATCTTCATCGATTTTAGTAATTAATATATAATGAAAAATGATTAAAAAATGACATGAATAAACATTAAACAAGTGGATGGTGTTTTATGCCTGAAGCCTAAAGGACTGCTCAATACTGAAGAGACATTGAGTTCTTAATCATAGATTTGAACAAAAAAATGAATGAATAGAGATAATTTCTCATAATTCACCCCTACAGAGATAAGGAAATGATATCAACATAGATTTAAATGAAGGAAGGAAGAAAGAAAGAAAGGAAGGAAGGATGGAAGGAAGGAAGACAGAAAGAAAGAGAGAGAGAGAGAGAAAGAAAGAAAGAAAGAATTCACAAGATACAATTTAACACCAACAAGGTGGATCCCAGACTCCACTCTTCCTGGAGTAGAAAAAGACAGATTTGAATAATGAAATATTCAGATAGTTAGATGGTCTGTCACACTTGAGTCACACAAGGTTGCGCCAAACTTCAGGGATCACAGATTATATAATGAAAGAATTTAATAATTACATCTTTAAATAAGTAAGCCATTGACCTTTTTTTGTATCATCAATTCGTGGGCAGACTTGCCAGGTATGAAACTGTATGCTGTCATCATGCATTTTTAACATGCCATCAGTTAATCGTCAGATAACCATACTGTCTTGCCTGATGAATTCTGTTTGCCTGACATCATCACAAGGACCTGAATCTCTGTTGTGGTGTGGCAGGATGTGAGATAATGGGCCCAATCCTGGTGTAGCAGTAGTAGCCACAATGTTGATAACAGCTGAAAAGATGGCCGCAGCAGGTCATCAATAGCATAGCTGAGAGAGAGATGTTCTTCCGTGTTCTGAGTCATCATCCTTTTGCCAGGTCTCGGTGATGGTGCCGACCTCCTAGTGCCACTCCTTCTTCTCATGGTAGAACACAACCGATGTGAAGATGTGGAGGAAGTGCAGATAGTCAACACCCAGACCACCATTACGGTCTTGGTGACATCTTTGCACTTCTCGGTTGGCACCGTGCAACCTTCAGGACTCAATCAGTAATACCTAACTGTCACAATAAATAGGTGATGTAGCATTTTACTGGCAGGAAAGCATGTTCAAAATCCAGGCATGAAGGATGTCATCATCATCAGTTGAAAAAATGAATTCTAAAATGTGATGATATTGCACATTAATTCCACAAGAGGAAGCTTTACAGGTCTCTTCATGGAATGGTGGATTATTGTTTACATTACTATACAAATATTTACATTATCTCGGGGATTGAAACAGATTGTCAATTTATATACATTAATTATGTAATTAGATGATCTGTGGCACCAGATTCCAGGTGTCATGGACGATATAATCATTGATTTATATAATTAAATAATCAAATGAGTTCATGTAACATCATCCACTTCCCTGAGGTGGCTCCAAACCAGGCTCATGAACGATGCTGTCATGATTAATTTAAATATTTAAACTACATAATTGACATTAAGATGGTCTATAATAATTGCCTCCCACATCACGTCACCACAATCCACTGATGATGGATTATTTAATGTCCTATTTTAATAATCAAATAACAATAAAATCAGAGGATGAAATGGTCTGCCATACTCCACACAATTGAGTCTCAGTTGACTCCCACATGATTGTGGGAAACTCCCAGGTTCATCCCTTATTTAATCGCAGAGTTGGGTAGTAACATGTTTAAATGCTGAACTGTCATTGTGTATGCAGCGTTTTTAGAAGATATCACATATTTAATGTTGGGCGGCTGCCTCAAAAGAGATGGACTGAAATCCAATAATCCCTAAGTCTAATGTAACAAATGGATTATCACCTTCCTGAAGGAAGTCAACAATGGTAAACTCACCTTTTGGTGAATAATTGTGAGTCTTATTATCTTTTGTTACATAGTTTCACTTCTTAGGAGGGTGAGTATTCATAAACAGAAGACTTTGAACTGTTTCTCCACAGACTACGTTCTCTGATGATTAGGTAACCTTGAATTTGGTTATCGAGGTAAATAAAGATCAGGATAAACAAATAGGCTGAATAGATGTTTATTCAGGGAGAAATAACTTACAACCTAGACAGATTAAACACCAGGAAATTCAACCTGATCCTCTCCTGTCCGAGTCATGCCAGAAAGAGAGCGCCTTCCTGACCCCCTCTGACCTCCTTCCACAGGCCACTTTGCCCATGGCTCCACCCACAAAGGGCGTGCTCAGTACCACAGGACTATCTCACTACAATTCCCCTTTTAGTCTAAAGAAAAGATTAAGGTTGTTAGTTGGGAGCAGTCTTGTAGTTCTCTCAACCTTTCTTTGTGTTCATCTTTATCTTCAAATCAATATTGGCTCACTCTTTTATGTTCTCTCTCTCTCTCTTTCTTATCTTCCATTCCTAACCAGGCTCAATCCTCCTGGTCGCACATGCCTTCCTTTCCTCCCCCTCATTTTCTCCTACTTCTCTCTCCATTCGCTGTCCTCACCCACTTCATCTGAACTCTGGGGGACTTGTGCCTTCCCAGTTCTGTGAGGGACTTTATATGAATCTCTTAGAATACACCTTGTATCCTAGTTCTTCTGGTGATGTGAATTATGGGCTGGTGATCATTTGATCTATTTCTAAAATCCATATATGAGGGAGTACATAATGTGTTCCTATTTTTGTGACTGGGTTACCACATTCAGGATGGTTTCTTTAAGTGCCATCCACTTGCCTGCGAATTTCAAGATACCATTATTTTTTTCTGCAGATTAGTATTCCATTGTGTAAATGTGCCACATTTTCATTAACCATTCTTCAATTGAGGGGCATCTAGGTTGCTTCCAGGTTCTTGCTATTACAAATAGTGCTGCTATGAACATAGTTGAACAGATGTCTTTGTTGTATGGATGTGAATCCTTTGGGTATATGCCTAAGAGGGGGATTGCCGGGTCCTGTGGTAAACTAATTCCCATTTTCCTGAGGAACCGCCATACTGATCTCCAACATGGCTGTATGGGTCTGCACTCCCACCAGCAGTGGAGGAGTGTTCCACTTTCTCCACATCCTCTCCAACATAAGGCATCACTGGTGTTTCTAATTTTAGCCATTCTGGCAGGGGTAAGATGGTATCTCAAAGTTGTTTTCATTTGCATTTCCCTGATAGCTAAGGATGTGGAGCATTTTCTTAAGTGTCTTTCAGCCTTTTTGATTTCCTCCATTGAGAATTCTTTCTTCAGTTCTGTACCCCATTTTTAATAGGGTTATTTGGAGTTTTGTTGACTAGTTTCCTGAGTTCTTTGTGTATTTTGGAGATCAGCCCTTTGTCGTATATAAGATTAGTGAAAATCGTTTCCCAGTCTGCGGGCTGCCGTTTGGTCTTGTCCACTGTGTCCTTTGCCTTACAGAAGCTTCTAAGTTTAAAGAGGTCCCATTTTTTAATTGTTTCTTTCAGCGTCTGTGCCCCTGGAGTTATATTCAAGAAGCGATCTCCTATATCAATTTGTTCAAGGGTACCTTCTACTTTCTCTTCTAAGAGGTTCAATGTGGCTGGATTGATGTTGAGGTCTTTGATCCATTTGGACTTGAGTTTTGTGCATGGCGACAGACATGGGTCTATCTGCAGTCTTCTACACACCCTTATCCAATTGTGCCAGCACCATTTGTTGAAGATGCTATCTTTGCCCCATTGTATAATTTTAGCTGTTTTGTCGAAAATCAGGTGTTCATAGGTGCGTGGATTAATATCAGGATTTTCAAATCGATTCCATTTGTCTACAAAATTCCATTGGCTTAATACAAAACTATATACAAAACAGTGAATAACAAGTGTGCTCTAAGAAAAGGAAAATCAAGAACAAAATGACCTACATATCTAGTCCTAGGGTGAGGGCATAATGGAGTTTACAATAGAGTTGTCCTAAGCTGGAAAACATAAGTCTAGTACCTAATATATCTAACTAGGAAGAGAGAATAATAGTTGTGATAGTTTAATCTTCAACCTCATCAAGACCTGAGAAGGAAATTAACAATACTAGAGTAGACTGGAAATGTGGATGGACAACTTCCAAAAGGGGCAGCAAGGACAGAAACAGCAAGCCACCTGAAATGTCACCCTAGTACTCACAGCGACGTTGGTACACCCGGATTTGGCTAAGGCCAAGAGAACTTGACAGACCACAACAACAGCAGGGAGGTAGAATGGCTATCTTACCCTGACTTGGCAAGGTCAAGCAGTCTTCTATATTTGTCTCCTGCAAGCACATAGGACTGAATGTCCAAATCAGTGGTCAAGGTGGGGGCAATTCTTTGCCCAACAGGCCATTAGCTGAGGCGAGATTGAACTCCAGCAGGAGCAACAACAGTGTCCAACATATTTCGGGAAAGTCCACGGTGCTGTCAGGAGCAACAGTGTCTCATGTCAATGGAGTAGTAATATTAAAACATTTAAATGCCATGTTCTGCATGTCTATGAAGTGATTGAAGTTTAAGCATCTATATCTGACTAATCTCATAGGTACAGGAAATATGAGTGAAGATAATCTGTAATACTCGGGAACTTAGCTAAAAAGACTGATTAAAACTTTCCTGAGTAAAGCAGGAACAAATACTCAAACAATATAACTATATACATATACATACATATAAATCCCTAAAATAAAGGTAGAGTAGAAATGTCAAGACAAGAGGTAGAACTATAAAGGGCAGCAAGATAAAAATCCCAAATTGTATCAATATACAAAATGTCTTGAATACAAGAAAAGTATACATACATAGAATATGGTAAAAAAAAAATAATGTGCATAAAACATCGTAAGTGGAAAGATTTCACACAATATAACAAAATATAAACTTAATTTTACATAGCTTACCACATATAATGTGGTAAATATATATATGTAAAATACTATCTCATTCTTACTCAAATTCTCAAGAAAATAGGCTAATCTACCTATATCCCATCTAAACCATACCTTTCCCAAACATTCCCTATTCCTGTCTAAAAGATAAACCCGAGTGTAAGCATCACCTTCCATACCCAACCCTAACTGACTAAAACCAATACAAAGTCAATGACTATTATCCCAAAATTCCAAGGGTATGGAAAGGGGTCCTCTTTATCTTAAGGTTACTTCCTGCTGAAATGGGACAATGATTGCTCCAATGGATCCTGTAGGAAGAAAATTTTTAGCAACCAAATTTCTCAACAGAGCTGGCTGTGGCATATGTAGCTAGTCACTGTTTGGCAGAAAATTCTTGACTGTAGTTCTATTACAAACTCTGGCCAGGGTGTAATAAAAAGGTGCACCATTACAGCTAGCTAGTCATGAGTTGTCTCAAGCAAAACAGTCTCAAACTGGTTTTTGGGTGATGTTTGTAGTTCAGATGCATCAGGTTGAGTCAAGTGCAATGATGATGCGGGGCCCCATCTTCTTTCCGGAGAGTTCAAAGACTGCTGTTAGGAATCGTTATTATTCCTTGTGGAAAAGTTACACATCAATACTAAAGTAAAATTTTCAAGTTTTAAGGTATGCATTAGGGAAAGACAACAATAAGCATTAAAAGTATGTGAGAAAATTAGGATTTAAGAGAGAAAATTGCATATAAAAAATTAGTCCCCAGATTTTGTTTTCTTCTGCCTTACACCAATTGGCTTCTTAATTTAAGGCAGAAACCATGAATTTAATCTTAACAACATGCTTGAATTTAGAGAAGGAAAGCCAAATCCAACTCCAAAGCCAGCTTTGGTTTATATAAATTGGGACTTCAGGAATACTAGATAGTAGAGAGAAATTGATTTCTGTATACAAATAGTTTACTACAATTAAATATATTTTTTTAACCATATATCAGATTCTGCTTCCTTAAGTGATTGTTTCTGAAGAGCTGTCTTCTCTTCTGTAGGCACCTACATGTTCAGTGTTTTTTGGCTGTTTGATGATAGGTTTTCTCTGTTTTCCTGTAAGAACAAGAACAAAACACTTCCCCTACCTTTGAGAGGCCTCCGCACACCTTTTGCGACCTAATTTGTTGGATGACTTGTCATTTGTTTTCATTAAGATGCTTCTCTTGTTCAACTCGAATCTTGATTAACTTAGATGGTATCCATAGTTTTTCTTCTCCTGTAGATATAAAGGCAAAACCCCTACCCCAAAGTAACACATACCCTGCTTTCCATTCTGAGGTCAGTACATCCTTGAAGTACACTGGCTGATTTAGTTCAGAAGTTTTTTTCTACTGTTCTTTCTGCAGCTGTTTTTACTTTTTCATCAGCATTAAGAAAGTTTAATGTTAATAAAGCATTATGAAATCTGTGTTTGGGTGTTTTGGATCCTCCTGCCTGTTTATGGAGCATTTCTTTTAAAGTATGATTGGATCTCTCAACCACTGCTTGTCTTGTAGGATTGTGTGGTATAACAGTTATGTGCTTTATCTTGTAATGCATAACTCCAGGAGCATAGACACTGAGAGCAACAATTAATGAATGGAACCTCTTCAAACTTAGAAGCTTCCGTAAGGCAAAGGACACAGTGGAAAGACAAAATGGCAGCTCACAGACTTGGAAAATATTTTTACCAATACTACATCAAAGGGGTGATCTCCAAAATATACAAAGAACTCAAGAAACTATTCATCAAAACATCAAACAACCCTATTAAAAAATGGGGTACTGAACAGAAAAAAAAATCTCAATAGAGGAAATCAAAAAAGCTGAAAAACACTTAAGAAAGTGTTCAACATCCTTAGCTATGAGGGATATGCAAATCAAAACAACTTTCAGATACCATCTTACTCATGCCAGTATGGCTAAAAAAAAAAAAAAAAAAAAAAAAAAAACCAATGACAAGTTATACCAGAGAAGATGTGGAGAAAGGGAACATTCCTCTACTGCTGATGGGAGTGCAAACTTGTACAGCCATTTTGGAGATAAGTATGATGGTTCCTTAGGAAAATGGGAATTAGTTTACCATGGGACCCAGCAATCCCCCCTTAGACATATACCCAAATGATCCATATCCCTGCAACAAAGACATCTGCTCAACTATGTTAATAGCAACAATATTTGTAATAGCAAGAAACTGGGAGCAACCTAGATGATCCCCAGTTGAAGAATGGATAAGAAGATGTAGCACATCTACACAATGGAATACTACTCTGCGAAAAAAAATAATGGAATCTTGAAATTCGCAGGCAAGTGAATGGCACTTGAAACAACAATCCTGAATGAGATAACCCAGTCATAAAAAGATGAACATAGGATGTACTCACTCATATATGGATTTAGACCTAGAGCAAATGATCACCAGCCTATAATTCACACCACCAAAGGAACTAGGATGCAACATGTATTCTAAGAGATTTATATAAAGTCTCTCACAGAAGGTTGATGGGACAAGTCCCCCAGAGCACATGGGAGGTGGGGGTTCAATGAATGTAGAGAGAACTAGGAGAAAGAGAAGGGGAGGAGAGGAAAGAAATTGTGACTAGGAAAATTGAGTCAGGGTAGGAATACAAGATAGGAGAGAGAGAGAGACAGTGACGGTGAGTGAGAGAGAGGGAGACAGAAAGAGAGAGAGATATTAAAAGAAGGAGCCATTATAGGTTTGAAGAGAAAACTGAATCTAAAGAAAGGTCTAGAGACCTAAAAGACTGTTGCCAACTAACAACTTGAGCATCTGTGGAAAGGCAACCAGGAATGTCCTTCCTGGATATTGAGATCAACAACAAAATTATTCACCATCATGGAGCCCTCCTATGGTGCTGTTGGAAACAGAAGCAAACACCCAAATCTAAACACTGAGTTTAACTAGAATCCAGATGCAGATAGACAGAACAAGACCAGACTGTAGAAACAAACATAGACAGCTGACCTGAACAAGGAACAGATAACGGGCACCCAGACTGATAGCTTGGAATCCAGCATGGTACTGACTCAGTCTTCTCTAAATATAGGTCTCAGCCAGATGGACTGAGAAGTCCTAGGGAACTCAGACAGTGGAACCAGGATGTATTCCTCATGAACAAAAGGTCTTTGCAGACACATCCCGCATGGAGGGTACTCCCTTAACCTAGAAACAGGAGAGAAGTCCTAGTCCCTATTTCAAATGACTTGACAGATCCACATGACTACACCTGGATGGCATTGTCATACATGTGGAATTGTGTTGGGAGCTGGGAGCAGAGGGTGGTCAGGGTGCATGTGAGGGGGCATAGCGTGTAAGTGGGTGGGAGGGAGGGAGGAAGAGGGAACTGGGATCAACATGTGAAATAAAAAATAAATAAGTAAATTAAGAAAATAAAAAATAATAACTCCCAGGCCTGGATCTTACAGGCTGCGGGTAATACAGAACAACAGTGTAAACAGCACCAGGCTCCTCTTGGTACAGAAGTCCTAAGCTGTGCTCATCCCGGATCCATGCTGGGTTGCTGAAGGCCTAGGTGCATTGGGCCACCTGGTGGGCAGTCAGAGAGGAGAGGAATTCTGAATCCCTAGGGGCTAATGACTGAAGCAGCCCCTTGCCCAGCCCTCCTCTCCTCAGGTGGCAGTGACTGTGACTGTAGGGACAGGAGTGGGGGTGAGAGTGGGAGGTGGAGGATGAGGGGGTGTTCGGGAGAACAACTTTGGTAAAGATTTTTATGTCAACTAAAATTACAACTAACAAAATATATGGTAATTAGATGTGATGGCTATGTGCAGACTTGTTACAATCAGTCTGAAGCAAAGAAGACAAAATAAGATAACAGTGGTCTAGTAGACAGGTCAAGTGGCCTGCAGATTTATAGGTCAATGCAACTCATCAAAGCAGCACAGAGAAATTCAAAAGGAAGTTCATGTGTTACAAGAATGATTCCACTTCTCTGGGCCATAAAAGGTAGATCAGGAAATGGGATTATCCAGATCCAGAAGAGTGGAAAAGTGATAAAAATAAAATTATAATACTGAAAGATAACATTAAAACAGAGCTGGTGTACCCCACATAATCCATAAAGGGAGCCAACAGTTAAGAGAGCAGAGGGTACAGAGAGGCTCAGGGGACAGCACCAACATAAGAATGTACAGTCAGGAATTAAATAAATAAATAAGATGTTCACTTCAGGCTTGCTCATCTGAGTAAGCGTCACTGATAAGAAAAAGGGAAAAGGAGAGACATTTCTACCCTAGGGATGTCTGAGAAAATCAGAGAGACTAAAGGTAATGTAAAAAGATATGGAGGTTCAAAGAAAATTCATCAAAAGGTCGAAGGAAGATGTAAACTGTTTCCTGTGGGCTCTCATATCTACAAATATAAATTTAAGATTAGGAATATGAGTTAAACATTTTGATCATACCAGGTTAATTGTTTAAAAGTTCGGTTTATTTCTCTCAAGAAAAACATATGTACTTTCTAAAAAGTTCTATATGTATTTCCTGTTAGAATCCTGTTTTATTACAAGAATATAGCTAAAACAAAAATGGATTAAAAGTTTTTGCTGTCTTAGGCTAACAGCCCTTAGCTCAAAATTTATCTCTGAGCACTGATCACTAAATTCAGATTATCAGAAAATCAGATGTCCTTTTAATGTAGATGATATTAATTCTGTTTTATGTCTAAAGCTGTTAAAAATTGAAACTAGTTAAAAAGTTACAATTATTAACACTGGAAATTAACATAAATTTAACAGGCACCAAGGTGACAATGGGTTTAAAGACATAAAGGGTGCTAAAATTATTTGATATTATAAGAAGACATTACAGGATGTTTAATTCTTTTATAAAAACAGTTTTTAAATGTTTAAATGCAGAAGGTTACATTATATTCATGCTTTCTGACATTGTTAATGTTTGTAATTAAATCAAACGGCTAAAATTTAAGATCAGAGCCATACACTGTATATACTAACCAAAAGTAGAGATTCTCATTTTTTTTGTGATACAGAGGGCAATCCATCCTTGTTTTTGCTAAATTTGGTAAGCATAAATTATTTAGATAAATTGAGTCACATAGATGTTTCATGTTTCCCTAAATGGAGTTTCAAATTGAAATCCATATTTTTAAAGCTAAAACTGACAATACAAAGTTCTACTTTTATAAAAGCCGGTAAACTATTATAAAATGTTAAGAAACACAAGTTACCAGCCATCCTTATAGATTAACTGTTGGTTATAGTGAAATTAAGTATTAATGATTAATAACAGGAATAAATTTCACTCTGTCTACTACACATGTTCTAAAACTTTAAGCTTAAATCAAGTAATGAAAAACCAAGTTGTCTATTAAGATCTATCTAGAAAGACTTCTAATACTACAGAGATCTGTAGAATAAGACATTTAAATATTAACTAAAAAGCTGTAATAATTTCAGACAAAGAATCACAGAACCAACAATGACCCAAGGTCTCTAAAGAACATTGTGGGGCAGCATGGATTGTGATGGCACTGACCAGGGAGCAAGATTCTGAAACACAATGCCTGCATCATGATAGGACCCAGCTCAGACTGTGTAGAGAGAGGTTACAGGGTACTGGAAAATTGTCTGCACCTTTGCCTAGATAAAATAAGGTCAGACTTTTCCAAGTCCAGGTTCCACAGGAAAAACAAAAAAACAAACAAACAAAAAAACAAACAAATAAACAAAAAAAAAAAACACCTCTCACATTATGTACTTGGTAAAAAAATTCTCCCCTCAATGCCATAGAAAATTGGTTATGGCTAGGAATGTAAGGAATGGCCCCTGTGAATTTCTTAATAGATTCAAAAGTTTCATATAATTTATCCTTCTCAAATCTCTAATTCTATTGATGGCTTGGCTAACCAAAACTTTGTGAGCTTGGCAGTAAAGACAGCCTTAATATGGCTCCTAAATAAGGATCTAAAAATATAAAGATATTTAAGTTTTTTTGAACATTTATTTATTAATTATGCATACAGTGTTCTGCCTGCATACATGGCTGCATGCCCAAAGAGGATACCAGATCTCATTATAGATGTTTGTGAGCCACAATGTTGTTGCTGGGGATTGAACTCAGGACTTCTAGAAGAGCAGCCAGTACTCTTAACCTCTGAGCCATCTCTCAAGCCCAAGACATATACATCTTAAAAAAATATAAAATTAATTTACAATATAAAAATTCAGAGCTTAATTCTTAATCAAGTTTTGATAAGCTAATTGAGCAGTGACTCCCAGCTGTTTAGTCACAAACTCAGAGTTTTATGATATATGTTGGGTGCCATCTAAGTGTAAATATGAAGGATGTTTCATCAGGCCTAAGGAACCAGTGACCAATTTATACATGAATCTATCTAGACAGAAGAAAATGGTTCTAACCCAAGTCTGTAGTTTTTGCTAGGACTCAAAGGCATAAGTCCATTCCTGCTGTTTTACACATACATAAAATCTACTTTTTCTACAATTTGGATTTCAGCACAGATTGGTGATGATAATATATCTAAAACTTGCATTTCCTTTTATATAACACAGTTCATATAGTCTTCAGAGTATCAAATGTCATAAAGCTTTTATCAAATTCTTACAGGTCAAAAGGACGGCAGATAAATACAGCTATCCTGAGGATGGAATTTTCTCTCTGGTCTTGCTGTCTTTCTTGATCTAATTGGAACTAAAAGTTCCAATTAAATACATATGTTTTAACCTTTATTCCCAGTTTAAAGATGTCTCAAATGATTTGTGCTTCTGACAGATGAGCATCAGTTGCTGACTACATCCTGCTCCTCTATAGTGCTCTCCCTGGAGTTACTATGAACCAGCCCAGCTGATGTGAATCTTCAACAGGGTCTACAAACTGATGACTCTGATAAATGGTTCATTTCCTGAATCCCCCTTCCTTTTGTTGGTATTGTCTAGCATTTTAGCCTACTTGCAACTCAGAAAACACTGCAAAAGTAAGCAGGAAGTAGTACAGGCATGCCGCTGACACAACAGTGTTTTGATTTTCAAATAGTTGATACCTGGAGTTCTATAGCCTATAAAGCCTCCTTGAGCAGCTTGTTACTATTATGCCTACAGGTTTCCTCAACTTCCAAGGAAGTGACTCCTGGGTGCAAAAGCAAAAGGTTTTTATTGCTAAAAATCAAACCAGATGGGACTTCACTCTGTCAGAAAAGTAAGGTAGTGGCTTAAAATTCTGAGGGGTTTATAACAGGGTAAACAGAAAGTGAAGCTTGAGATCACTATTCTCAGTTCACAAGGTTTCCAAGATACAGACAGTCCATAGAGTACAAAGTTATTTACAAGGTCTTCATGGATCTAAGTTAATAGAATCCATCATTTGTTTAGGTAAGATTGATAAGCACACCTGAAAGTTTGGGGTTTTTTCTTTGTTTTTACTTCTTCTCCTGAGTCAGGGACTTACCTATTGGCAGAAATTCTTGTTCTCATTAATTTTTCCTTCTTCCAATAAGCCCTAATTTTATAACTTTTGACACAAACCTTAGATGCCCAATTTTTGTGCCTCCAATAGGTAAAAGACTTCTGGTATAGGTTACTCACATTGCCCCCTATGTATAGGACTTTACTTTGGTTTACTTTTGATATAGCATCTCAACCAGGGAAAAGGTGTATTCTTTCCTGTACTACTTCCTGCTTACCTTTGCAGTGTTTTCTTGGGTTTGAAATGGCTAAAATGCTATATAAAACCAAACGGGAAAAAAAAAAAAAGGAGAAAAAGAGGGTGGATTCAGCAAATTAGCAAATTGCACATTTATCAGAGGCATTAGTGTATAGACCCTGTTGAAGATTCACATTGGCTATGCTGGTTCACAGTAAGTCCACAGCAGTGTTTAGGAGCAGAATGTAGTCAGTAACTGATGCTCATCTGCCAGAAGCACAAATCTGCTGAGACATGGTTAAATTGGGAACATAAGTTTGAGATATAGTATCATCACCACTCTGTACTGAAATCTATATTGTAGAAAAAGTAGATATTGGGTATCTAAAACAGCAGGAATGTACTTATGCCTTTGAGTCCTAGCAAAAACTACAGATTTGGGTTATAAAAGTGTACATTTTTCTTCTGTCAAGAGAGATTGATGTATAGACTGGTCAGTGGTGCCTTAGGCCTGATGAAATATCCTTCATATTTACACTTCAATGACATGCAACATAAATCATAAAACATTGAGTTTGTGACTAAACAGCTGGGAGTCCCTGCTAGATTAGCTTATCAGAACTTGATTAAAAGTTAAGCTCTGAATTTTTATATTGTAAATTAATTTTATATATTTTAAGAGGTATATGTCTTGGGCTAGAGAGATGGTTCATTGGTTAAGAGTACTGGCTGATCTTCTAGAAGTCCTGAGTTCAATCCCCAGCAACTACATTGTGGCTCACAAACATCAGTAATGAGATCTGACTACCTCTTCTCGCCTGCAGACATATGAAGGCAGAACACTGTATGCACAATTAATAAATAAATGTTCAAAAATGACTTTTATGATTTTAGATCCTTATTTAGAAGCCATATTAATGCTGCCTAATACTGCCAAGCTGACAAAGTTATGGTTAGCCCAGCCATCAAAACTATCAGATGTGAGAAGGATATAGTTAATTAACTGTTCAATCTACTAAAAAAACTGACAGGGACCATTCCTTATATTCTTAGCCATAACCAATTGTGTATGGAATTGAGGGAGGAGTTCGTCACCAAATGCATAATATGAGAGGCTTTCTGTTTGTTTGTTTTTCTTTTCTCTGTGGAAGAGAGACATGGAAAAGACTGACCTTCTTTTGTCTAGGCAAAGGTGGTGCAAATAATTTTTCAGCATCTACAAAGACTAAGCTGGGTCCTGCCTGGCAGTAGACATCGTATTTGAGCATCTTGCTCCCTGGTTAGTATCATAACAATCCATGCTGCCCCATAATCTTCTTTAGAGGCCTAGGGTCATTGTTAGGATCTGTGATTCTTTGACTGATATTATTACAGCCGTTTAGTTAACATTTAAATGCCTTATTCTATACAGATCTCTATAGTATTAGAAATCTTTCTACGTGTATCTGAACAGACAACTTTATTTCAGGTACTTGTTTTAACCTTAATCATTTATAACATGTATAGGCAACAGAGTGAGGTTTATCACTGTTATTATTCATTAACATTTAGTTTGATTATAATCAACAGTTAATTTATAAGAATGGCTAGTAACTTGTGTTTCTTAACATTTTATAATAGAGTAAACAGCTTTTACAAAACTAGGACTTCGTATTGTCAGGTTTAGCTTTAAAAATACTGATATTAATTTGGAACTCCTTTTAGGGAAACATGAAACATCTATGTGACTCAATTTATCTAAATATTTTACGCTTACCAAATTTAGCAAAAAACAAGGATGCATTGCCTTCTGTATCATAAAAAAAAATGAGCATCTCAAGTTTGATTAGCATATAGAGCTTATGGCTGTGATCTTATGTTTTAACCCTTTGATATAAGCACAAACATTAACAATATAGTAAAAGCACAAATATCCTGTAACCTTATAAATTTAAACATTTAAATATGTTTTCATAAAAAATTACACATCTGATAATGTCTTTTTGTGATATCAAAAATAAAGTGCCCTTTATATCTTCAAACACATTATAACCTGGGTGACTGTTAAATTTATGTTAATTTCTAGTGTGACTAATTATAACCTTTTAATTAGTTTCAATTTTTAACACCGTTAGCCAAAAAACAGTATTAATATTATCTACATTAAAAGGACATCTGATTTTCTCATCATCTTAATCAGATGACCAGAGCTCAGAGATGAATTTTGACCTGAGGGCTGTTAGCATTAGACCCCAAAAACATTTAAACCCTTTTTGTGTTCGCTTTATTCTTGTAATAAAACTTAGGTTTATAACAGGAATTACAGATGATTTTTTTCAGTCCTTTAACATTTAGTAATATTTGAAGAAAATATTCTTTTATCTATCCTATCTTTATGAGTATAAAGTCCTATATGTAACATTAATTCTAACTAAGGAAAACTATAACCTTAACTATCAGTCTTCAAGTCCATCAAAGAACATAGAAGGATAATATATAAACTCTAGAATTGAAAGAGACAACTCACCGGGTCAGTTCCAACATTCTTCTGTGATGTTCAATCTCCAGTCTATAGGTCATAGTGTGTCTGGCAGACTTCTCAGCAAAGCAAAACATTTAAAAATGTCCCACCTGGGTTGGCAGTTTGTCAGTCACTTTTCTCCACATCCTGCAGAATGTCTAGCAGACTCTTTCATGAAGAAGGAACTCTGTAGCAATGTCCATCTTGTATCAGAGTCATTTTCCTGTGGGTCCTGCCTGTCCAGTTCATAAAGCATAAAGTCAAACAGTACAGACAAGAACAGTATTTTGCCCAAATGGCTGGTCTTACTATATTAGAGGCAAACTCTAGAACTTTTTAACAAGTACATATAGTTTTCTTTAGAGAAATAAAAGGAACATTTAAACAATTAACCTGGCATGGTCAAAATTTTTAACACATATTACTAATCTTAAATTTATATTTGTAGATACCAGAGCACACAACAGTTTACATCTTCCTATAAACTTTCTACTACTTTTCTTTGAACCTCTATATCTTTTTACATTACCTTTAGTGTCTTTCTCTGATTTTCTCAAACATCGTTATCATAGACAATACTCTCCTTTTCTATTTTCCTTTATTCCTCTTATCAGTGACTCTTACTCAGAGGTGTATGGCTGAAGTGAACATCTTATTTATTTATTTAAATCCTGAGTGTACCTTCTCAGTGTGGTGCCTTCCCCTGAATTTCTCTGTGCCCTCTGCACTCTTAACTCTTGGTTCCTGTTTCTGCTCATGTGTGTACACCAGCTCTCCTTTATTGCTGTTTAATAATGATCAGGAGAAACAAATAGGCTGAATAGATGTTTATTCTGGAGAAATATCGTACAATATAGAAAGAGGAATATGAGCAGGTTCCTTCCTGGTCCCAAGGATACCTCCAGATGTACTCCTGTCCCCATGCTGCAAGCAATAGAGCTCTCTGAGCCCCCTCCTCAGACTTAGTTCCCCCAGGTAATCTCCTGCCCTGTCTCCACAACAATGTGCATGTGAACAAAGTGAGTACTTCACTACAGTTCCCCTTTTAGTCTAAGAAAAGATTTAGGCTTGATACAAAAACTATATAAAAAACAGTGAATAACAATTGTGCTCTAATAACTGACTGAGAACTGGGAAGCCAGCATAGGACTGACTCAGGACCACCTGAATATGGGTCTCTGCCAGAAGGACTGAGCAATCTAAGAGACCTCAGGCAGTGGAGTCAGGATATATCCCTAGTGCACACAAGGACCTTGTGAACACATCCCCCATGGAGGGATAACTGCCTTAACCTAGATACAGGTAAGAAGCCCTAGTTACTATTTCAAATAACCTGTCAGATCCACATGATTCCAACTGGATGCCATTGTTCTACATATGGAATTGGGGTGGGGGGATAGGAGGGGAGGGTGGTTAGGGTGCATGTGAGAGGGCAGAGGGGGTAAAAGGAAGGGAGGGAGGGGAGGAGGGAGAGAGGGAAAGAAAAGGGAACTGAGATCAACATGTAAAATAATAAATTAAATAAAAAGAAATTGTGCTCTAACAAAAGGAAAATTGAGAATATACAATCTTAAGACCCAACTATCCAGTCCTAGGGTGAAGTCAAAACAGTGTTTACAATAGAGTTCTCCTAAGCTGGAAAGAATAAGTCTAGAACCTGTTATATCTAACTAGGAAGAGTGAATAATTGTTTTAATAATTTAATCTTCAACCTCATCAAAGACCTGAGAAGGAAAATAACAATACTAGGGGAGGCAGGAAGTGTGTATGGGAAACTTCCAAATGGTGCAGCAAGGACAGTAACAGCATGCTACCTGGACAGTCACCAAAAGGTCTCACAGCAAGGTTGGTACAGCCAGTTTTGGCTAAGGCCTAGAGTACTGGACAGACCACAACAAAGGCAGGGAGGTAAAAAGAATGTCTTACCCTGATTTGTCAGGGCTCAACAGTCTTCTAAGGCCTGAAATCTATTCAGCATTTTGTCTTTGAGTGTATGATAATGAATCACATAACTTTCTAGAGACTTCATTGAATCAGTAAGTCCCTTGCTTTCTCCAACTACTAAAGATTCCATATTTTTAATATTCTCATTCTTTAGAAAAATCTGAATGAAATGTAAACTGCCTTCCAGACACAAAGTTCTATCTGCTAGCTTTCAATTAATCCTCAGACATGGAACAGATTCTGCTAGTCTTTGCATCTGATGTTCCAGGTTTTAACTGTATTAGCAGCTCTGTTCAACCAGGAATCAGCTGTTCCTGTCAGCATGTTAATGCATTGCATTGTTTCTGTTTTGATTTTTGAAGCATTAGACATAAAAAAAAATTCTGTTTTCTAGTTGGTCATTTTTATGTTACATGATTTGAATTCTGTCAGCTCTCTATTTGCATGTCTAATATTCTGAATCTTTTTCTCTAAGTATTCTATGTTTGTCTTCTATTTTTAAGCTCTCCATTTTCATTTTCAATATTCTAAACAATTGTTTCCAAACATTGTTTTCTGTTCTGTTTTTCATCCTTCTATTATCATTTTCAATAGACTGAACTGTTTTTCTAAGCATTGTATGTTTTGCCTTCTAATATTGTCATTTTCAATATTCTAAACCTTTTTTTCACCTTCTATGTTTTCATTCTAATTGTCAGCTCTCCATTGTCATTTTCAATATTCTGCATTTGGTTTTTTAGCTCTCTATTGTTATTTTCCATATTTTGAACCCCTGTTACTAAGTCTCTGTTGGTTTTTAAAATTTTCTTATTGTTTGCTTTAAGCTCAAACCATTTAGAATATCTTAATGTTTATACCCATTGCTATTACAAAAACAAAATGTATATATTGGTTACGCCATGATTTTTCTTATGTTAAAATTCCTTCTATATTTGAAGTAAAAGAATTTCTAAAGTCTTGAATCATAAGATTATCCACCCTAGGTATGGAACAATTGATCTCATATTATATCATCTTAAATGGTGAAGAAGTTTGCAATTACCTTAGGTATAATTCTGCTGTCCTCGGACTTTGATGGTTTTAGTTGTTGATCTCAATTTGTGGTGGAAGTGCCTGGCGGTGTCCCACCAAATTGCATCTGGCAGCAGACAATCCTTCTGATCGTTGTCCCTGTAGAATAGCTCTTAACAAACTAAGGCAAGCAAAATTTTGTTAAACTCATGAGTGAAAGGAGCTTTGTGCAAATTTCTAGGACCCCCAGGGCTAACAGGTGTTGCCACTTACTGGCACCTTTGGGCCACAGAAAACACACAAGCTGGGCAGGCACCATGTGCACCACAGCTGCAAATGCAAAGTGAGGAATAGACAAAAAATGAGAAGCAGTGAGTGCTTTCTCAGTGCCACAGTGGATGTAAAGTTTTAGGGCAGTGGCAAATGTTCCACATGCTGTGGTGTTTCCACCTGGTTACTCAAGGAACCCTGCCCATTCGGGGATGGTGTGAGAAGTGAGCGGAGTCTGCCACCTTGGTGTAAACCAGGTCCGGTAAAAATCCGGATTCCGCTTCTGACACCAGATATTGATGTTCGATAAGGATCAGGAGAAAAAAAAATAGGCTGACTAGATGTTTATTCAGGGAGACATAACTTACAACATATACAGATGAACTCCAGCAGGTTCCTGGTTCCAGAAAGCTGTTCCTGTGCTGCCGGAAAGAGAGCTCTCTCAGTATCCTCCTCAAAATCAGTTCCCCCGGGTCACATCCGGCCCTGTCTCCCCCCCCCAATGGGCGTGGTCTATGCCACAGGCTGGGACAAGGTGAATATCTCACTATGAATACTGAATGCTGCCGTTTAATTCATATGTCAAAATTTAGTCAACCAATGGTGGGGCAATGGCAGAGGTGTTCTATTAATATGTACAAAGAGTAAATAGGAATTGCTTCCCCTAATACTAAAGACACTCCATAACTGCACATATTATCTGCCTTAAGGAATCACATATTTGCATATATTCTCTGCCTGAAGGGTGTCTATAAGCCTGTATGTGCCCACATATATTGCTTTTAGATAGGAGATATTCACCAAAAAAGGCCCAGACAACCTATGGTAAGAAAGGTAATATATTAGGGACAATAGATGTTATTTGTGCTCTCTGTACCCATGACAAGTTGGAATGGGTTCCCATATAGGATTTCAGACAGGACAGGCAGGCAGAGTGTGTTCCAGAACTGTCATAGCCACTAAGAGAAGCTTTACATGGAATTAGATGATGAGATCCATCTTTAACTACTTGGTGGCAGTGCACATGTTTAATATCAGAACTAAGGAGGCTGTCAGTAATCAAAAATGAAATACAATAATAAAACAAAACACATAAGGAAGAATTAGATTCACCTTAATATGAGTCACACCATCTGGTGGTATCCTGCATGTATAAAGGGAATTGAATGAGTAGGCTCTCCTTCAGTTGCTCCTTGCCCTATCTATGACTACCAAGTTTATAACTTTACTAGCTTTAGAGCTTTCTTCTTTGGACTTTAAGAGTATAACGATGACCAGGTGAGACATGCACCCTGGTGATTTAATCAACTGCTGTGGTCTTCAGATTCCCATTGCTGGCAGCCATTTTTGGACTACCTGGACCACAGCCTCTGAGACATTATAATAAATCCACATTATACATATATGGAGAGATTCATCCTACCATGCCTGTTCAAGCAGAGAACCTCGAAAAATGAAGTTACTTTTTGCTTTCTTTTGATTTTAACCTGCTACTGAACATGTGTCAACTAACAATATTGCTCACAAATGCAAACTTCCTAGTTCTGTTCCTCTCCAAGTATTCAATTTTCTAGGAAGACTACTTTTTCCATTACTATGCATTTTCCAAGCATTTACTCTGATTTTCAGTGATAAAACTCCTTCATTCGTAGAGCCATCATCCAGCTTTCTAGGAGGAAAAGGTGATACTATCTTGTTTGTCATCTGAATGCAGCTTCTCTTTCCTGATTTAAGTGCCAGTGGTGGTCCAGTTTTCTTCTAGAGAAACACATAGTTCAGCCAGTTGGGCAAGATTAGCCCAGATGACAACTGTTTGAAAAGGTAAACACTGTTGTGTTGAGAGGTTGACTGAGCAAGCAAGACATCTGTTTAGGTCCTGACTCATAAAGAAGGAACATAGCTCCTTCTCAAACAAATCAATGAGCTTAGGAGATTCATTATCAGCCTGGTGACCTAGACTTAGACCCTCAGGTATTGACAATGAAATAGATTCAGTCCTTTAACATAATGAAGATGCTTAGGAGAAAATGCAATTGTTTAAATCCAGGGCCTTGGTGGAGGTGTTGCTTCATATCTTGTGAACACTACTTTTCCCACCACATGGAGCTGGGGTTATCGGTCCCAAGGGCACTGAGGGCTTATTCAGTAAAGTTCCTCAGATGCACTGTGTTCTCCTCATGATACAATGCATGAGGAGCCTTCGCATGAGCTGGTCAAATTGAAAGATGACTCCTACTGACTTCCTAAAAGTCTCCCATTTCTTCCAGCTCCCCCTCAAAGTAGGCAACTGGAAGATATTCCTGATAAGAAGCTTACTTAGAATAAGACATAAGTCAAGCAAGACATCCCTTCCCCAGGTTTAATCTTTTCTTTCTTCTGCCTTTCCTCTTTCACTCATCTTCACACACCTCTACCCCAAGACCTGTCAGTGAAGTGTGAACATCTCTTTCATGTTACTCATATACTATTAAATAATTATGGTACTAATTTTCTGTTGAAGAATTTAATTGCCTTCCTGGCCTTACTTGCTGTTTCTTATTAATATTTAAATTCTTCAAAGTTTCAGTTGTAATCTGACCCTGAAAGAATTTTAAAATGGCATTACCTATGTAATGCAAAAGTCTGCTTTATAAGCCAGGTTTGTGGCTGTGCTTTCCTTTAACCCCAGTACTCAGGAGACCCAGGCAGCCGATTTCTGTGAGATTGACACAAGTGTCATAAACACAGCTAGTCTCACTACAAACAGCCAGTTCATGCATCTGGGATAGCTCCTGGTTGCACTGCCAGGGTTCCTTGAACGGATCAATTCAAATAATTATCACAGACATTCACAGGGTTTAGTCTGATGAAAGGAAAGTCCTCCAACTCTCAGTCCACAGTCTGTGAGTGCTACTAAAAGAGGATTAGGGGATGGGGGATTGTGGGAGTGGGCTTTTCTAGTTAGAAGAAGTATGTCACTGGATGTGGGCAGAGACAGGCATTGATGTTTCTTATATACAGGATGCTGGCCAGTGTGTTGGTGAACATTCTGTTAGCTCTGAGTGAAGATTTAAGGACACTAACCCCCAGTACCACATTCACCTGAAGGCTGCCTTGCTCCACCCATAATGATTATTAACTGAATCTTTGAAATATTAAGTGAGACAACTCAAATAAATGTTTTCTTTTTAAGAGTTCCCATGGTATGTAGTATCTCTTCACAGCAATAAAATCCTAACAAAGACAGATGTGGGTACCAGGGGCTAGGATATTTCTGTGAGAGGCTGGCCCTATCATAAAATTTCTTTGATTATTTTTTTATGAGTATAGTTGATCTGCTAGCTTGTGTCTCCCGTTATGTCTATTCATTTTGATTTTTTTTTCCGTCAGTGCTATAGGCTTTTTAAAGGGCCAAGGAAATGTCTATGTGAACTTCCAATTCAGTTTCCTTCTAAGGAAACTTGATGAATACATTATAATGTCCATGCAATGAAATAATGTGGGAAGCACCAGAATGATATGACTATATTGTCAAAGAAGCAGACATTTACAATGTGTTTATCACACTTCCTGTTTAACACAGTTATGATGGAGGACTCTGCATCGACCCCTGAGAGAACATGAGCAAGCCTGAAGCTGTTGGCTAGAACTCCTTGCCCCAAGGCTGTTTTGGTACTCCTCCTGTTTTGATAGCACACCTCATGACAGCACACCTCATGACAACACACAGCTCGTAGGGAGGAGCTAAGCCTAAAATTCCTGTAATTTTCCACTGTGCTATAAGTCAGTATTTAAGACCATTCTTTCCCCTCAGTAAACTGCATTTGGCATTTGGTGTTCCGTCATTGCCATTGAATGAATGACCCTCTGTCTTGTCTTTATTTCAATCTCTAGGCCTTCGCCCTATTTGTGGAACACTTCCTGGCACAGGTGCTACAAGTGTAGGTCCAACCAAGATTGGGAAAGAAAGGATCATCTATGAGATCACCCTTGAAGGCTGGCCTGCAAAAGTAAGTGAATGAGGGTGTATTGAAGGATGAGTGCCAGTAACTGTAAGGAAATGCTCAGTGGACTATGAGTGGCCCTATTGAAAAGACAGGGCAATAGGACTAAAACAAGACAGGTAAACAATTCATTGCAACAATTTAAAAGAAAAAATGGCAGAGATGAATAGGACTTTTGAGGAATTACAAGATTTAGAATCTGAACAATCTCTCAGGGGAAAAGAGGGATCCCAACTAAGAGATGATAGTCATGTTGTAACTGATGAAGGGGATACTTTGGAATCAGAAACTGAAGCTGGTGAGCGCATATGCCAACCACCAAGACACAACCCCTTTTGTGATTCTGATTCTTTTGTAGGTCCTCTGTACCTCGAGTGTTAGAGGAAGAGGCCAAAAATTTAATAACCAAGGTAGAAGCATAAGAATAGGAAAGAAAAGTGTTTCCAGTGATTGAGACACTGAATCTGGAGGATACTATGGTAAGGGAGCACAGCCCATTAAATTTTAAGGATATAAAACAGGTTAAAGAGGCTTTCACTGTTTATGGGCCCCATGCTCCTTTTACTCAGAGAATTTTTGATTCTTTTGCAGCATTAAATTGCACCCTTAGTGATTGGATGCAGTTCTATAGACTTGTGCTGAGTGGGGGTGACTATTTGCTCTGGAGAGGCAAATTTCAAGAATTTTGCAAGGAAACCACACAAAGTAATGCTGCTACTGGATTTCCTGCTAGGAATTTAGATATGCTCACACGCACTAGGCAATATTCTACACTTGCAGCTCAAATTCTTTTTGACCCAAAAGTCCATGCACAAAATGCTGTTGCTGCTACTCGACCTTGCAAAGCCCTGCCTAATAAGGCTGCAGGAGATCAACTATCTAAGGTATGGCAGGGACTGTCTGAGCCCTATTCAGATTTTTCAGACCACCTCCTACAGCTGTCAGGCCACATATTTGGTGATGTTGGAAATGCCATGCCCATTGTTAAACAATTCACATTTGAAAATGCAAACAAGTTTTGTAAAGAGGCTTTAAGTCCCCCATAAGGCCAAAAGTCTTAATGAGTATGTATGCATATGTTGGGACATAGATCGTCATCACATTATGGGCCAGGTTATAGCTTCAGTCATGCAAATAGGTGGGAAGGATGGAGGAGCCAGACAAAAGAATTGCTTTGTGTGTGGACAACCAGGAAGTTTCAGAAGGAATTGCTGTGGCTCCAGCATGTAGTACTCAGTTTCCTAAATGGTCAGCTGATAGACATACAAGTCTTTTTTCAACTTTTGTAATAACTCATAACTCTGTTAATCTTTGGGGAAGAGATGTGCTTTGGCCATGGGAGCAGTTCTTACTACTGAGCCTGTGAAAAATATGCTGGCTGACCAAGGTTATATACAAGGAGGAGGACTGGGTAAATTCCCCCAAGGTGACCCTCAGTCTGTTGTATCTAAAAATTTAATTATCAAAAGCGTGTGAGATCACTCTGAGCTGGGAAATTTTCCCTAGGGCCTATTGCTATGCAGCCTGGTCCCATTTCTATCATCTGAAAAACTGATGACCCAGTATGGGTGGAGCAATGGCCACTATCTATTGAGAAATTACAGGCTGCACATCAATTTCTAAAGGAACAATTAGAGGCAGGACATATTGTTCCTTCTACTTCCCCATTGAATACTCCAATCTTTGTTATAAAGAAATAAATCTGGAAAATGGAGACTCCTACAAGATTTCTGAGCTGTTAATGATTGCATGCAAATTATGGGAGCCACATACCTGGCTTACCATCCCCTGTAGGTATCCTCAAGGTTATCATTTGTTATTTGTAGACCTAATAGATTACATTTTTAGCTTTGCCTTGCATCCTGAGGGTAGTTAGCGATTTGCATCTGGCATACCTTCTATTAATTTTAAAAAGCCTTATAAGAGATATCAATGGGTGGTGTTGCTTCAAGGAATGGCCAATGACCCACAATTTGTCAAATTTATGTATCATTGCCCATTGCCTCCATTACAGAGAAATTTCAATCCCTGTATATTTTACATTATATGGATGATATTCTTTTAGCCAGCCCGGATTCTAAGGAAATGAAAGAGGCTTTTGGAGAAATACAACATAATCTTCAACTAGCTGGCTTAAGAATAGCCCCAGAATTTCCCTATCAATACCTGGGTCACCAATTGTTATATTCTGGTATCAGTCCTCAAAAGATTACTTTAAGCCTGGATAAACTGACCAAAATTAATGATTTTCAAAAATTATTGGTAGATACAAATTGGGTTTGATCTAGTTTGGCCCTAACCACTGGACAGCTTAGACCCTTATCTGATATTTCACAAGGAGATTCTGATCCCACTTCTCCTCACTCCTGCTGCCTGCTGCATGAGAATACATACAATATTTGGCAATGGATGTCACTCATCTGCCTTAAGCTAGAAAATTAAAATATATGCAAGTTTCTGTGGATACATATTTTAAGGTGGTTTTTTGCATCTCTAACCTGGGGAGAAAAGATTAAAGATGTCATGTCTCATTGTTTACAGGCCTTTGCCGATATGGTGTTCCTGATATCTTAAAAACAGACAATGGTTCCACATATGCTAGTCATCGCTTCTTGGCCTTTTGCAAGGAACATCACATCAATCATGCATTTGGCATCCCACACAACTCTATGGGACAAGCCATCGTGAAAGACACTCATGCCACACTTAAACAATATTTTAATAAAATAAAAAAGGGGGAATATAGGCTCTCCCCCAATTCTCAGTTATCCACTATACTTTTTAATTTAAATTTTTTGACTGTAGATAAAATTAACATGCCTGCCATGGAGAAACATTGGAACAAACCCTCCCAACATTGGGATGGGTCAGATGGAAAGACATAATTACACGACTATGGCAACCGCCCACCCCCACTATTAGCTAGGGCCTGAGGGGCTGTTTGTGTTTTTCCCCCAGAAACAGAGAAACCTATTTGGATACCAGAACAACATGTTCGTCCTGTGGATCCTAATCAGGAACCTAATCCTGCTGTACTGGAATCCCTGGCCCATGGAGGAACAAGTGGTTTGGGCCTTGGTGAGGAAGCCCACATCCTGATGCCAGTTAGTCAGGAGAGAACATTCCGGGTGACTACTGGTTGCCAATGTGCCAATAGAAACTTCATTACTGAGTAATTTGACCTTCCTGACTCAGGGGAGCCTTGGCTTCCAGAGAGTGCTTAATTTTTCTCAATTGCCCAATGGGTGATTCTTGGTTTTATGCATAGCTTTGAGTAATGACTCCCTTGCTGATTTTCACCCCAATGCAAGCATGAGCAATTGCTGGGGACTCAGAGAGGTCCTATAACATAAACTTCCAGCAGGAACAGGAAAATGCTGCTATGTGGCCCCTATATCAGGGCCCCTATGCTGAAAGCACCCCAGGAAGTTATGACTTGCATAGGCACTTGTCTTGGAGACACTGTGCTCCACCTTTAAAGGATCCTTGGGGGAGGGAAAATCTTTCAATAGTTCTTCCACAACCTTCTTCCTGAGCAATTTATGGCCCCCATGAGACACCAGTGACCTCGTAGTTCGAGTTGCTGACCTCGCCCCAATGATAATGGAAGACCGAGTTGGGGGAGAAGAAATTATCCTCTACAGCCAAGAAGGGACTTTGATTTCACTGCTGCCATCATTCCTGTCATTGCTGTGTAGGTGACTGTCGCTGTCATTGCAGGGATTGCTGTCGCTCAGTTCGCTGCCAATGTAGAGACTGTTAACCAGCTGGCGGGCAGAATCAGTGAAGCCCTAACTGCAGAGAATGTCCTGCTTGAAAGCTCGTATTGGATTTGGACTCTCATATTCAGTTTTGACTTAAATCACCAAACTGCCCCACTTCAGGAACAATTAGGGAATTTGGGTTGGTATAGCAGGCCTCCTGCTTTCATTCTGTCATTCCTCTTGTATCACCTTGATAGGAATGCAAATGTCTCTGTAGGGGTCAACAGCCTCAGTGCTGGCAGGGCCTTGTCTTTTGTAAATTTTACCAGTATTTTGGCTGACCAGAGAGTAGAGGTCAATAAGACCTGAATTACTCCTATTTCAGCAGATGGCAGGTGGAATGCCATGGCCCAGATTGGAGGTTGGTCACAGGTTTTGAATGGCACATTGTCTCTCAGCAAGTTGGAGCCAGTATTGGTTGGGGTAGGGATTCTTGTGCTATGCATGGTCTGACAGTTCTTTTCACAAAAGAAACACAGTCTGGCCCATGGCTCTCCCAATAATCATGAGGTCTGTTAACAGATGCTGCAGAAATGAGGTACCCCCTTGACGGGCAACTTGCAGTGAAGCCCCCCAGCCTAAAACATGAGGTTGCTGGGGCCCCTGAAGACCGGTAAGGGGTGCCACACTCTGCGAGACCTAAGCTAGGGGTCTCTCATAGAAAATAAAAAAGGGGGAATTGTAAGAATTAAGACCTAGACTAAGAATTTACTCCCCCTCCTTCTGCCCTCAGGGCAGGCATCTGTAACAGCTGGAAAACAGGAGACATGTTTTGTAATGCAAAATGCTATTGTTCCTTTGGCTTCTGCAACCCTGAATGCACACTAACCTGTTCTTGGAACCTGAGATGACTAACCAAAGGTCTGGTTCCCCCTCCTCCATCTAGTGCTGTGGTATATAAGCTAGCCCCCCAGACTAAAAGGGAAATACTGAAGAACCTTCTTAATATAAAGCAAGAGTCCTGTGTTCTTAACATCTACACAATCCCCAGCTTCTCGGGCTTTGACAGCAGCGCAGGCGCCACACAGAGGTGTGTCATTAGATAGCTACACACGTGGTTAAGCGCCAAGTCACACAAATAAGCCTTTACTTAGCCCACCCACACAAAGCCACTAGTTACTACATACACTCAATCACAAGTTAGTCACACACCTAAGACATTAGTTAGCCATACAGGCAGGAAATGAAGTATGCAAGGTCATCCATAAACAGGCAGCAGTGGGACACAGATTTAATCCCACCTTTTAGGAGAAAGATACATGTATCTATTAGCTCAGTGCCACTTTGGCCTATTAGAGAAAGAGTGATTGGAGAAAAAGGGAGAGAGTTAGTGAGATATCTACAGAGAAACATAGGGAGAGGAAGAGGGAAAGCCATTAATAAGGGGAGAGAGGGAGGGAGAGAGAAAGACTCCACCTAAAAGAGAAACTGCTAACAGAAATGTTATCCCAGCATTGAGATGGCATGCCTTTAATCCCAGCACTGTCTATGGTGAGATAGGAGGGATATGGCTGGACAGAGGGGAATATAATGTGGTAGGAGACAAGAGGGCTTGCAGTGAGGGTGTTCAGTCTGAGCAGTCATTCTGAGCTTTCATAAAGACAGCAGTCAATCGAGAAGGCCTTGTGACAACAGGATCGGTCCTTTGGTCTGAACACTGGTAGAGGTAAGAACTCTAGAGGCTCACATGGCTGTGCTTCTGAGATCCATCAGCTTTCACCATCTGAGAGCTGACTCCAAATTTTATTATTAATATCTATCAGAACTTGTGCTGCAAATGTTGTTCTCTCTAGGGAAGTGTGAAGTTTTTTGAAGTCAGTATAGGCAAGTTTTCAACATATTAAAAATATGTTATTTTGATTTTCAAAACTATCAATTATCAGTATCGTTTTAATATCTGATTTAAGTGCATTATTGCTTTTATCTGTGATTGTTTAATGCTGTCCAATATTTGTAGGTTTTACGTGTTTCATTTCCTTTCTCTAATGTGATGTTGGTTATTTATTTCTGTGTAGAAAATTCTCCTGTAGTTTAGACTTGCCTCATTAATGTAATTGATAATTGCATTAAACTTTTTTTTTATTTTGGCAGAAAATTTTTTCTACAGATACTCAACCATTTATAGAATGTAACAAATAAGGATGATAAATATTGTATTCTCAAAGTAAGCTGCTTCCCTTTTTTAGAGAAATCTTGATCAAATATCAGTTCCCTTTAAGTTGGTTGCACTTTTTTGTGGGGGGAATATATGACAAGGGCAGGCAATAATTTTAGTCAATAGAAATGTAACATCTCAAGGGCAACAATTGAGGGAAATGCCATATATATATATATATTACATGTTGATACCAGTTCCCACTCCCTCCCTCCCGCTGACACCCCCCCCAACTTGTACCCTGACCTCCCTCCCCTCCCATCGCACAATGCACATTCCAAAGGTAGGGCTATGCTATCCAGGTGGGGTCATGTAGATCTGTCAAGTAATTTGAAGTAGGGACTAGGACTTCTCTCTCTAGGTTAAGGCCATATTGCTCCATGTGGGATGTGTCTGCAAGGTCATTTTGTGTACCATGAATACATCCTGGGCCCACTCTATCAGGTCCCTTAGACTGCTCAGTCCTTCTAGCTGAGAACCATATTCAGGGGGTTCTGAGTCAGTCCCATGCTGTATTCCCAGCTATAAATCTGGGGGGCCAATTAGCTCCTCCTAGTTCAGGTCAGCTGTCTCTAGGTGTTTGTGTAATCTGGTCTTGTTGTCACTCTCTGCATCTGGATTCTAGTATAACTCACTGTTTAGTTATGGGTGTTTTTTTCTGTTTCAAACAGTGTCTAGAGCAGGACCCCATGATGGTGGATAAGTCAGTTGTTGATCACACTATTAGGGAAGGACATTTATGGTGGCCTTTTCATGGTTGCTCTAATTATTAGTTGGAATCAGCCTTGTAGGTCTCTAGAACTTTATTTTGGTTCAGTTTTCTCTTCAAACCAATAATGGCTGCCTCTTTTATGTTCCCTCTGTCTCTCTGTCTCACTGTCTCTCTCTCTCTCTCTCTTCTGTCTTTATTCCTATGCAGACTGAATTTTCCTAGTCACACATGCTTTCCTCTCTTCCCTTTCACTTTCTCCTATTTCTTTCTCCATTCACTGCCCCCTACCAATTCCCATGTGCTCTGGGGATCTTCTCCTTTCCCCCATGTGCGAGGGACCTTATAGGAATCTCTGTAGTCTTCTACACACAGTCATCCAATTGTTCCAGCACCGTTTGTTGAAGATGCTGTCCTCGACCCCATTGTATAATTTTAGCTGTTTTGTCAAAAATCAGGTGTTCATGGGTGTGTGGGTAAATATCAGGATTTAAATTTGATTTCATTGGTCTACCTGTCTATTTTTTGCCAATACCAGGCTGTTTTCAGAACTATAGCTCTGTAGTAGAGCTTAAAGTCAGGAATGGTGATGCCTCCTGAAGTTCTTTTATTGTAAAGGGTTGTTTTGGCTATCCTGGGTCTTTTGTTTTTCCATACAAAGTTGATTATTATCCTTTCAAGGTCAGTGAAGAATTGTGGTGGGATTTTAATGGGGATTGCATTGAATCTGTAGATTGCTTTGGCAAGATTGCCATTTTTATTATGTTTATTCTACCTATCCAAGAACATGGGACATTTTTCCATTTTCTGGTATCTTCTTTAATTTCTTTCTTTAGAGCCACAACGTTCTTATTATATATGTCTTTTACTTGTTTTGTAAGCATTACACCAAGATACACCATTGTCCCATATATTAAGGGAGCATAGTTTAGTCTTATGTAGTTCCCCCATTATCAAATCAGATTCTGTGATCTCTCACTAGCTTGGGTCAGCTTATTTGGCAGGTTTTGCCATCATAGTCTTGAGTGCTTTGTTTTTATTATTGCTCCTTCCTCCCTGTGATTGTACTCCAGGAGCTTGGCCAAATGATTACCTGTGCATTTATTCATATGTTTCTATCTGTTTCTGCAAGAGTGTAATTGATTCTCAGCGGTTTTAGATTGGTGGTTGGGTATTATCTACTTTATATCTTCTACACACTTATGATTACTGTATATATTATGTATCTTTCTGAATTTTGGGTACTTCTCTTGGTAGTTATTTTGGTTCTGTCCATGTACCTAGAAATTTTAGGATGTTACTGTTTTTGATCACTAAAGAGTATGCCATTGTGTACATACTCTACATTCTCTTTATCTGTTTTTCATTTGATAGTCATATAGGTTGTTTCCAAGATCTGGCTATTATGAAAAATGTGGCTATGAACATAGATAATCTGTGGTATAGTTGAGCATGCTTTGGGTATACTACTTCACATCCATATATTGTTTACCTAGTCTTGTCCCATTGCCACACAAGCCCCAAATAACACACAGAGACTTTGTATTTTATATAATACGGTTGGCCTGTTACTTGTTTTTTCTTGGCTAGCTCTGTCTTAATTATTAACCCATTTCTGTTTATTTAAATATTTCCACATGGTTATCTTACTGAGAGCCGGCTGGCGTCCTGCTCTCTCCCAACTCCATCTTGACTCCTCCTTCCTCCTTCCTCTTTCCTCTTTGTCTCCTAGTCCCGCCTCTCTTGCTTTCCTATTGGCCAACAGTGCTTGATTACTTAACCAGTATGAGAAACATGTTTACAGCATGACAGGTCCCATCACTGTTGATGCTTTATCTATGTCGAAAACCCATATATGAGTGAGTACATACCATGTTCCTCATTTTTTTTACAGGGTTACCTCATTCTGGATGGTTTTTTCAAATTCCCTCCATTTGCCTGTGAACTTCAAGCTTCCAATTTTTTCCCACACAGAGTAGTATTTCATTGTGTTAATGTGCCACGACTTTGTAATCCATTCTTCAGTTGACGGGCATCTAGGCTGTTTTCAGGTTCTTGCTACAAACATAGTTTAACAGATCTTTTTGTTGAATGGATGTGGTTCATTTAGATATATGCCAACTAGTGGGATTTCCTGATCCAGTAATTGACTGATTTTGATTTTACTGAGCAACCACCATAATTCTCTCCAAAATGGCTGTACAAGTTTGCACCCCAACAGCATTCAAGGAGGGTTCCCCTTTCTCCACATCCTCTCCATCATAAGTTGTCATTGGTGTTAATAATTTTAGCAATTCTACCAGGAGTAAGACATTATCTAAGAGTTGTTTTTATTTGCATTTCCCGGATAGCTAAGGATGATGAGCACTGTCTTAAGTGTCTTTCAGCCTTTTCTATTTCCTCTATTGATAATTTTTTATTCAGTTCTGTACCCCATTTTTTTTAAATGGTGATTTGGTGTTTTGGTGACTAGCTTCTTGTTTTCTCTATATATTTTTGAGATCATCTCTCTGTCAGATATAGGGTAATAGAAGACTATTTGCCAGTCTCTGGGCTGCTGTGTGATCTTACCAACTGTGTCCTTTGCCTTACATACGCTTCTCAGTCTTTCTGCAGTCTTATATACACACCAACAGCCAGTTATGCCAGCAAAAATTGTTAAAGATGTGATCCTCTTCCCATTGTATACTTTTAGCTGTATTGTTTTGTCAAAAATCAGATGATCGTAGGTGGGAGGGATATTATCAGGGTTTTTGATTTAATTCCTTTTGTCTACCTATATATTTTTGTGTCAATACAAAGCTGTTTTCAGAACTATAGTTCTATAGTACAGCTTCAAGTTGACAATGGTGATGCATCATGAAATTTGTTTATTGTACTTGGTTCTTTTGGCTATTCTCAGTCTTTTGTTTTTCCATTTAATATAGGTTATTATACTTTCAAGGTAAGTGGATAATTCTGCTGGGATTTTGGTGGGGATTGCAATGAATTTTTAGATTTCTTTTGGCAAGATTTCTATCTTTACTATATTTATCCTACATATCCATATGCATGGTAGATCTTTCTGTTTTATGGTATCTTCTTTAATTTACTTCTTTAAAGTGAAAGACCTAAAAAGTAATGTTAATGATGGACTAACCTAGAAACCAATATCTGTTCCTTGGAATTTGCTAGCTTCCTCTCACAAGGCACTGAGATAAGAAGAATTCACACTGCCCCTCCTTTCCTGTGAGTCAACAGGTGGTAAATAGTGTCAAGAGATAGCTGTAACTCTGGTTTGCCCAGATAAGATTAATTAGCACACCTGAGGCCCTAAGGTCTGCTGACCCTAATAGCACACCATCCGGCCTCCAAGGGTCAGGTACTCAATGGACAGAGGGTCCCACCCCCTCCCTAAGCTTGTGGGGTTGCTTTTAAAAACACCTGGGCCCAGGGGAGGGGGCTTCTCTCTAGCCTGCATGCTGGAGGAGCCCGTTTGTGCAAACGTTTCCTGTTCATTAAAGCCTCTTGCGTTTTGCAGCAACTGGACGGACATTGACTTCTTGGGGTATCGACCGAACCTGGAAGACTCCTCATTCTGAGGGTCTTACAAAAGACCCAATATTCTTGCTATATAAATCTTTCACATGTTTGGTAAGCATTAGTCAAACATAATTTATGTTGTTTGTGGCTATTGTAATGGGTAATATTTCTCTGATTTCTATCTGAGCCCCTTTGTCATCTGTATATTGTAGTATATTGTAGGGCTACTGATTTTTTTGATCTTCTCTTGTATCTTGCTCGTTTGCAGAATGTTTATGTCAGCTGTAGCAGTTCCCTGGTAGAGCTTTTTGTGTCCTTTATGTAAACTATCATATCATGTGCAAATAATGATAGTTTGACTCTTACTTTCCAATTTGCATCCAGTTGATCTCTTATTGTTGTTTTACTCCTTTTGCAAGAACTTCAAGGACAATATTGAAGAACTATGGACAGAGAACAGACTTATCTTGTTCCTGATTTTAGAGGAATCACCTTAAGTTTCTCTGCATTCTGTTTGATGTTGGCTGTTGGTTTACTGATTATCCCTGTCTCTCCAAGACCTTTATCATGAAATGGGGTTGAACTTTATCAAAGGCTTTTTCAGCATCCAGTAAGATGATCACATGGTTTTTCTTTTTCAGTTTGTTTATATGGTTGATCACATTGATAGATTTTCAAATGATAATGTAGAGAGCTGCGAAGTGCCATGCTTTAAAGATGGCACTGGCTTCCCCTTCCAACTTCCAGATGGTGAGCGCTCTCTGTCATAAACAAGTCCTTATTTGTCTAAGCCTGTTCAGCATGCCTGCTTCCCTATAAGAGCATCCTATCTGCAGGGTCCACATTGCTCACTAGCGTTGGTCTGCACAAGGGGATTTAACTCTGTTTCCCTGGAGTTAGAAGAAGAAGCATGTTCAAGGATCATGATTAAACTGCTAGAAGATCTCCCCTGAGTTGTGTCTTCCTTGTTGATTGAGGTTGGGTGTGACATGATAAACCATCCCTGCAATGCAGGAATGAAGCCTCCTTTGTCATTGTGGATGACTTCCCTCATGTGTGCCTGGATTTGATTTGCTAGTGTTTTATTGAGGCCTTTTTCATTCGTGTTCATGAGGGATATTAGTCTGTAGTTCTCTTTCTCGTTTGTATCTTTTTGTATCTTTGGTACCTAGGTACTTGTGGCCTCATACAGTGTGGTAATATGCCTTCTGTTCCTATTGTGTGGAACTATTGAGGAATATTGGTATTTGCTTTTCTTTGGATTTCTAGTAGAAGTCTGCACTGCAGCCATCTTGCCCTGGGATTCTTTTGGTTGGGAGGGTTTTGATGACTTCCTCAATTGTGTTAGAGTCTATTGGTCTATTATCCAGAGGTTCCGCCTCCCACATCAGTTGGTGAGACATGGGGAGGCCTGGCTGGGACCCCAGGCCTTGTACCATAGTGCACTACAGGACAGCCCAATAGAAGGGACAATATGCCTTCTATCCAATCCACCAAAACCTTGGAGAAAGAGAATTTGAGAGAACGTGTGGGAGGGGCATAGAGAGCTTGAAGATTGCACTGAGCATGCCCTGTTCTAGGAGCCAGAAGTGGAGAGCAGGTCATGAGCAGTGTGCTCATGTTTGATTGGGGGTGGTACGTGGGGGAAGGGGTTGCAGCTAGGCAGGCGGGGATGGTGTGCATGGGCTAATGTGTTTATAGGGTTTTCTAAATGGCCTGTCAAAGTGCACTATTAATGGCGAAAGGCTACATTTTCGGGCAGGGGAATATGATCTGTGAGGTGTGTTGCACATGGCATGGGCCAGTCGGTAGCTCCAGGAGGGCATAAAGGGGGCTTTTAGAGACAAATCAGGTGAAAGGGGAAGCGGATGGAAAGGAAGATGCAGGGATGGGGGGGGAGCGATTGAAAGCATGCTTTGCCCATGCTAGCTAGGGCTAGCCACATCAGAGTCTCAAGGATGACAGTGTCTCTGCCCCTTGACATAATGATCTCAAGGCAGCTAGATATGGGGAGGCCCCCCTGGGACCCTGGGCCCTGCACCACAGTGCACTACAGGGACAGCCCAAGTGAAGTGACAATGTGCCTTCTAACCAATCCACCAGAACCCATACAACCTAGGAGAGAGAGAATTTGAGAGCTCCTGGGGAAGGGGCAGAGAGAGCATGAGGCTTGCACTAAGCATGCTCTGTTCTAGGATACCAGGTGGGCCTGAAGCACTGCACCATCCACCACAACCAGAGCAGTATGTGCCCAAATGAGGTAGAGCTGTGCATGAAGTGAAGGTGAGGGCAGCCAGGCCCAAGGGAGGGGACTGCAGAAGGCCTGTTTGCTGGGCTGTGGTGGTGGCCTGGTGTGGTGAACTCACCTAAGCCATGGCTCAGCAGGCAGTGACAGTGGCAGTAGAGCTGGGATGAGTCATCAGTGCTGTGCTGAAAAGATGGCAGGGCTGTGAGTGGGCTGGGCTGTGAATGGCCTGCAATTGTGATGGTGATCCTGAGTTTGGAACCTAGGAATAAGCGGTGGAGCCACTGCTAGCTGGGCCTGTTTTCTGCCCACTCATAGAACCTTGGGCCTGCACATTTTCTTCCTGGTCTCTCTTTTGGGCAGGGGCCTCTTTCCTCCTGCTTGAGGCACAGAATGGACCCAATATCTAGTATTGCAAGATTACAGCAGCCACACCCACCACTGCCTAAGCTTCTGGCACTCCACTCCTGCATGGTAGTCCTTGTCATACCACTGCCCCTTCACAGGCACTGCAATGGAGTAAGGGCCCCTGGCTGAAGATATGGGTGTTCACCTGGAACCCATCAGGTCCATACTGATGCTCTGCAGCTCCATCCAGAGGTAAATCTGCTGCCAGATATGCTGCTCGAGCCCAGGCCACCAGGAGAGCTACAGGGCTAAACCAAGTGCCATTCCAGGCCAGATCATACAATCTGTGGCCACCTTGGTTGAACTTGAAAGCTGGTTGCTCACTAGTTTCCTCTCTCTTTGGTCTGCAGGACTAAGAGACAGAGGAGGGGCACCGAGGCCCCATGTGTGGGAGGAAGCTTTAGCTTTGCACACTTGCATGGATTTTAGTTGTTTTTTTGGCCTGTGGTTCGGCTCAGATTTCTCCTAATAGTTGTAAACTCGCCATTGTTCCCTGGCTGCTTAGAAACTTGCATCCGGATTTTTTTTTCAACTGAGAGCCATTGGTGTTCAAGTTTTGGCAATGAACCCCGTGAATGCTACTGCTCTCTACATTTCCACCAACCGCCTAGTGCTCAACCATGACCCTGGAGACCCCAAGGCATTTCAAAAGATTATCAGGATCCTGCCTTACTTGCGACAGTCCCTCTCTTGCTGTGTTTGTGGACATTTGCTACAAGATCCTATTGCACCCACCAAATCTACCTGCCAACACTATGTCTGCAAAACTTGTAAAGGCAAGAAAATGATGTTGAAAACTTCATGTAGCTGGTGCATAGACTATGAGCACTTTGAGGAAAACAAGCAGTTAAGCATCCTAGTAAACTGCTATAAGAAACTATGTGAATATATAACCCAGACAAGACTGGCACAGGACATAAGAGAAGCAGTTGACTGTTCTTCTTATATTTTAGCTTTACTCAATGAAGGATCATTGTTTTGTGAGGACACAGAGAAACCTTCAGACTCATCCTTCACTCTGTGTTTGACACATTCCCCTTTACCTTCAACCCTATAACCCACAGCAGATCCCCATGCTAATTTATCTCCAAAGTCTGAAATTGCCCTCAGCATTGCTATTGGCAGTTCTGTTGTCAATGATTTGCCTAATTACAAAGGAGTTTCAATAGATAGATTTGGTATAAATATCTCCTCACCCAAACATCCAAATATGATTGACATGTGTAATACTGTTGACATAAAAACTGAGGACCTGTCTGAGAGCCTGTCACCTGTCTGTGACATGGTAACCACTGACTTGTGCTCCACAGGTATTGATATCTGGAGTTTGAGTGAAGAGACAAAACCTGGTGACTCTTTTTTTGCTGAGTGATGAGGAAGTAATCTGCAGTTTGGATGTCCTAATTTGTATACAAAATTGGAAGCCACTGTATCCAATGAAACTTTTTTGAAGCTTTCTTGCAAGTCTCTTAACCATAATATTTTTATGTCTACCAGCCCTACACCTCATGTGTTAGCAAGTACAGCAGCAACTCCAAAGGTAGCAAAGTTGAATCGAAAAAGAACCAGATCTGAAATTGACAGTGAAAAAGTTCAGCCACTTCCAATTTCTACCATTATCAGAGGGACAACACTTGGGGCTTCTGCTCTTGTGATGGTGAAGCATGAAAGGAAAATCATCCTTCAACTTATAGCTACAGTTTCCAATGGAGGCATAACAACCAAGACCACCAAAAGTGTACTTTTATCTACTAAAAGCATGAAAAATAGTCATGAACATGGATCCTAGAAATCCCACTCTAAACCCAAGCCGGGAATTCTTAAAAAAGACAAGGCAGGAAAGGCAAAGATTCTTAGTCATCATGTCATGCCAGGAAGTCCTACCATGACTGTGTACAAAAAGCCTCAGGGAAAGAAAGGATGTAAATGTGGGCATGATATGCAAAATCCAAGTAATTTTACATGCAGCAGACAGTGCTGCCATTGTTACTCTAACCAGAGAGCCTGCGTACATTGCAGATGTTGTGTCTGTCAGAACTCCTACATGGCCAATGGGGAGAAGAAGCTGGAGGCATTTGCTGTGCCAGCAAAGGCCTTGGAGCAGAGCAGACTCACATTGGGCGTTAATGTGACCAGCAATGCTGTGCGCAACACAAGTACCAGTACCAGTGTACCAATGTCACAGGGACCCCAGTAATCACATTTGATGGGAGATGCCATTATGTAAATATGTTTCTCATACTGGTTAATGAATAAAGCACTGTTGGCCAATAGGGAAGGAAGATAGGAGGGACTAGGAGACAAGGAGGATAGAAGAAGTAGGAAGGAGGAGTCAAGATGGAGACTCTGGAGAGAACAGAACCGCAGTTCCTCTGCTCTTGGTAAGACGACATGGAAATACATAGAAATGGGTTAATACTTAAGACAGAGCTAGCTGATAAGTAACTAGTAACTGGCCAACAACATAATATCAAATACCGAGTCTCAGTGTGTTAATTGGGGCTGGTGCGGCTGCAGGACAAGACTGGCAGCAGGAGAAAAAAAAACACACTCCTTACGTATGGTGCCCATTTAAAATTTAACAAAAGCTTAAAAAGGTTTTAGAACAGAGACAAGCAAGGTTTTTTGGTAGCAGTGTTTTTCTCGGTTGGACTCTGCTTTGTGAGAGACAATTAGATATTTGCGCGGCTCCTTTAAGGGACGGTTCCTGACTCAGCAAAAGCTGCAAAAAACTGCATGGCTTTGTAGAATCACAGCTAACAATGTATTGGTGTGTATGAGAGATGCCAATGGCAGCGACCACATCTCCAAGCCGGCAGCATGCTTGCTGAATGGCAGTGCAGACCAAGGCCGTGGGCACAACTTTCAGTGCTGGCGGTAAAAACACCTGCCGCAATCTTTGGTAAACCACAGCAAGAACAAATATCACTTTCATTTCAGCAATATTGTTGTTTACCAGATAAAAGACTCATGGCCAGAAAAATATAAACATTTACAGTAAAGACAAAATCATATTAAGAAAAACCTCTAAAGGTTTTCATTGTGTTTTAAAATATACATAGACATAGTGAAAAAATTAAATGGTTTTAAAAAGACAAAGAGGAACTGGGTGTGGTGGCACACAACTTAAATCCCAGAATTTGAGAGACAGAGGCAAGCAGATCTCTTGTGATTTCAAAGTAAACCTGGTATGCAGAGTAAATTCCAGGACAGATAAGAGTTACATAGAGAAACCCTTTCTCAAAAAATAAAATGTAAAACAAACAGAGTAATAATAAAGCCACGTAAAGATGAAAAGCTCAGAGAGAATCTGGTTAGTATATGGTGTTATATTGTCTTTGTATCTTTTGACTGCTTAGGAAATAACAACTGTTAAAACAAATGGTGCTGGATCAATTCAATTTATATATTTTAAAAATGCTTTGACTCAAAAATTTAAGTTCATGTACAAGTTACTGGGGAAAAGGATTTCTATTTTTGTTTCCACAGAAAATGAAAAGCTGTGGATTCCTTCCAGACTAATGTGGTTTGAGCAAGCCAGACCCCCTGAAACAGCGTACCAGATGATCCTTCATTTAAAACAGCTTGAACAAGCCAGCCTTGCAGACTACAGCCAGGATTTCTGTGTCTTCTTAGGATCCCTATGACAGTGCCCCCTATCAGCAGGAAGTAGTTTGGAAAGAACAACGCCCAAATTCCAAAATATTGTTTATAAATGTTTGTTTTCATTTTAATGGGGTTGGTCATAAATGGTTAATGATCACAACCAATATGTCTTTAAAGGCAAAAAGGGGATTATGGTATAGATATGATTACTTTGCTTTGGAATGTATTTTCATTTATTGATACAAATTTAAGGTCAATTTTGTGATATGTATATTTCTCCTCTTGTTTAGGTATTGTGTTTATATAGCTCATTTATAAATGTAATGTATAATGTATGTATAATGTATTACAGATTATAAATAATTTCCTAGGATAGTCAAAGCTTAGAGTTAAGTTAGTTAGGTTTTTCAAGATACACAGAGATGTATTTGAGAGAGATAGGAATTCTTCAAACCTTTCAAAGACCTGCAGAATATGGCATTTAAAATGGTTTAGGGTTAAAGGCAAGCACCACCACAACCTGGATCCTAAAACAGACTTTAGCATTACAAAGTTACTGCCATTTTTAAGTTCTTTCAGGGTCAGATTAAAACTGACACTTTGAAGAATTTAAGTAGTAATAAGAAACAGCAAGTAAGGCCAGGAATGCCATTAAAGTTTTCAACAGAAAAATTAGTATAATAATTATTTAATAGTACATGAGTAATAATAAACAGAGGTTCACAATTCACTGACAGTACTTCGAGTATTGGTCCAGAACATGAGGAATAGAGGAAAGGCTGAAAAAAGAAAAGATAAAACTTGGGGAAGGGACATCTTGCTTATCCTTTGATATATTCTTAGTAAGCTTCTTATGAGGAATAGATTCCTGTTCCCTCCTTTTGGGGGTAGATGGAAGAAATGGGAGGCTTTTAGGAATTCAGTAGGAGTTATCTTTCAATGTGACCAGCTCATGAGCAGCCTACTCAAGCATTGCATCAAGAGGAGAAAACAGTTCATCTGGGGAACTTCAGTGATTAAGCCCACAGTGCCCTTGGGACCGATAACCCCAGCTCCATGTGGTGGGAGTAGTAGTGTGCACAGGACATGAAGCAACCTTGACATGAACCACAAATGCCCTGGATTTAGACAATTGCATTTTCTCCAAAGCATCTTCATTATGTTAAAGGAGGGGATCTATTTCATTCTCAATACCTGAGGGTCGAAGTCTAGGTCGCCAGGCTGATAATGGCTGTACTATGTTCATTTGTGGGTTTGAGAAAGAGCTATGTTCCTTCTTTGTGAGTCAGGACCTAAACACATGTCTTGCTTGCTCAGTCAACCCCTCAACAAAACAGTGTTTACCTTTTCCAACAGTTCTCCTCTGGGCTCATCTTGCCCTTCTGACTGAACTATGATTTTCTCTAGAAGAAAACTTGACCATCTGGCAGACCACTCCAATAATTCCCCCATAAGCAGCCTGAGAGTGACCTCTTCTATGATATGAGGATGGGCCAAGGGGCTGTTTGTAAATCAGGAGTTTCTCCTTTGACATGATTTGCAGCCAAACTCCTACAGAGGCATATGCAGATACAAAAAGAGATAATTGTTACATGGCTTAACATTGTGTTTAGGTCAACTGCATTTGCTTTTTACCTGGTTGTCACAGGCACTTAAAATCAAGAAAGAGAAGCAGGATCCAGATGACAAACAAGATATTAGCTTTTTCCCCTCCTAGAAAGCTAGATGATGGCTCTAAGAATGTAGGAGTTTTACCCTGAAACTCAGAGCAAGTGCTTCGAAAATGCATAGTAATGAAAACAGTAGACTTCCTAGAAGGTTTACTATTTGGAGAGAAATGAAACTAGGAAGTTTGTATTTGTGAGCAATATTGTTAGTCAACACATGTTCAATAGCAGGTTAAAATCAAAAGAAAGCAAAAACTAACTGCATTATTCGAGGTTCTCTGCATGAACAAGGATGGTAGGATGAATCTCTCCATGAATGTAATGCATGGATTTATTATAATGTCTCATAGGCTGTGGTTCAGGTAGTGCAAAAATGGCTGCCTAACAATGGGCATCTGAAGACTATAGCAGTTGTTTAGTTCATCAGGGTACATGTCTCAGCTGGTCATCATTATACTCTTAAAGTCCAAAGGAGAAAGCTCTAAAGCTTGTAAAGTAATAAACTTGGTAGCGGTAGCTAGAGCAAGCAGCAACAGAAGGAGAGCCTCCTCCTTCAATACCCTTTATACATGAAGAATACCACCAGATGGTACAACTCATATTAAGGTGAATCTGATTCTTCCTTATGTGTTTTGTTTTATTATTGTATTTAATTTTTGATTGCTGACAGCCTCCTTAGTTCTGATATTAAACATGTGCACTGCCATCAAGTAGTTAAAGATGGATCTCATCATCTAATTCCACATAAAGCTTCCCTGAGTGGCTTTGACAGTTCTGTAACACATTCTGCCTTTCTGAAATACTATATGGGAACCCATTCCAACTTGTCATGGATACAGAGAGCTCAAATAACAACTATTTTCCCTAAGATATTATCTTTCCTACCATAGGTTGTCTGGGCCTTCTTGGTGAATATCTCCTATCTAAAAGCAATATATCTGGGCATATACAGGCTTATAGACACCCTTCAAGCAGGGAATATGTGAAAGTATGCCATTCTTTAAGGCAGATAATATGTGCAGTTATGGAGTGTCTTTAGTATTAGGGGAAGCAATTCCTATTTGCTCTTTATACATATTAAAAGAACACCTCTGCCATTGCCCTACCATTGGTTGACTAATGTTTGACAAATGAATTAAATGGAGCATTCAGTATTTGTAGTGAGATAATTGCCTTGTCCCTGCCTGCAGCACAGACCACGCCCATTGGGGGTGGAGACAGGGCTGGATGTGACCCAGGGGAAATAATTTTGAGGAGCATACTGGGAGAGCTCTCTTCCCTGCAGCACAGGAACAGATTCCTGGGAACAGGAACCTGCTGGAGTTCATCTGTCTATGTTGTAAGTTATTTCTCCCTGAATAAACATCTATTCAGCCTATTTTCTTCTCCTGATCCTTACCAAACATCAATATCTGGTGTCAGAAGTGGAATTCGGATTTTTACCGGACCTGGTTTTCACCAAGGCAGCAGATGCTGCTCACTTCCCACACCAACCCCAAATGGGCAGGGTTCCTTGCCTAACCAGGTGGATATACCACAGCTTGTGGGACATTTGCCTCTGCCCTACAACTTTATCTCCACAGCGGCCCTGAGAAAGCTTGCACTGCTTCTCATCTTTTACCATTTCCCCACTTTGCATTTGCAGCTGTGGCGCACATGGCACCTGCCCAGCTGGTGTGTTTCCTGCAGCCCAAAGGTGCCAGTAAGAGGCAACACCTGTTAGCCCTGGGGTCCCCGAAATTTGCACAAGGCTCCTTTCACTTATTCATTTAACAAAATTTTGCTTGCCTTAGTTTGTTAAGGGATATTCTACAGGGAACAAGATCAGAAGGATTATCTGCTGCTGGATCCTATTTGGTGGGTCTCCTCCAGGCATTACCACCACAAGTTGAGATCAACAACTAAAACCATCAAAGTTCAAGGATAGCAGAATTACACCTAAGGTAAATGCAATAGTCTTCACAATTTAAGAAGATATAATATATGAGATCATTTGTTCCATACCTAGGGTGGATAATCTTATGATGCAAGACTTTAGAAATCCTTTTACTTCATATATACAAGGAATTTTAAGAGAAGAATATCATGGTTTAAAAAATATATACTTTTTTTGGTAGTAGAATGGGTATCAATGTTATGATAGTATAAATGGTTTGATATTAGTGCAAACAATAAGGAAATTTTACAAACCATAAGAGTCTTAGTAACAGGGGTTCAAAATATGGAAAATGACAATAGAGAGCTTAAAAACAAAATGCATAATATTGAAAATAACAGTGAAGAGCTCAAAATTAGAAGGGAAAATACAGAATGCTTAGAGAAAAATTCAGAATATTAGAGAGGCAAATAAAGAGCTTACAGGTAGAATACAAAACATGGAACATAAAAATGACCAACTAGAAAACAGAATTTGTTATATGTTAAATGCTTCAATAACCAAAGCAGAAACAGTGCAATGCAATAACATGCTGGCAGAAACAGCTCGTTCCTTATTGAATGAAGCTGCTAATAAGGTTAAAAAACAGGAACACCAGATGGAAAGTATAGCAGAAGCTGTTCCATGTCTGAGGATAATCAAAACCTAGCAGAAAGAACATTGTTTCTGGAAGGCTGTTTACATGCCATTCAGATAATATATTAGAATGGGAATATGTAGAATATGGAATCATTTGTAGATGGAGCAAGCAAGAGACTTATAGATTCATGAAGTCTCTAGAAAGTTATGTGGCTCAAGATCAGACACTCAAAGAAACAATGCTAAATAGATTTTAGACCTTTGAAGACTGCTGAACCCTGCCAAATCAGAGTAAGACAGGCTTCTTACCTTCCTGCTTTTGTTGTGGTCTGCCAGGTATTCTAGGCCTTAGCCAAAACTGGCTGTACCAACCTTGCTGTGAGACCTTGGGTGACTGCCTAGGTAACATGCTGTTTCAGTCCTTGCTGCACCATTTGGAAGTTGACCATCTACACTTCCTGCCTACCCTAGTATTGTTATTTTCCTTCTCAGGTCTTTCATGAGGTTGAATATTAAATTGTCACAACTATTATTCTGTCTTCCTAGTTAGATATATTACTTACTACACTTAAGCTTTCCAGCTTTGGAAAGCACTATTGTAAACCCTGTTTTGTCTTTATGCTAGTACTAGATAGTTAGGTCATAAGTTTATATTTACTCAATTTTCCTTTTCTTAGAGCACACTTCTTATTCATTGTTTTGTATATAGTTTTTGTATCATGCCTAAATAAATCTTTTCTTAGACTTAAAGGGGAACTGTAGTGAGATATTCACTTTTTTCACACCTGCGGCATAGACCAGGGCAATTGGGCTGGAGACAGAGCAGGAGTTACCTGGGGGAACTAAGTCTGAAGAGGGGGCTCTGAGATCTATATTGCTTGCAGCATATAGAATCTCAAGGGAAAGCATCACAGTAAGATTTAAATAAATAAGCAAGATGTTAACTTTAGCCACAAAACCTCTGAGTAAGAGTGATTGATAAGAGAAAAAAATAAAAATAGAAAAGGAGAGAGTTGTTTATGATAAGGATGTCTGATAAAATGAGGGAGAGAATAAAGGTAATATAAAAGGATATAGAGGTTCAAAGAAATTTTGTAAAAAGTTCAGTGAAAGATGTAAACTGTTGGTTGTGGACTCTCATATCTATAAACATAAATTTAAGATTAGTAATATGCATCAAAAATTTTGACCATACCATTCTAATTGTTTAAAAGTTCCATTTATTTCTCTAAAGAAAATTTTATGTACTTGTTAAAAAGTTCTGGAGATTGCCTCCAATATGGCAAGACCAGCCATTTGTGCAAAATACTGTTCTTGTGTGGACTGTTTGACTTTGTGCTGTATGAACTGGATATGCAGAACCCACAGGAAAGTGACTGCTGTTACAACATACACATTGCTACAAGATTCCTGCTTCATGGAAGAGTCTGCTAGACAGTCTAACCAAAAGTTAAGATGCTCATTTTTTATGATACAAAAGGCAATGCGTCCTTGTTTTAGCTACATTTGGTAAGCGTAAGCTATTTAGGTAAATTGAGTCACATAGATGTTTCATATTTCCCTAAAAGGAGATTCAAATTAATATCAGTATTTTTAAAGCTAAAATGGGCAATACAAAGTTTTCGTTTTATAAAAGCTGTTTCACCTATTATAAAATGATATGAAACACAAGATACTGGCCATCCTTATAAATTAACTGTTGGCTATAATCAAACTAAGTATTAATGATTAATAACAGGGATAAACATCACTCTGTCTCCCATACATGTTCTAAAAGTTTAAGCTTAAAACAAGTAACTCATACAAAGTTGTCTATTTAGATATACCTAGACAGACTTCTAATACTACAGAGATCTGTATAGATAAGGTATTTGAATGTTAACTAAAAAGCTGTAATAATATCAGACAAAGAATCACTGGTAATAAAAATTAACCTAGGCCTGTAAAGAAGATTATGAGGCAGCATGGATTGTTAGGACACTGACCAGGGTGCAAGATGCTCAACTACAATGACTGCTGCCAGGTAGGACCAAGCTTAGGCATTGTAGAGTCTATAGGGTATTGAAAAATTGCTTGTACCAACTTTGCCTAGACAAAATAAGGTCAGAAATTTCCATGTCCCTCTTCCATAGAGGAAAGACAAAAAAAAAAAAAAAAAAAAAAAAAAAAAAACCCTCACATTATGTCCTTGGTGAAGAACTTCTGCCCTCAATGCCATAGACAATTGGTTATGGCTAGGAGTATATTGACTGGTCCCTGTCTTTTTTTTTTTTTTTTTTACTATATTGAACAGTTAATTAAATATATCCTTCTCAGATCTGATAGTATTAATGGCTGGGCTAACCATAACATTGTCAGCTTGGCAGTATTAGGCAGCCTTAATATGGCTCCTCAATAAGGATCTAAAAATATAAAGACATATATGTCGTTTTTGAACATTTATTTATTAATTATGCATACAGTGTTCAGCCTGCATATATCAATGGCATAAGTACATTCCTTCTCTTTTACAGATACCCAATATCTACTTTTTCTACAATATGGATTTCAGCTAAGATCGGTAATAGTAATATATCTGAATCTTTTATGTCCTTTTATATAACACAGTTCATATTGGCTTCAGAGGATAAAATGTCATAAAGCTTGGATCCACTTCTTACATGTTAACAGGATTGCAGATAAGTACAGCCTTCCTGAGGATGGAATTTTCTCCCCGGTCTTCCTGTTCTTCACTAAAGGTAAGGAACTAAGATTTCCAATTAAATATATACATTTTAACTTCTGTTCCCACTTTGACCATGTCTCAGCCGATTTGTGCTTCTGGCAGATGAGCATCAGTTGCTGACTACAGCCTGCTCCTCAATATTGCTCTCCCTGGACTTAAGGTGAACCACTCCAGCGGTTGTGAATCTTCAACAGGGTGTAAAAACTAATGCCTTTGATAAATGTTTGATTTTTCTTAATTCCCTTTCCTTTTGATGGTATTGCCAACATTTTAGCATACTTGCCGCTCAGAAAACACTGCAAAAGTAAGCAGGAAGTAATATAGGCATATCTCTGACACATCAGTGTTTTGATTTTCAAACACCTGTCACCTGGAGTTCTGTTGACTATAAAGCCTCCTTGAGCAGATTATTACTATTATGCCTATGGGTTTCATCAACCTCCAAGGAAACGACTACTGACTGCAAAAGCAAAAGGTTTTTATTGCTAAAAAACAAGCCAGCTGGGACCTCACTCTGTCAGAAAAGTAAGGTAGTGGTTTAAATTTGTGAAGGGTTTTTAGCAGGGTAAACAGAAAGGGAAGGTTGAGACCACTAGTCTCATTTCACAAGGTTTCCAAGATCAGGCAGTTCATAGAGTACAAAGTTCATTTGCAAGGTCATCATGGATCTAAGTTAATAGTATCTCTCACTTGTTTATGTAAGATTGATAAGCACACCTGAAATGTTGTGGGTCTTCCTATGTTTTTACTTCTTCTGAGAACAGGGTGTGGGCTCTGTACTCTGTAGTCAGGGATTTATCTACTGGTAGAAATTATTTTTCTGTTTATTTTTTCCTTCTTGCAATAAGCCCTAATTTTATACCTTTTAGTTATGAATTTTTCCATCATATTCCCTCTTTGCTATGGACATTAGAGGCCCAATTTTTGTGCCTCCAATAGATAAAAGACTTCTGGTGTTTTTTTGGTGTACAGGTTAGTCACCTAGCCCCCTATGTATAGGAGTTTCCTTTTGATATAGCATCTCAAGCAGGGAAAAGGTGAAATGTATTCTTTCATGTACTACTTCCTGCTTACTTTTGCAGTGTGTTTTCTTGGGCAAGAGAAGGGTAAAATTCTATTCAAAACCAAAATAAAATAAAATAAAATAAAATAAAATGGGTGGGGGATTCAGGAAATGGAAGATTTATCAGAGGCATTAGTTTATAGACCCTGTTGAAGATTCACATTGGCTGTGCTGGTTCACACTAAGTCCAGAGCAGCATTTAGGAACAGGATGTAATCAGTAACTGATGCTCATTTTCCACAAGCAGAGATCTGCTGAGACATGTTTAGACTTGGGAACATAAGTTAAAACATATATATTAAATTGGATCTCTTTAATGATCAAGAAGGATAGCAAAGCCAATCTATACATGGATCTCTCGTGACAGAAGAAAAATGTAGAAGCTTCTAACCCAAATCTGTAGTTTTTTGCTAGGACTCAAAGGCATAAGTACATTCCTGCTGTTTTACAGATAACAAATATCTATGTTTTCGATACAGATTGGTGATGATAATATATCTAAAACTTTTATGTCCTTTTATACAACACAGTTTATATAGGATTCAGAGGATCAAATGTCATACAGCTTGGATCCACTTCTTACCGGTAAAAAGGACTGCAGACAAGTATAACTTTCCTGAGGATGGAATTTTCTCCCTGGTCTTGTTGTCCTTCTTGATCACTAAAGGTAAGGAATTAAGAGTTCCAATTAAATGTATATGTTTTAACTTATATTTCCAATTTAACCATGTCTCAGCAGATTTGTGCTTCTGGCAGATGAGCATCAGTTACTGACTCCAGCCTGCACATAAATACTTCTCTGGACTTTCTGTGAACCATCAGAGCCAATGTGATTCTTCAACAGGGTCTATAAACTAATGCCTCTGATAAATGTGCATTTTGCTGAATCCCTCCTCCTTTTTCTCCATTTCCTTTTCCTTTTCTTTTTTTTTTTTTTTTTTTTTTTTTTGGTTTTGAATATCATCTGCAAATAGAGTTTAGTTCTTCCTTTCCAATATGGATCCCCTTGATCTCCTTTTGTTGTGGAAGTGTGTAGGGGAGAGTCCACCTGAATTGGTCCCAGAATCTCCTCTAGCTGAGGCCTGGCTATAGGGGACAAAGCCTGGGCTGATACTCAGGATGTTTCTGCATGGATAGCTGGGAATTTTCCCTTTCCGGCTGTTGAATAAGTTAATTATTCTAGTCTGCATTGTGTAATTGTATCTGCAACATCTGCATATTTTGTGGAAGAGGCAGATGATGATCTCACACACTGTAGGAAGAGATTGGGGTTGTCTATTTTAGACAGGGGTAAGTGACATTGAGATTTGCGTCTCTACAGGTATCTACAACGTCTGAGTCTTGAGTAGAAGCCAGGGCCTAGAAACCCTTTGGTGTGTCTTTAAGCACACTCTAACCCTTGAGGAAGTGCTCTTGCTGTTCAAGCTTAACCAGCCAATCAACAAGAGCTGGCCAACCTGACAGCCACAGGCATTGCAGAACACTTCCTGTAAATACACTGTAACCTTTTACTCTTGCTTCAGGCTTCGTTAAGCAGAACAAGTGCCAGTGCATTGATTTCTGTTCTGGGAGTGCTACTGTAGTAAATTGTGAGTGGACCATGGATGAACACAGAAGCCACAATATGGTGAGTGAGGAGATGCTATCCTCAGATAGGGAGGATGGGATGGGGAGGCCTGGGAGTTGGTGTGGCAGGCCCTCCAGGTTGCTTGGTGGGAAACTTTGGCCACATTCAGTGTTCTGTGAGGTACCATATGGTCCTAGCAACTCCCCAGACCTGGGTGCTGGAGTATGAATACTTCACTCAGTAGAAAGCATTTCATTTCCATCAGAGAGCTTTCTGTAGAAAGGCTTGTATAGTCAGCACCAGAGTTCTTTTTGTGCACAGTAAGACAAAGAGACAAACCTAGAGAGGCCTAATTTCTCCAGTGTCTTCTACAACTTCTGCAGTACACATTTAATGTTTAGGTACAAGATTCATGTTAAATTAATTGTGTGTATCGTGTAAAATACATTTTCTTTATTTCTTTACATACTTATATTTATTTATTTTTGATTTTTGAGATAGCTTTTTTCTTTTATTTTTACATATTTATTTTTTTTTCTTATTTTACATATTGATCGAAGGTCCCTCTCCCTCCCTGCCATGCCTCCCAATTCGGCTCCTGTCCTATTTCTGTCCCCACTCCACAGGGAGGGTGATGTCTTCCAGGAGGAGTCAAAAATCTGTCAAATCATTTGGATTAGGGACTATGTCCTCCCTCCTGCCTCTAGGCTAAGGGAGTATCCCTCCATTTGACATGTGCTCCCAAAGTCATTTCATGATCCAGGAATGCATCCTGTTTCCAGGGAGACAACTTTTTTCTATGTATAGCACTGGAGCATGACATGAAAGTTGCACTGTAGAGCAGGCTAGTCCCAAACTCATAGTGACGTACATACTTCTGAATCCTCAGAGTGATATTATAGGCTTGAGACACTGAACATATCCATACATCCATACATGGCATTCTTGTGTTGGATTGCACTCCAATACTAAACTGTGATGTGGAAGAGTAGAATTGTTCATATAAAAGACGTACCAATTCATAGGGATATTGAGACCCACAAAATATGATTTAGCTGAGGGAGTGCTGCCTATAAAATTACACAAAGATGAGTAGTGTGCTAATAAGGCATGTTAGAGATTAGGATGCTAAAATATACATTTGATCTCTAAGATTGTCCCGGACATTTGGCTCCAAACCATGAAAAGGACAAACTCCTAATTCACAGAGAGCCCCCAGGCCCATCTCCTTCTACCAAAACAAGACTGTTAAAATCTGATCAGCAGACATTGCTTGGGCACATTGAACATTAGTGCCTGGTGTTCCAGAAAGGGCCAGTTTTCTACAGAAAATCATAGTCATCCCAGATGGGCAAGATAAACTCAAGTGACAACTGTTTGAAAGGGAAAACCCTTTTGTTTTGAGGGTTGGACTGAGCAAGCAAGACTCTCAATCATGGAGATGGATCAATGCTCATTCTCAAAACTTGAAAATTTATTGGCAGAAACAGTAACAACCTGGAATCTTTGCCTTAGGACTGTTCCATCATGCCCTGAGATATGCAGAATAAAATAGAGCTCCTCCTTTAAAACAAGGAAGATGCTTATGAGGGAATGCCATTGTCTGCGGCCAGAGCTTTTGTGTAGGTGTTATTTCAAATACTGAGAACACAACTCTTAGTTCTGCTGACTTTCTAGAATTCTCCCATTTCCTTCCATTTCCCCCTGGAAATCATAAAGAGGAGGCAATTCTTCATAAGATGATTACATAGAATAAGACATAAGTTAAGCAAGACCTCCCTGCCATAGGTTTTATCTTTTCTTTGTTCTGCCTTTCCTATCTTCCCCATCTTCTGGCACATCTGTGTTCAAAACTGTCATTAAAGTGTGACATGAGAGCATGTCACTAGTGTACTCTGAAATAATTATGGTACTATCTTTTCTGTTGAAATCTTTCATTGGCTTACTGGACCGACTTGCAGTTCCCTGACCCTTTTTAAATTTTTCAAAGTCTCAGCTGTCAGGTGACCCTGGAAGAACTTAAAAATGGCAGCATTAATGGAATGCAAATTATGTTTAAGAGCCAGACAATGATGATAAATGTGTTTAACCCCAGCTATCAGATTGCACATACAGGCATATTTCTGTGAGTTTGAGACTAGTGTGCTCTATAGAGCTAGCCCACTACAACTAAGGCTATAGCACAGGGAAACCAAGAAACACTGTCTCAAAAAAATATCTGTTGTAGGCTTTCTCCTATGTGTACATTAGTGAGAGATAGTTAAATGTTATCATTACAGAGACTATTTTTTTTTCTTTTCTTTATTTACCTCTTTTGTCTATGGAGTTATTTGTTCACTGGAAAGACAAAATCTAGAACAGCTTTACTCCCAGCATTTTAGAATTAATTTTCTGAGACATGCTTTCTCAATTACAATGGTTGCTTTGATCTCAGCTCGTTGCTTTCCAGGGCAATTTACTTTCTTTCCTCTTAAATACACCTCATTAAATTAAGTGACTGTATGCCCTCAGAAGGGAGAAGGATGATTTTTTTTTTGTTTGTTTGTTTTGTTTTGTTTTTTGGACCAAGCATCTTAAGCACCTAATTTGAGGATACCAATTTCTTTTAAGGAAATATTTAATAAACAGAATCTGTAACACTGCACATTCATTTAAAATATAATCCACATCTACATCATAAACGATCTCAGTGAGAACAAGGTAAGAAAGTATGACCCCAGTGTTTTAAAATTGTCCATATGAGTCATGAAGTTGACTGTCCATTACACTTGCAACAAAAAGATTTGCATACTTTCATGTTGAGCATGTATGCTGCCTTCAGACCAGAGTAGAAAGAAGAGTTTATTGCGTGCACTGTAAGGAGAACCAGGGTAGGATATCAGCTGCTGTGTCCATCATTAAAAAGGCTGTGATTGCTGCATTGTGATGGTTTGAATGTGATTGCACCTATAATCTCATAGGGAATGGCAGTAGTAGAAGGAGGAGATTTGTTGCAGTGACTTTGGCATTTTGAGAAGAAGAGTATCATTGGTGATGGGTTTTGGGGTTTCCTATGCTTTGGATATGGAAAGTATATAAGATGTCTTACTGAGGCCTGCATATCAAGATGTAGCCAGCACCATATTTTTCTTCAAATCATGCTCCCTGCTATGATGAAAATAGATGGAATTTCTGAAACTGTGAGTCAATCCAATTACAACTTTTCTTTATAAAATTTGTGGGGGATCTCTTCCTTGCAAGTAGAGTGATGAGTATTCCACCCCTGATTGTCACTGGGGAGACTAGGGTTGGAATCCCTGATAGGGGGAGCTTTACCCAGGAGGCAGAGACAGGTTGACCTCTGTGAGTTAGGGTCCAGGCTGTTCTACAAGAGCTAGTTCCAGGACCACCTTAATGTCACAGAGAAACCCTATCTAAAGAACATCAACAAAAAGATTTGTGGTGGTCTTAGAACTTATACACAGCAATAAAAATCCTAACTAATGTAGGTTCAGTGATTTTCTTCTTTAGATACTCAGGGTGTATTGATTCATGTCATGTGAATGAAGACAGACTAGATTTGTTGGATAAAATTTGGAAGTTATATTGAGCTGGGTATAGCCAATGGTGTGATGTCATTGAGATTTGCATTGATCACAGCTACTCCAGATTTTGCTACCTAGTGCTGGGAAGAAACTGCTGCAATTTCTTTAGGGAAAGGCTTTGAGTGCTCATTAAGAAGGAAATAAATGTTACTTATTTACTCTTTTCCAATTCCCCTGGCTGGTATTGGGAATGCAAATGACTACAAGGATATGGTAGAATGGAGTTCATTTAAGATCTTTGAAGCTGGTGTAGGCACAGTGCAGAAAGAGGTGGGAGAAGGAAGGAACAGGAGCAATTTCTTGCTTTCCCTTGGTGGAAATATCAGTGTGGAGCCTATAATCAATTGTAGATGGTTTACAAAATGTCTGACTGGCCATTTCTTGGTGTCCATAGACAAGGACAATCAATAATCTTGATAAAGTACTGATGTGATAATGAAACCAAATTGCTGACTTTTGTGTAGAAGGTGCAATGAAATCAGCCCCACAGCATGGTCAGTGTGTAAGCTTCAGAGCAGGAGGAGCAGACCTGCCTAACTGTCATTGCTGCAGGGACAGGAAGGGAACATGTGCCCTGTGCTGACCTGGGCACTGGCCCTTTTCCTCTGAGCCTCTCTGTGTGTAGGTTCTCTTTGGGGAGTGAAATCTTTGTGTCCACACTGGGCTGTGGTGGGGCACAAGTTTTATTCAAGCACTTGATAGGCAGAGGCAAGAAGCTCTATGTGAGTTTGAGGCCAGTATGATTTTCAAAGAGAGTTCTAGTGTAGGTCCCAAACATAAAGAGACAGCCTGCCTTAAAAACCAAAAGAAAAACTAAAGGAAATAAAACAAAACAAACAAACCAAAACGAAACTAATATTGGTGTTCAATATGAAAGACAAAGTTTCTTTTAGTATGAGTTGGGAGCATCCAAGGGAAAAACTGAATGTTTGCTTCTGGAATTTATGAATATTGCAATCCACAATCAGACTTTTCTTACATTTGCCACACACAGTTTAGAAAACAGTGGAAAATGGTCATGAGAATCATCTTTCAGCAATACAAGATCACAGCTCTTTTAACTTTCCACACTCACTAGCTACAATAGCATGTCTCAGGAACGTTGAGCTCCTGGAGAAAAAAAGGAATTTCTTATCCGCTCTTTTCTCAAGTGTGCATGGTGTTTAGTGGGTGGACAGGGCAGTTTCCACATGCTGTGGCATTATACATGTGGTTGGAAGTAGAAATTAAATCATTGTTCTGTATTAAATTTTGTGTGGGCATGATGGGGCTGGTTTTGTCTTAAACCACAAGGAGCCTTGAGAGTTTGCAGAAACATAGAAAAAGATTACCACCATTTTTAGAGAGAACTCTAAACCATGAGGCATTTCTGTTGGGCAGAATGCCAGTACCTGGAGTGTCAGAAGAAGACAGCGAGCATTCTTCTGAGTTAATTTTGTGGGAGTTGTGAATTCTTTTTATGTAAGATCTAAATAACTAGCACGATGGGTAGCTGGTTAACATTGGTAAAGATCTCGGTTTTCCTGCCTGAATTTCCTCTGGTGTTTCGATAAAAATTTGATTATATTTTCCAGCTTTTGTTCTTGTCACTGTCTCTGCATCTTGGCTTTATCCTTTCCCAAACATTGTACACCTTCTTGATTACCATATATTTGTTTTAAATATAAAGGTCACAATATGTCAAAGTATAACCTGAACGTTTCCTGGATTTCCTCTGTGTCCATTGTTATGTCCTCCTTTTCATTTCTGATTTTGTGAATTTGCATGTTCTCTCTCTGCTTTTTCATTAGTTTGGATAGAGGTTTGTCTATCTTGTTGATGTTCTTGAAAACCCAACTCTTTGTTATATTGATTTTTTTGTATTGTTTCCCTAGTTTCTGTTTTATTGATTTCAGCCCTCAAATTGTTTATTTTCTGGCATCTACTCCTCCAGGGTGAGTTTGGTTCTCTCTGTTCTAAGGCTTTCAGTTGCACTGTTAATTCTCTATTGTGACTATTCTCTGTTTATGTTCATATGGGCACATAGTGCAATGAACTTCTCTGGTACCACTGCTTTCAAGGTGTCCCATTAGTTTTGGTATGTTGTGTCCTCATTCTTGTTGAATTTTAGGATGTCCTTAATTTCTTTTTTTTTCTTCTTTGACACAGGTATGGTGCAATTGAACATTGTTGAGTTTGCATGAGTTTGTAGTGTTTCTTCATTTTGTGTTGTTGTATTCCAATTTTAAAGCATGCTGGTCATTTAAGATACAGGGGACTCTTCCAATTCTCTTGTAACTCTTGAAGTTTGTTATACCACCTACTATTTGGTTGATTTTAGAGAAGGTTTCATGTGGAGCAGAGAAGAAGTTTGTTCTTTTGTGTTTGGATGGAAAGTTCTATAGATGTCTGTTAAACCCAATTGAAACAAAACTTCTGTTAATTCTTTTCTTACTTTGTTAAGTTTATGACTGGTGGTCTTGCCTATTGATGACATTGGCATGTTGAAGTCTGCCACTATAAGTGTGTGAGGCTTTAGGTGACATTTGAATTTTAGTAGCATATCTTTTATGAATGTAGTTGCCTTTATATTTGGAGCACAGTTAGTCAGAATTGATACTTTGTGTTGATGGATTTCTCTTGTGATGAATATGGAATGACTGTTTTCATCTCTTTTGATTAATTTTGGTTTGAATTCTAACTTGTTAGATATTAGGACAAACACACCTGCTTGTGTTTTGGACCCATTTGATTTGAAGATCTTTTCTTATCCCTTTACCCTGAGTTTATGTCTATCTTTGAAGCTTAGATGCATTTCTTGTATGCAGTAGTGAGATGGATTCTGTCCTCATATCTACTCTGTTAACCTGTGTCTTTTTACAAGCAAGTTAAGACCATTAATGTTGAGGGAGTGTAAGGAGCATGGAATGTTAATGCTTGTTTGTTTTAGATTTGAATTTGGAAGTGGTATTGTGAATTTATTAGTCTTGCTTTACTCTTGATTTGTGGTGAAGTGGATTATCTGTTGCCTACATATTTGTGAGTATAGTTAACTTCCTTGGCTTGGAGTTTTCCTTCCAAATCTTTTTTATGGCTGGATTTGTAGATACATATTGTGAAAATCTGTCTTTGTCGTTAAATATCTTGTTTTCTCCATCTATAGTGATTAAGAGTTTGCTGGGTATAGTAGCCTGGGCGGACATCTGTGGACTCTTTCTCCTCGTAGGACATCAAAGCCAGGACCTTCTGGCTTTGAGGCTTTCCATGGAGTAGTCAGGTGTAATTTTGATAGGTCTGCCTTTATATGTTACCTGGTATTTTTCCTTTGTTGCTCGTAATGTAATTTCTTTATTTGTATGTTAGATATTTTGGTTATTATATGTCAAATGGGTCTTTGTTCTTTGGTCCAGTCTATTTGGTGTTTGATATGCTCATTGTACTTTCATGGGCATGTCCTTCTTCAGAGTGGGAATGTTTTCCTCCATGATTTTGTTGAATATGTTTTCAGTACCTTTGAGCTATGCTTCCTTACTTTCCTATATGCCTACTATTCTTATGATTGGCCTTTTCACTTCCCACACTTCCTTTTTTTGTTAAGAATTTGTAGGATTTATGATTTTCTTTGGCTGATGAATCTATTTCCTTTACTTTGTCTTCTGCACCTGAGATTATCTCTTCCATCTCTTAAATTCTGTTGGTTATGCTTTCATTTGCAGTTCCTGATCATTTGCCCAGTTTTTCTATTTCCAGCATTCCTTCATATTACATTTTATTTATTGTTTCCATTTCAGTTTTCAAGTCTTGAACTGTTTCCTCCACCTGCTTAATAGTTTTTTCTGGGTTTCTGTACTTGCTTCAGGATATTTCTTCAGTTCTTCTATTTTTTGTATGTTTTTTCTTCCACTTCTTTAAGGGATTTTCTGATATCCTCTTTGAGGGCCTCTATCATTTTTATGGCTATAATTTTTAATTCATTCTCTTGTACTTTATCTGCTTTGTTGTGTCCATTCGATTTGGTGTAGCTTCCATAGATTCTGGTGCTGTTATTCTTGTCGTTCTGTTGTTAGATGTTTTATTGTATTGCCATCTTCCCATAGCTTCTACCCTGGTGTGTTTTGGTGGGTGAGAAGTTTGATGTTTATAGCTCTGGGTTGTACAAGCTCTCTAGGAGGTCTCACCAACAGGCAGGGGCCCAGCAGTTGGGCTAAAAGTTCAGACTCCAGCAGAAGACTGGCGATGCAAGTCAAAGATTTTGAAGGTTGGGACTCAGGATGTCCCTTAAGCCGATAGGCAGATCTAGCCTGGGCCTGGCACTCTCCAGCTGTGTCCTCTTTGGCATAGGCCCTACAATGGGGGTCAACGATCTACCCAGCAGAAACTCAGAGTGCTCATATGGACACAGGTGATTCTCAGGGAGGGGTCTGTAAATCCAGTAGAGGACTCTAGCCTAGGCCTGGCAATGAACGGCATATACTGGGCTGATACTCTGGATGTTTCTGCACCAATAGGCAGACCTAGCTGGGACCTGGCACTCTCCACCTGAGGCCCCTTTATCTGATGCCCTGAGATGGGGACCACTTCACTCATTACCTTAACAACATAGAAAGCCTCATTGAGATGATTGATTTATCTAAATCCAATCCTACACATTTGCTTTGTATTACATAAACCAATTCAAATTGGAGGAAACTGTTAATACTTTAAACACCTAAGTACCTGGGTTACAGGAATGAGTGCTCAAAATATTAAATATTCACAGGTAAAAATATGTTTGGTTAAAGATTTGATTTAATTTTAATTATGTAATGCCAGTGCATGGATTTGTGTCTGCTCACACTTGTTCCCAGGAATGTTAGCCTTTTGAGTTATTCTTGTAGCAGGAACTATAGAATGTTCTCAAAATCCTGACATAGGTCCTGGCAATGAATGTCCCATAATTTTTCTCATCCATATCTTTAACCTTGTCTCTATTCTTCTTCTATCATCTTTATATGAATTGATAGGGAAGAGCTCTTGAAAGAGGAAATTGAAGATTTTAGCCATCATACTTTTCTTTAATTTCAATAATCAAAATGGATTTTTGTGGAGCATGGTTCTTACTAAGTTCATTACAACCAAGATAAGTGACAAACTGGTCAGCCCTTCTGATGTAATCTGCAACCCAAGAGAGAGAGAGAGAGAGAGAGAGAGAGAGAGAGAGAGAGAGAGAGAGAGAGGCAGAGAGAGAGAAATAGAGAGAGACAGAGACACAGAGCAAGAAAGAAAGCATGAGATGGAGAGGGAGAGGAAAGAGAGATAATGGGAGCAAGAGAGACATCAACCAAAGTTTCTCCACCTTCTGGTTTCATACTCTGTACACCCAGTCACAAAAAGAGGAACATGTTATGTACTCCTTAATATATGGATTTTAGACCTAGAGCAAATGATCACCAGCCTATAATTCATACCACCAGAGGAACTAGGATACAAGGTGTATTCTAAGAGATTCATCTAAAGTCACTCACAGAAGGGGGAAGGGACAAGGCCCCCAGATCACATGGGAAGTGGGGGAGCAGTGCCTGGAGAGGGAACTAGGAGAAAGAGAAGGGAAGGAGAGGAAAGCTAGTGTGACTAGGAAGATTGAGTCAGAGTAGGAATAGAAGACAAGAGGGGGGGGGGAGAGAAAGAAAGAAAGCATGAGAGAGAAAGAGAGAGGGAGAGGAAAGAGAGATAATGGGAGTAAGAGCATCATCAACCCAAGCTTCTCTGCCTTCTGGTTTCATAATGTACCAAAGGCACCACATATAAGACTGGTAAGAAACCTCCCCTATGACTGTTGGCTATGCTTGAAGCTCTGATGGGCGATGGAAGCCTGAGTTACAGGACTAAATAAGCAGAAAAGACACAGAACTTGAGGGCAGGTTTGGATCAGGGCTACCAAACATTCTAAACTCTTTGTATAGATACAGAAGCCATTAGGGTTTCCACGCAACAACCCAGCTTCCTTGGGTATGAAGGTGTTGGTTTAAGTATGGCTTCTTCCTTCTTGCCAGGAATGATATGGAGAGGAAGGACTCAAGAGTTGGTGGGATCACTTTTTGCGGGAGGTGTGGTTTACAAGGTTTCCCTTAGCTGCCATCCTGTAGCCCATCGGCACCTGTATCTTGAGATGGACAAAGCAGGTTGTGTAAAGCTTCAACCTTAATATTGAGCTGCAATTGGAGAGAGGATGGTTTGACTCCTGGCAGTGTTTGGTAGCACCATTACAAGCCCTGCCCTCATGGTGTCAAGGGGGGCCCTGCCCTGGATTAACCTCACTTCAGACTTCACCCTTAAAAGGACTGCTATTGTGTTTCCAGAGTAGTGGAAAGGGACAAGGTCTCCTGAGAAAACTGGGATCATTGTCTGCAGTGAGGGAGAGTTGGGAGAAAGAGAATGGGAGAAGCAGATGGGAGAGGAGGAAAAGAGGAATCAAGAAGACTGAATTTTGGAAAGAATAGAGGAGAGCAACAAAAGAGATACCATACTAGATAGAGATATTATAGGTTGTAAAAGAAATCTGGCATTAGGAAAATGTCCAGAGATCTACAAGGATGGCCACAAATAAGAATATAAGCAATAGTGGAGAGGTTACCTTAAATGCCCTTCTGTATAATGAGATTGATATCTACTTTATAGGATATTCTAGAGCCTTCATCCATTAGTTGACAGAAACTGAAGCAGAAACCCACAGCTAAGCACTAAGTAAAACTTCTGGAATCCAGTTGCAGAGAGGGAGGAGTGATAAGTACAGGGGCCAAGACCAGGTTGGAGATGCCCACAGAATCACCTAAGAAAAACAAGGGGGAGCTCATGCATACCAGTCTGATAGTTGGGAAACCATAATATGACTGACCTAAAACCCCTACAAGTGCATCTCATTTAGAAGGCCTGGTAAGTCTAAGGGACCTCTGGCAGTGGAATCAGGATGTATCACTGGTGTATGAAAGACTTCAGGAGCCCATTCCCCATGGACAGATATATCCATCCACACTGAATCGCTTAAAAAGAAAATGGGAGGTACTCTTGAACAAATTGGTACAGGAGACCACATGTAGACATAACTCCAGGAGCACAGACACTGAGATCAACAATTAATGAATGGGACCTCTTCAAACTTAGAAGCTTATGTAAGGCAAAGGACACAGTAGACAAGACCAAACCGCAGCCCACAGACTGTTTTGTGCATGGCAATAGACACAGGTCTAATTTTGGTCTTCTACACTCCCATCGTCCAGTTGTACCAGCACCATTTTGATGGGAGATGTCATTCTGAAAATATGTTTCTCATACTGGTTAATGAATAAAGCACTGTTGGACAATAGGACAGATAGATAGGCGGGACTAGGAGATAAGGAGGAAAGAGGAAGGAGGAAGGAGGAGTCAAGATGGAGAGACTGGGGAAACGAGATGCCTGCCCTATTCCCCGGCAAGAAGAGACACCGTGAAAATACATAGATCAACAGAAATGGGCTGATACTTATGACAGAGTTAGCCGACAAGAAACTAGTACCTGGCCAATAGCATTATATCAAATACAGAGTCTCTGTATATTAATTGTTGCTGGTGCGGTGGCGGGACAAGACCAGCCCTGGGAAGGAAAACCTTACTCACCATTTGTTGAAGATGCTTTCGTCATTCCATTGTACACTTTTAGCTGTTTTGTAAAAAGTCAGGTGTTCCCTATGTGTGTGGGTTAATATCAGGATTTTCTATTCGATATCCTTGAGCTACTTGTCTATTTTTGTGCTAATACCAGGCTGTTTTCAGGACTATAACTCTCTAGTAGATCTTAAAGTCAGGGATAAAGATGCCTCCTGAAATTCCTTTATTATACAGGTTGTTTTGGCTCTTCTGGTTCTTTGGTTTTTCAATATAAAGTAGATTATTACCCTTTCAAGGTCAGTGAAGAATTGTGCTGGGATTTTAATGGAGATTGCATTGAACATGTAGATTGCTATTGGTAAGATTGCCAATTTTACTATGTTTTTTCTACCTATCCATGAGATTGGGAGATATTTACATTTTCTGGTATTTTCTTTAAAGACATATATTTTTATTATGTAGGTCTTTCACTTGTTTGGTAATTGTTACCCCAAGATACTTTATGATGTTTGTTGCTATTGTGCAGGGTGATATTTCTCTGATTTCTTTATCAGCCCCTTTGTTGACTGAATATGGAATGGCTACAGATTTTTTTTATTATTTAATCTTGTATCCTCATACTTTGCTGAAGGTGTTTTTCAGATGTAGGAGAACCTGGTAGAGTTTTTTGGTTGCTTATGTAAACTATCATATCATCTGAAAATAAAGTTTGAGTTCTTCCTTACCAATTTGTATCCCTCTTGATCTTTATTTCTTGTCTTATTTCTTTAGCTAGCCCTTCAAGTAAAATAATGAAGAGATATGGAGAGATAAGGCAGCCTAGTCTTTTTCCTGATTTTAGAGGAATCGCCTTAATCTTCTCTACATTCAGCTTTATATTTGCTCTGGGTTTACTATATATTGCTTTTATTATGTTTACGTAAATTCCTGTTATCCCTGATCTCCCCCAAGACCTTTAACATAAAGGATGTTGAATATGTCAAAGGGTTTTTCTGCATCTAGGGAGATGATCATGTGACTTTTCATTTTCAGTTTGTTTATGTAGTGGTATATTTGATGTATTTTAATATGTGAAACCATCTCTACAACCCAAGGATGAAACCTTCTTCATCATGGTCCGTGATTTCCCTGATATAATCTTGGATTCGGTTTTCCTATATTTTCTTGAGTATTTTTGCATCAATATGCATGAGGGATATTGGTCTGTAATTTTATCTCTTATTTGTGTCTTTGTGTGGATAGGTATTAAGGTGATTGTAGCCTCATAAAAAGAGTTTGGTAATGAACCTTCTATTGTGTGGAACAATTTCAGGAGTATTAATATAGATCTTCCATGAATTTTTGGTAGAATTCTTCACTGAAGAAGACATCTGGCTCTGGGATTTTTTATGTTGGAAGGCTTTTCTTTATTACTTCTACTATGTTAGTTGTTATAGGTCAAATTAAGTTGCTTGTCTATTCTTGATTTAATTTTGGTAAGTAATAGTTATCCAGAAATTTGTTCATATACTTTGAATTTTCAAAGCTTGGATAATATAGGTTTTCAAAATATGACCTTAAAATTGTTTGGATTTACTCATTATGTACCACTTTTTGTTTCTGATTTTGTTAATGTCCATGTTCTCTCTATGCTTTTTCGTTAGTTTGGATAAAGGTTCGACTTCCTTGATAATTTTCTTGAAAAACCAACTCTTTCTGGCATTGAATTTTTGGATTGTTTTCCTGTGTTCTACTTTATTGTTTTTTTGGAGACCCCATTTCTTTTTGGCTCTGCCGCCTGTGCTACAACTATATCTTGTAGACCAGGCTGGTCTTTAACTCACAGAGATAAGCTTCCATCTGCCTCCTGAGCTCCAGCATTAAATGCATTTGCTACCACCACCCAGCTATTGGTATCTTTTTAAATATCTTCTTTAAACACATTACTGCTTTTATCTCTATTTTGCTGCTCTCCTATGTTTCTTAGATTTTACTTATTTCATTAGTTTTCTCAAGTGATGCTGATTATTGATTTCTGTGTAGAGCAAAGTGTCTTCTAACTGTGGCTTGTCTTATGCTGTGTAATTGAGAATTGTTTTGAACTCCTAATCCTGCTTCTCCTGTACAGTGCTGGGAAGAAAATCTTACACTTCGTTCCACTCAGGCCCTTGCCTTGTCAGTGAGAAGGAAAATAGACCAGAAAATGAATGAACTCCCAAGATCTCTGATTATTTTGGTGTCTTATAAATGGAGAGGGATTTGTGCAATGATTGAGTTCATGTCCCACTTGGATACAGCTGGAGTCACAGTGCAGAAAGATAGAGGCAGGATGGAAGCTGAGATTTCCTCCTTCAACAGTAGTTGAGGTAAGCAATGTGGAATTACGTAATCATTCCTAGATAATCCATAATTGTGGATTGTATACATCCATAGATCCATAATTGTGGGCTGTATCTTGGAATCCACAGATGAGGGCTATCAAGATTCTGGATAGAGGAGAGACCTTATCATGTATCCAAATTGTGTTAATTACATTATTCAGCCAAAACCGGTCTGGGTGTACTCTTGTCGACTATGTAACAGGACTTTTATGTTTACTGGGTTTGGATGTACAATCTGAGAGAAAAGGTTTGAGGAATACTTGGTGTGCTCTAATTGAAACCCCTAGTCTCTGGAGCACATGGCCATGGAGCTATTTTCAGCTTTTCAAAATATTTTTTTTTATTTTAGATCATAACTACATCATATCCACTTACACTTTTCTGCCCACAAGCCCTGCTATGATTACTCAATGTTCTCTAATTCACAGCCTGCTTTTCTTAAACAGGAGTTTCACATTAAACACAGTGAATATTGGAAGGTGGCATACATTTGGCTGCAGTATTTCCTAGCTATTAGGTCAAAGGTTGCTGACCAGGAACAATGAGTATGTAACAATATGTGCACAGAAAGGTCACTGTGATTTTCATAATGAGCTGCTTGACTTACAGGATAGTAGAAGAATGTATACTAAAACACAAACTTTCTGGAATAGGCCACTATCTGCAGGGTGGGTTGTGCAGAGCTACAAGGACTATAAAATCTGAGTCATTGATTTCTGATTCCCTGGTAGTGGGCTGCAAAATTTTAGGTCCAACAGAGTGGTCCCAGACAATGCTGGACTCTGAGAAGGCTTCTTTCCATGATTCTCTTGTCCTTCTGCTCTATCGAGTTGTAAGGAAGAACACAGGTTGCACCATTCTGAATGTACGGTTTTCAAAGCAGGTCTGCTCAGATGTCATTTCTGCAAAATTTGTATGGACCATGAGACAGACTGGGGTTCTTTTGGTCCATGTGGTAACCTGGGCAGTTACCCTTGTCCTCTGAGCCTTCCTCTCCATGTGTTTCTTGGTTTGGGGGAGACTCCACATCTCTGGCATGGGTGGGTGTGTTGCTTATTATATAACTGTCCAGTGTGCATATTCATGTAATGCTGTTGGTGTGCAGTGGGGGCTGACGCTGGATAACTGAAGGTCTGATTTCTTGATGTTCTGAATATTCCACTCCACTTTCAGGTTTGCCTTATAAATATTTTAGAAAGTAGTAAAAAGTGGTGATGTGGATGTCTATCAGCAATACAAGATTATAGTGTTTTTAACTCTCTGCTACCAAGAGTTACAATACTGTACTGAGTGAAGATTAATTCCAGTGTACAAATTGTGTCTTTGTTCTACAGAGATTTCTCTGGTGTGTATGGTTTGGGACAGGGAGTTAGGTCAGGGTCTTCATCTTGGGCTTAAATCTCTTGGCAGGAAGCAGATTTTATTCTCCCATGTTGTTTGTGGAATGGGCATCAGTGGGGCTTAGTTTACCTGAATCCATAAAGAGGCATAAAGGTCTGCAGAGCCATAGCAGAAGATCAGCTCCATTTGCATAGAGAGCTCTAGAGCAGGGACATCCTGTCTTTGGAATAGATATCCATAGCTGCAGGGTCAAATTTTTGAAGGGTCACTTTGAATCGATTTATTTGGAGTGTTGAAGTCTGTGTTTATTTAATCTCTTTACACTTGGATGCATAGGTATTTGGATAACATTGGTCATGATCACACTTTTCATGGCTAAATTTCTTTTGTACTTTATATTAATAGTTGATATATTTTGACCTTTGTTCTTGGGTTATTCTCTCTATCTCTCTTATTCTTTTACAAAGAATATACATATTTTGATTGTTGTTACCTTGTGGTAAGTATAAAAGTCATATTATATCAGTTTGTGTATCTTGTTTTCCTAATTCCATTGAGCATTCTGGGTATTTCCAAAATAAAATGTTAATGTGCCTTTGTAATGTCCATTTTGTTATTAATTGTTGTTCATTGTCATTGGATTGTATTCATTTCATGTTACAAACTTAACATGTATAGGATCTTAAATTATGATACTTCATGTTCCTAAAGACCATTATTTAGTTCTTTATTTATTTTGGTTTTATTGTTAATCCACGGAAGAGTTTTGGCTCATCAGAAAAAAACATGTTGTGTATCTTGGCAAGAGACGCAGCACATCTTTTGGGGGATGACCAGAGTTCAGATACTGACATTCAACTTCACATAATTATCTACATCCCGTAACCTATATACTTATACAAACCATTTTCTCTCAAACTCATACATACAAAATATAGCAAGAAACTTGATAAAATGGTAAAGACTAGTACCATGAATATTATTGCCATAAATTCTAATCTTATACACTATAATTTAGCTTTGACACACTGCACTGGAAATTGTAAAGCTACTTCTAGTTGTTCTTTTTTTTTAATTTTATTTAATTTTATATAACAGTCCAATTAAATGAAAACAAACATTTACACACAATATTTGGGAATTTGGGCGTCGTTCTTTCCAAACTACTTCCTGCTGGTAAGGGGCGCTGTCTTGGGGGATTCGAAGAAGATTCAGATATCCTGGCTGTAGTCTGTAGGGCTGTTTTGTCCAGCTGTTTTGAATGTAGGATCAGCTTGTACTCTGTTTCAGGCAGTCTGGTGTGATCAAGCCACATTAGTCTGGAAGGAATGCACATCTTTTCATTTTCTGTGGAAACAAAAATAGAAATCCATTTCCCCAGTAACTTGTCCTTCAACTTAAATTTTGGAGTCAAAGCATTTTTTTTTTTTTAGTTTAATATTTTAAATGTCAATCCCAGTTCCCTCCTCCCCCCCTCCCTCCCTCCCTCGCCCTCCCTCCCCTTAGCTTTACCTCCCTCCTTCCCTCCCTTTTTACTCTCTCTGCCCTCTCACATGCACTCTAAACACCCTCCCCTCCCATCCCCCCACCCCAATTCCATATGTAGGGGAGTGCTATCCAGTTGGGGTCATGTAGATCTGACAGGTCCTGTGAAGTAGGGACTAGGGCTTCTCTCCTGTCTCTAGATTAAGGCAGTTATCCCTCCATGGGGGATATGTTCGCAAAGTCCTTTTGTGCACCAGGGATACATCCTGGCTCCACTGTCTGAGGTCTCTTTGACTGCTCAGACCTTCTGGCTGAGACACATAATCAGGGGGGCCTGAGTCAGTCCCATGCTGGCTTCCCAGCTATCAGTCTAGTGGCCATTAGCTCCTCCTTGTTCAGGTAAGCTGTGTCTATGTGTTTCTGCAGCATGGTCTTGTCCTCTCCATCTGCATCTGGGTTCTAGTTCGACTCAGTGTTTATGTATGGGTGTTTGATCCTGTTTTCAACAGGCATTTGTTGAGGGCTCCATGGAGAAGTTAGTTGTTGATCTCACTCTCCAGGAAGGACATTTATGATAGCCTTTCCACGTGAGCTCAACTTGTTAGTTGGGAGCAGTCTTATAGTTCTCTCGGCCTTTCTTTGTGTTCAATTTTATCTTCAAACAAATATTGGCTCCCTCTTTTATGTTCTCTCTCTCTCTGTCTCTGTCTCTCTCTCTTTCCTATCTACTAGTCCTAACCAGGCTCAATATTCCTGGTCGCACATGTTTTCCTTTCCTTCCCCTCATTTTCTCCTACTTCTCTCTCCATTCGCTGTCCTCCCTCACTTCACCTGAGCTCTGGTGACTTGTTCCTTGCCAGTTCTGTGAGGGACTTTATATGAATCTCTTAGAATACACCTTGTAGCCTAGTTCATCTGGTGATGTGAATTATAGGCTGGTGATCATTTGATCTAGGTCTAAAATCCATATATGAGTGAGTACATACTGTGTTCCTCTTTTTGTGACTGGGTTACCTCATTCAGGATGGTTTCTTCAAGTGCCATCCACTTGCCTGCGAATTTCAAGATACCATTATTTTTTACTGCAGAGTAGTATTCCATTGTGTAGATGTGCCACATCTTCATTAACCACTCTTCAATTGAGGGGCATCTAGGTTGCTTCCAGGTTTTTGCTATTACAAATAGTGCTGCTATGAACATGGTTGAACAGATGTCTTTGTTGCATGGATGTGAATCCTTTGGGTATATGCCTAAGACGGGGATTGCCGGGTCCTGTGGTAAACTAATTCCCCATTTTCCTGAGGGAACCGCCATACTGATCTCCAAAATGGCTGTATGAGTTTGCACTCCCACCAGCAGTGGAGGAGTGTTCCACTTTCTCCACATCCTCTCCAACATAAGTCATCATTGGTGTTTCTAATTTTAGCCATTCTGGCAGGGGTAAGATGGTATCTCAAAGTTGTTTTGATTTGCATTTCCCTGATAGCTAAGGATGTGGAGCATTTTCTTAAGTGTCTTTCAGCCTTTTTGATTTCCTCTATTGAGAATTCTTTCTTCAGTTCTGTACCCCATTTTTTTAATAGGGTTATTTGGTGTTTTGTTGACTAGTTTCTTGAGTTCTTTGTATATTTTGGAGATCAGCCCTTTGTCGGATATACGATTGGTGAAAATCTTTTCCCAGTCTGTGAGCTGCTGTTTGGTCTTGTCGACTGTGTCCTTTGCCTTACAGAAGCTTCTAAGTTTGAAGAGGTCCCATTTATTAATTGTTGCTTTCAGTTTCTGTGCCCCTGGGGTTAATGTTCAGGAAGCAGTCTCATATACCAATTTGTTCAAGAGTACCTCCTACTTTCTCTACTAAGAAGTTCAATGTGGCTAGTTTGCTGTTGAGGTCTGTGATCCATTTGGACTTGAGTTTTGTGCATGGAAATGGACAGGGGTCTATCTGCAGCCCTTCTACACACCCTCATCCAGTTGTGCCAGCACCATTTGTTGAAGATGCTGTCCTCGCGCCATTGTATAATTTTGTTTTGTCGAAAATCAGGTGTTCATAGGTGCGTGGATTGATATCAGGATTTTCAATTCGATTCCATTGTTCTACCTGTCTATTTTTATGCCAATACCAGGCTGTTTTCAGAACTATAGTTCTGTAATAGATCTTAAAGTCAGGAATGGTGATGCCTCCTGATGTTATTTTATTGTATAGGGTTGTTTTGGCTATCCTGGGTCTTTTGTTTTGCCATATAAAGTTGATTATTATCCTTCCAAGGTCGTTGAAGAATTGTGCTGGGATTTTAATGGGGATTGCATTGAATCTGTAGATTACTTTCGGTAAGATTGCCATTTTTACTATGTTAATCCTACCTAACCAAGAGCATGGGAAATCTTTCCAATTTCTGGTATCTTCTTTAATTTCTTTCCTTAGAGTCAGAAAATTCTTATTATATAGGTCTTTTATTTGTTTGGTAAGTGTTACACCAAGATACTTTCCAATCAAATGGAAATAAGAAGCAAGCAGGCGTAGCTATCCTAATATCTAACAAGTTACACTTCAAACCAAAATTAGTCAAAAGAGATGAAGACGGTCATTTCATATTCATATCAGGAGAAATCCATCAACACTAAGTCTCAGTTCTGAACATCTATGCCCCTAATACTTCTAGTTGTTCTTAATAATCAAAACCTGGATTCAGATATGTGATTAATGATGAAAGATCAGAGAAGCAGAGCAGCCAAGCCCTAGCTCTCACTTCTAATGAATCCTCAGACCAAAGGGGCGGGCTATTTTGACTCTAGGATTCTTCCCTCAGAAAACAATGAACTTTTGTCTTCTTCCCCTTATATTTCTCTTTCCTCCAACCATAACTACCTCCCAAGTTCAGGAATAAAGGAATGAAGCAACACTTGTCTCTCTCTCTTTAGACTGGATCAATCTGGTGTACCTTGGGACAGCCATGAAATCCACCTGATTATGTCTCCCAACTGCTGGGATGAAAGGGTCCACCATGGCCTGTCATCTATGCCTAACTACTGCATAGCTCCACACTCTATTCTTAAAGCAAGTTTGTTTTTGTTTAGATGTGTTTATGGTTGAAGAAGAGAATCGTTTCAGTCTGCATCGTGTAATGATGGGTGCAAGCTCTGCACATTGCATGGAGTGAGAAAGAGAGTTTGTACTTGTGCACTGCAGGAAGAGAGCTAGGTCGTCTATTGGTGACATTGGTAACTGACATTGAAATCTGTGTCTGACTAGGCTGTGGTGGCTTTTGCCCTTTGATTGCAGCACTGAGGAAGTAGAGACAAGTGGATCTCTCTGAGTTTGAGGACAGCGTGGTCTACAGAGTAAGTTCCAGGACAGCAGGGCCACAAGGGAAACTCCGTTTCAAAGACCTAAATAAATAAATAAATAAATAAATAAACAATAGACAGTTAATGAAAAAAAAATTTACTAGAAAACAAGAACAAGATTAATATTAATATTTAGGAAGGAATTCACCGGCACAGTTTAGTGATCAAGGCACAGGATGACAGGAGCCACACAGGGAAATTCTGTCTAAAAAAAAAAAAAAAAAAAAAAAAACAAAAACAAAACCAAATAAGTTCCTATTTGTGCAGATCTCTAAAATGTCTAGGTCTAGAGTAAAATCCAGGGCCAAAGGAGGTGCTGGGCTTGCTGTGTCTTTAAGCACACTCTAACCCTTGAGGAAGAGCTCTTGTCACTCAAGCCTCATTAGCCAATCAGGGACATTGAGCCAACCCTCCAGTCTGAGGTCTGGAAGGAAACTTCCTGGAGCCATGCTGCAGGCTTGCTTTTATATCAGAACAGGCACCAGAGGATTGACTGCTGCTCTGTGAGTGCTGCTGTGGGGAATGTAGGAGAACAGAAGCTGCAGGATGGTGAGTGACAGGATTGGGGGGGGTAGAATGGGGAGTCATGAAAGCGTGTTCCTCAGGCCCTCCAGGAGGAGGCTGGTTTGGAATGTGCTGCCACATTCAGTGTTCTGTTAGGCCCATTGTGGTTCTTGCAGCTTCCCCAACCAGGGTGTGGCCTGGGAATATTTTTCCATGTGGGCTGCTTCTGAGGAAAGGATTTCGATTATGCAGCATGGTGAATAAACTTCTTTGTAGTCAGCTCCATTATGCTTTTGGTGCAAGGGTTAGCAAGTTACCAAAAAGTTTGTCCAGTGCCTTCCAGAAGTTCTGCCCTTCACATCTAACATTTGTGGGTCAGATCCATGCAGAGTTATTATCATTTATTTTTTGCCATCAAAATAACTTTTCTTCTGTTGTTAAAAAATAAATAAAAAGATCTTATTTTACATATCGATCCCAGTTCCCTCTCCCATCCTCCTATTTCCCCAGCGACCTCACCATCCCATCCCCCACACATTCCTCTGGGAAGCTGAGTTCTTTAGGAGGATTCATCAAAATCTGTCAAGTCATTTGGATTAGGCCCAGGCCCTCCTCCTTGTCTCTAGGCTAAGGGAGTATCCACATTTGGAGTTAATTTTGTGTATGTTCTAAATGGCATTTTTTTTCTTAATTAACATATATATGGAGTCTCATTTATAGCATGATCTGGAATTTTCTATGTGGAGCAAGCTAGCCCCAATCTCATAGTTAACTGCCTGCCTGTTTCCTAAGGGATAGTTTAAAACAAAGGGAAAATACACACATCTGTAAATGGCATTCTTGTGTTGGATTACATTCTCCCACTGAGCTGTGATGTAGAGGAGTGGAATTATTGATATAAAGGATTTACCAATTCTTGCAATATAGAGAGTCATAAAAAAATATTTAGCTGAGATAGTGCTGCCCCTAAATTAAAAAAATAAAAAAGTGAGTTGTGTGCTAACCAGGCATGTTACAGAATAGGATGGAAAAATAGAAATTTATTCAACAGGATACTCCAGACATTTGGCTCCAAACAATGGCAATGGAGAAACCAACGATTTACAAACCCCCAAGAACCACCTCCATAACATTGAGTAGGGCTTACAAGTTGTACAAGGTTGCATTACTGGTTCCAAAGAGCATTATGTGCTGATGTGCCACAAACATCCATTTTATTCTAGAGAAAATCATAGCTCTGTCATATGGGCAAGATGAGCACAGGTGACAACTTTTTTGAAAAGAAAACAGAGATGTTGAGAGCTGGGCAGATCAAGCAAGACTTGCTGTTTAGGTCTTTGCTCATGGAGAAGGAACATAGATCCTTCTGAAACCCAGAGCCAATAACACCCATGGTTTCCTAGAATTAGCATTTTTCCATCAGATCTTGAGCCACCAAGAATAAAGTAGAACTCTACCTTTAAAACAAGGAAGATGCTTGGCAGAAAATTCAATTTTCTGGCACCAGGTTCTTTGTGGAGGGGGTTGCTTCAAATCATGAGAACAAAACTCTTCCCACCACATGAAGTTGTGTTTTTAGGCCCATGGCCACTGGGAGGCTTAGTTGGTAAAGTTTTTGGGAATCCCTGTGTTCCTCTTATACTGCACTTTTTGGGTATCCTTCTCCTGAGTTTGTCCCATTGAATGGTAACTCCTGCTGACTTCCTAGAGTCTACCATTTCCTTCCATTTTCCCATAGAAGTAGTATGCAAGAGCTATTCCTCATAAGAAACATACTTAGAATATGGCATAGCTTAAGCAATAACTCCCTATCCCAGCTTTCAACATTTCTTTGTTCTGCCTTTCCTTCTTTCTAATGTTCTGACACTTCTCCCTTAGGACCTGCCAGTAAAATGTGACCTGCTGTTTCACGTTACTCCTGTACTATGAAATAATTATGGTGCTATCTTAACTATTGAAAGCTTATATTGCTTACTGGCCCAACTTGCAGTATCCTGTCACTTTATAAATTCCTCAACGAATAAGCTGGAGTCAGAATTTGAAAGAACTTAAGGCAACATACATGGAATGTAAAATCTGTATTAGGAATGAGATTTTGTGGTTAACACCTTTAATCCCAGCACTCAGGAGGCACAGGAAAGTAGATCTAATGTGAGACAAAGGCCAGCATGTTCTACCGAGATATTCCTAAGACAACTAAGGCTACTTATTACACAGAGAAACTCTGTCTCAAAAAAAAAAAAAAAACTAACAATAACACCAATGCCCCGACCACTGGGCCTAGTTATTCGTGGGTCGAGGTGGGCTAGAACCTGAAAATAATGGGAGAGAAAGAAGGAACGAGACCATGCAATCTTTGTCAAGGTCTAACTTTATTAGACACAAAGAGGGGTTTTTTAAAGCAAAGCAGGGAGGAAATGGGAAGGGGTAGCTGTGCTGGACTCTGGGGCTCTGGTATTTTCTCAGGCTGCAAATATCAGACCCTAGATGTCTGCCTATCTCAGTTCCTGGTGTCTTATTTCATCTCAGTTCCTGGGTTGAATGGGACATAAATATTAGACCATAAGTGTCTGTTACTGGTAAATAATGTGGGCACATATCACAGTGTTTGACAATCTGTTGAGCAGTCTCTGTAGTTAAACCAAACACTTTTCTTAGACTATTCCTATTTTGATGATGACGCCACCTTCTTAGGGGAGGCTGAAATGAATCCAATATATAAGGCCATTTTTGCAAAAACTGGTGGAAAGTATAACTACAACAAAAAGCTGTTCATAATCAGGTGCCAAAGATGGTCTTTTCAATGCTTTTTAATAGAATTGGATGGCCTCTTTGGCCTTGGTGTAATTTGTCTGGGAGAGGTCTGAGCTGGATCCCCTGGAAGAATATTATATATTGGTCTAAGCTCCCCGTTTTAATGGAGAGAGAGGTGGATCCATTGAACATCTACCAAAAACTTTTTGCCAATTGTGAAGAGTTTTTAAATTTGAACAATCAACTTGGAGTCTTTGAAGGTGGAGGACAGTCTGTTGGATTCGATAGCCTAGGTATGTGTAAGGAGGTTTCTTTGAATATTCTTCTGAGCCAAAGTAAATCCATGAGCCTTCAGGTGTAGCACTGACCACGCCCATTGGGGTTGGAGCGATGGGCGTGGAGGTGACCTGAGGAAGGAGGGTTGAGGGGGCCAGGAAGGCGCTCTCTTTCTGGCATGACTCGGACAGGAGAGGATCGGGGTTGAATTTCCTGGTCTTCATCTGTCTAGGTTCAAGTTATTTCTCCCTGAACAAACACCTATTCGGCCTATTTGTTTATCCTGATCCTTATTTACCGCAACATTCAGGAGTTCCTGTCATTGTAGCAAACACTTTAAGACATCTCTCCTTAGCAGGCGCTTCCAGCAGAATATCATCCATATAATGGATAATGTAAAGATTAGAAAAACCTCTACCTGATAGGATCCAGGCAAGCAGCCACATAAGCCTGGTATATTGTAGGACTGTTAGCCACCTTGGGAGAGCACCACCCATTGAATGTGACGGGTGTGTTTCCCATTAGAAATTGGAATCAAGGAAGGCTAAATGCAAACCTGGGGCTAACTTGGGAGTGCAGAAGAATGGAAAAGAAGCAACTCTTTAAATTAATAACTACTAGATGCAGGGAGGAATTGGGAGGGGTAACTTTGCTGACTTTGGTGCTCTGGTACCGAAATGTCTGTTTATCTCAGTTCCTGCTGCCTTGGCTCATCTCAGTTCCCTGGGTTGGAATGGAACAGACTGCTTTTTTTAAGCAGTTTTCTGTTTTACCAAGATAAGGTCTAATTAGAGTTTTAATGTGTAAGTAATTCTGCAAGAGGATGTGACTCAAGGCCAGCTCCCAACAGAGTAGGACTTCTATCTTGTCTCTAGGTTAAGGCAGAATGCTCCATGGGGGATTTGTCCAAGGTCCTTTTGTGCACCAGGGATACATCCTGGTTACACTGTCTGAGGTCTCTTATACTGCTCAGGCCTTCTGTCTGAGACTCATATTCAGGGGGTCTGAGTTAGTTCCATTCTGGCTATCCAGCTATCAGTCTCAGGGCCCTTTATCACCTCCTTGTTCAGGGTGAGTTGTCTCTATGTGTTTATGCAACCTGGTATTGTCCTCCTCTTTCATCGGATTCTAGTTTGACTCAGTGTTTAGTTATGGGTGTTTGCTTCTGTTTTCAACAGGTACTAGATGAGGGCTCCATGATGGTGGATAAGTTAGTTGTTGATTTCACTATCTGGAAGTGTGCATTCATACTTTTGAGGAAAGGATTTCCATCACAGAGCATTGTGTAGAAACTTTTCTGTAGTCAGGTCCATTATTCTATTGGAGCACAGGGATGGCAATTTACCAAACAAGAGAGGTCTGTTTGTCCAGAACCTTCTAGAAGTTCTCCTGCCTCTTCACATCTAAAGTTTAGGTTTGGGATCCATGAGGAGTTACTATCATTTTTTTTTTATCTTTTGCCATCAAAATTGCTTTTCTTCTGTTTTTAAAACAAAATAAATAAAAGATCTTTATTTTACATATATCCCAGTTCCATCTCATCATCCCATTCCCCCAAGCATCTTCCCATCCTATCCTCCATGCATTACTCAGGAGGCTGAGG